>NC_041729.1:165531011-165834543 GCF_004115215.2 Ornithorhynchus anatinus
CCCACCTGATTAGCTTGTATCCACCCCAGAGCTTAGAACAGAGTTTGACACACAGTAAACACTTAACGAATGCCATAATTATTACTAAGCACTGGGGTAGATACAGGTTGGACACGGTCCATGTCTCACATAGGGCTCACGGTCATAATCTCCATTTTACAGACGAGACAACTGAGGCACAGAGAAGTGAAGTGTCTTTCCCAAGGTGACAAGGCAAACAAGTGGTGGACCTGGATTAGAACTCCCCCCCCTTCAAAGTCCGCTCAACTGTATATATCTTCATCACCCTGTTTATTTTGTTTATTTTGTTTATTTTGTTTAATGAGATGTGCATCACCCTGATTCTATTTAGTCGCCATTGTTTTTATGAGAAGTTCTTCCCCTCGACTCTATTCATCGCCATCGTTCTCGTCCGTCCGTCTCCCCCGATTAGACCGTGAGCCCGTCAGAGGGCGGGGACCGTCTCTATCTGTTGCCGACTTGTCCATTCCAAGTGCTTAGTACAGTGCTCTGCGCATAGTAAGCGCTCAATAAATACGATTGAATGAATGAAGACTGAATGCTCCCCTCGTCCAGGAGGCCTTCCCAAACTTTTCCTCTGCTCCTCCTCCCCTCCCCATTGCCCCGACTCCCTCCCTCTGCTCTACCCTCTTCCCCTCCCTGCAGCGGTTGTCTATATATGGACATCTTTATAATTCTATTCATTTACATTAACAGTGTGTATATATCTATAATTCTATTTATTGATATTGATGCTATCGATGCCTGCTTACTTGTTTTGATGCCGGTCTCCCCCCTTCTAGACTGTGAGGCCGGTGTGGGCAGGGATTGTCTCTATTTCTTGCTGAATTGTACATTCCAGGTGCTTAGTCCAGTGCTCTGCACACAGTAAGCGCTCAATAAATACGATTGAATGGGTGACTGAATGAATGAATGAACTCAGGTCCCTCTGACTCCAAGGCCCGTGCTCTATCTTCTCGAACTTGCTGCTTCTCTTTAAATTATGTATTATGAATTATTTATTTCTATTCATGTCGTCTCCCTCTCTGGACCGTGAGCTCAGCATGGGCAGAGAATCTGCCCACCAATTCTATCGTATTATACTGTCCCAAGCGTTTAGTAGAGAAGCAGCATGGCTTAGTGGAAAGAGCCGGGCATTGGAGTCAGAGGTCATGGGTTCTAATCCCGGCTCCACCACTTATCAGCTGTGTAACTTCGGGCAAGTTAATAATAATAATGTTGGTAGTTGTTAAGCGCTTACTACGTGCAGAGCACTGTTCTGAGCGCTGGGGTAGGTACCGGGTCATCAGATCGTCCCACATGAGGCTCACAGTTAATCCCCATTTTCCAGATGAGGGAACTGAGGCACAGAGAAGTGAAGTGACTTACCCACAGTTACCCAGCTGACAAGTGGCAGAGCCGGAATTCGAACCTATGACCTCTGACTCCAAAGCCCGTGCTCTTTCCACTGAGCCACGATGTTGCTTCACTTCTCTTGGGCCTCAGTGACCTCATCTGGAAAATGGGGAGTAAGACTGTGAGCCTCACGCGGGATTGATTCTTGATTCTATTTAGTCTTGATTCTATTTAGTCGCCATCGGTTTTTACGAGATGCTCTTCCCCTCGACTCTATTTATCGCCATCGTTCTCGTCCGTCCGTCTCCCCCGATTAGACCGTGCGCCCGTCAAACGGCAGGGACCGTCTCTATCTGTTGCCGACTTGTTCATTCCAAGCGCTTAGTACAGTGCTCTGCACATAGTAAGCGCTCGATAAATACTATTGAATGAATGAATGAATTGAATGGGACAATCCGATGACCTTGTTTCTACCCCAGCGCTTAGACCGGTGCTTGGCACATAGTAAGCGCTTAAAAAATACCATCATTGTTATTACAGTGCGGTAAACAGAGTAAGCATTCAATAAATACCATCAAAATTGATTCCACTCATTTCACTGCTGATTAGCACTCTAATCAAAGAAGAAAGATGGAGAAGTCAAGAAGCAGTCATCTGATTTACTTATTAGCAACTTTGGAAAAAAATTTCGGTTTGGATGGAGGAAGGAACTAAGGCTTTAAATGATCATTTTGGGTAATCTGTGGATTTTGATAATCCTCGATCCTTGTCTCTTATTACCTAGGGTCAGCCTATTCCCCTTGCCTCGCTCCAGAAAAAGAGAAGAAATAATAATAATAATAATAATGGTGTTGGTTAAGTGCTTATCATATGCTAAGCACTGTTGTAGATACAAGGTCATCAGGTTGTCCCACATGGGGCTCACAGTCTCCATCCCCATTTTACAGATGAAGTAATTGAGGCACGGAGAAGTGAAGTGAATTGCCCAAGGTCACACATCAGACACGTGAGAAGCAGCATGGCTTAGTGGAAAGAGCCCGGGCTTGGGAGTCAGAGGTCCTGGGTTCTAATCCCGGCTCCGCCGCTTGTCAGCTGTGTGACCTTGGGCAAGTCACTTCACTTCTCGGTGCCTCAGTGACCTCATCTGTAAAATGGGGATGAAGACTATGAGCCCTAGGTGGGACAACCTGATGACCCTGTATCTCCCCCAGCGCTTAGAACAGTGGTTGGCACATAGCAAGCGCTTAACAAATACCAACATTATTACTATTATAACGTGGCGGAGGCGGCATTAGAACCCATGACCTCAGACTCCCAAGTCAGGGTTCCTGCCACCAGACCACGCTGCTTCGATTGGTAACCCCTCTCGTACCTACCCGATCACCTTGGAATTCCAAACTCCCATAAATTCACAGTAATGTAATTCGGTCGACTCTCAATTATCCAGGCGTTCCCCTTCCTCCCGTTCCCCGCCTTCTGTTTATTTCACTACTCATTAGCTCTCTGACCGGAGGAGAAGGACTGAGAAGAGAAGAAGTCCTGTTGTCGATGTTGGCTCTTGCCGCCGAGCGGTGTCCGACCCATAGCGACATCGCGGTCACATCTCTCCCAGAAGGCCCCACTTCCATCTGCAATCATTCCGGTAGCGGATCCATGGAGTTTTCTCGGGAAAAATCGGGAAGTGGTTTACCATCGCCGCCTTCCGCGCAGTAAACGAGTCTCCGTCTTGGACTCTGTCCCGGGCCGCCGCCGCCCGGCACGGGGGAGTTTCGGCTTGTAGCCGACGGCCGGCCCCTCGCTAGCCACCGGGCAAGCTAGGAGAGGAACGGACGGGCCTCGGCTTCACTCTCCCTCCCGTAGCCGACACTGGTAGGGGACTGGAAACTCTCCAGGTGCCTCCCTGAGAGGGTGAAGAAGTCCTACTCTGGCAAAAAAAAAAAAATATTTGGTTGAGTGGAGGGTGGAACTAAGGATCGAAATGCTCATTTTGGATCATCCTTGGATTTCGATAATCCTCAACCCCCCGTCTTCCGTTACCACAGGTCAGCAGTTGCGGCGTGGAAATGTACCAGATGACCCGAATGTCTTAGACGTCATCTTCTCTGCTCGTGAAATAGAGGCAAAGCAACAGCTTCCGGTCCAGACTGCTGGTGTTTCTTCACTTCAGTCAAACCGCCGAGGCCGGGGAGTCAAGATGTTCTCAGATAGCCTGGAAAGTTCCTAGACGGCACCTTGATTTTTTTGTTCACGGTATTTTGTTAAGCGCTTACTGCGGGTCAGGCACGGTACTAAGCACCGGAGCGGATGCCAACAAATCGGGTTGGATACAGTCCCCGTCCCACAGGGGCTCCCGGGCTCAATCCCCATTTTGTGGATAAGGAAACTGAGGCCCAGAGAAGTAAAGTGACTTGCCCAAGGTCACACGGCAGACAAGCGACAGAGCCGGGATTAGAACCCATGACCCTCTGACTCCCAGGCCTGTGCTCTGTCCATTATACTGCTCTTCTTCTACCCATGCCATATTCATTCGTTCGTTTGTTCGATCGTATTTATTAAGCGCTTACTGTGTGCAGAGCACAGTAATAATAACGACGGTATTTGTTAAGCCCTTACTATGCGCCAAGCACTGTTATAAGCACCAGACTAAGAGCTTGGGAAAGTACGGCTCTGCCACCTGTCAGCTGTGTGACTGTGGGCGAGTCACTTCACTTCTCTGGGCCTCAGTTCCCTCATCTGGAAAATGGGAGACTGTGAGCTTCACGTGGGACCACCTGATGACCCTGTATCTCCCCCAGCGCTTAGAACAGTGCTCTGCACATAGTAAGCGCTTAACAAATACCAACATTATTATTACAATACGATATAATACAGAGACTTCCAGTCCAGACCACTGTTGTTTCTTCACTTTAGGCAGATGAGGCTGAGGTAAAATGCTACCAAAACAGCATGTAAAGTTCCTAGTCAGCTCCTTGAGGGAAGGGACTGTATTTTCTATAGTTAATAATGATAATGTCGGTATTTGTTAAGCGCTTACTATGTGCAGAGCACTGTTCTAAGCGCTGGGGGAGATACAGCGTAATCGGGTTGTCCCACGTGAGGCTCACGGTCTTCATCCCCATTTTACAGATGAGGTAATCGAGGCACAGAGAAGTGAAGTGACTTGCCCACAGTCACACAGCTGAGTGGCAGAGCCGTGATTCATTCATTCATTCATTCAATAGTATTTATTGAGCGCTTACTATGTGCAGAGCACTGTACTAAGCGCTTGGGATGAACAAGTCGGCAACAGATAGAGACGGTCCCTGCCGTTTGACGGGCTTACGGTCTAATCGGGGGAGACGGACGGACAAGAACGATGGCACTAAACAGCGTCAAGGGGAAGAACATCTCATAAAAACAATGGCGACTAAATAGAATCAAGGCGATGTACAATTCATTAACAAAATAAATAGGGTAACGAAAATATATACAGTTGAGCGGACGGGTACGGTGCTGTGGGGATGGGAAGGGAGAGGTGGAGGAGCAGAGGGAAAAGGGGAAAATGAGGCTTTAGCTGCGGAGAGGTAAAGGGGGGATGGCGGAGGGAGTAGAGGGGGAAGAGGAGCTCGGTCTGGGAAGGCCTCTCGGAGGAGGTGATTTTTAAGTAAGGTTTCGAAGAGGGAAAGAGAATCAGTTTGGCGGAGGTGAGGAGGGAGGGCGTTCCGGGACCGCGGGAGGACGTGACCCGGGGGTCGACGGCGGGACAGGCGAGACCGAGGGACGGCGAGGAGGTGGGCGGCGGAGGAGCGGAGCGTGCGGGGTGGGCGGTAGAAAGAGAGAAGGGAGGAGAGGTAGGAAGGGGCAAGGTGATGGAGAGCCTCGAAGCCTAGAGTGAGGAGTTTTTGTTTGGAGCGGAGGTCGACAGGCAACCACTGGAGTTGTTTAAGAAGGGGAGTGACACGCCCAGATCGTTTCTGCGGGAAGATGAGCCGGGCAGCGGAGTGAAGAATAGACCGGAGCGGGGCGAGAGAGGAGGAAGGGAGGTCAGAGAGAAGGCCGACACGGTAGTCTAGCCGGGATATGACGAGAGCCCGTAATAGTAAGGTAGCCGTCTGGGTGGAGAGGAAAGGGCGGATCTTGGCGATATTGTAGAGGTGAAACCGGCAGGTCTCGGTAACGGATAGGACGTGTGGGGTGAACGAGAGGGACGAGTCAAGGATGACACCGAGATTGCGGGCCTGCGGGACGGGAAGGATGGTCGTGCCATCCACGGTGATGGAGAAGTCTGGGAGCGGACCGGGCTTGGGAGGGAAGATGAGGAGCTCAGTCTCGCTCATGTTGAGTTTTAGGTGGCGGGCCGACATCCAGGCGGAGACGTCCCGGAGGCGGGAGGAGATGCGAGCCTGAAGGGAGGGGGAGAGGACAGGGGCGGCGATGTAGATCTGCGTGTCATCTGCGTAGAGATGGTCGTCGAAGCCGTGAGAGCGGATGAGTTCACCGAGGGAGTGAGTGTAAATGGAGAACAGAAGAGGGCCGAGAACTGACCCTCGAGGAACTCCAACAGTTAAAGGATGGGAGGGGGAGGAGGCTCCAGCGAAGGAGACCGAGAATGACCGGCCAGAGAGGTGAGAGGAGAACCAGGAGAGGACAGAGTCCGTGAAGCCAAGGTGAGATAAGGTATGGAGGAGGAGGGGACGGTCGACGGTGTCAAAGGCAGCAGAGAGGTCAAGGAGGATCAGAATGGAGTAGGAGCCATTGGATTGGCAAGAAGGAGGTCACGGGTGACCTTAGAGAGAGCAGTCTCGGTAGAGTGGAGGGGACGGAAGCCAGATCGGAGGGGGTCCAGGAGAGAATGGGAGTTAAGGAATTCTAGGCATCGATCGTAGACGACTCGTTCTAAGATTTTGGAAAGGAAGGGTAGTAGGGAGATAGGACGATAACTGGAGGGGGAAGTGGGGTCGAGAGCGGGTTTTTTTAGGATGGGGGAGACGTGGGCGTGTTTGAAGGCAGAGGGGAAGGAGCCCTTGGAGATCGAGTGGTTAAAAATAGAAGTTAAGGAAGGGAGGAGGGCAGGGGCGACGGTTTTAAGAAGGTGAGAGGGAATGGGGTCCGAGGCGCAGGTGGAGGGGGTGGCACTTGCGAGGAGGGAGGAGATCTCCTCTGAGGATACCGCAGGGAAGGATGGGAAAGTAGGGGAGGGGGTCGTTGGGGGGGAGGGGAGAGGCGGAGGGGTGACTTTGGGGAGCTCAGACCCGATCGTGTTGATTTTCGTGAGGAAATAGGTGGCCGGATCATTAGGGGTGAGAGATGGGGGAGGGGGAGGAACAGGGGGCCTAAGGAGAGAGTTAAAGGTCCGGAACAATCGGCGGGGGTGACGGGCATGGGTGTCGATGAGGGAGGAGAAGAAGCTTTGCCTGGCGGAGGAGAGGGCAGAGTTAAGGCAGGAAAGGGTAAATTTGAAGTGTGTGAGGTCGGCTCGGTGCTTGGACTTTCGCCAGCGGCGCTCAGCAGCTCGAGCATAGGAGCGTAGGAGGCGGACGGAGGAGGTGATCCAGGGCTGTGGAACCCGTGACCTCTGACTCCCAAGCCCGGGATCTTTCCACTGAGCCACGCTGTACCGTGGGCACCTAAACATCTCTTACAGTGCTCTACACTGAACAGGTGCTCAGGAAATAATAATGTTGGTATTTGTGAAGCGCTTACTATGTGCAGAGCACCGTTCTAAGCGCTGGGGGAGATACGGGGTCATCAGGTTGTCCCACGTGAGGCCCACAGTTAATCCCCATTTTACAGATGAGGTCACTGAGGCACAGAGAGGTTAAGTGACTTGTCCACAGTCACACATCTGCCAAGTGGCAGAGCCGGGAGTCGAACCCACGACCTCTGACTCCCAAGCCCGGGCTCTTTCCACTGAGCCACGAAATACTGATGAGAAGAGCAGCATGGCCTAGTAGATAGACCATGGGCCCCGGGAGTCAGAAGGTCAGAAGGAGAAGCAGCGTGGCGCAGTGGAAAGAGCACGGGCTTTGGAGTCAGGGCTCATGAGTTCGAATCCCAGCTCTGCCACTTGTCAGCTGTGTGACTGTGGGCGAGTCACTTAACTTCTCTGTGCCTCAGTTCCCTCATCTGGAAAATGGGGATTAAGACTGTGAGCCCCACGTGGGCCGACCTGATTCCCCTGTGTCTACCCCAGCGCTTAGAACAGTGCTCGGCACATAGTAAGCGCTTAACAAATACCAACATTATTAAGGTCATGGGTTCTAAACCCAGCTGTGGGTCCTCGGGCAAGACGCTTCACTTCTCTGGGCCTCACACTCCTCATCTCTATAATGGAGACGAACGGATCTCTTCTCCCTCTCCCTTAGACCGGGTTCCATCTGGCTATCTAGACTCTATCCCAGTGTTTAGTACAGTGCTTGATAATCATACTAATAACTTCGGTCTTGCTAATAATTTGGGGATTCGTTAAACGCTTACTGTGTGCCTGGCATGTAGCGTGGCTCAGCGGAAAGAGCGCGGGCTTGGGAGTCAGAGGTCATGGGTTCAAATCCCAACTCTGCCCCTTGTCAGCTGTGTGACTGTGGGCGAGTCACTTCACTTCCCTGTGCCTCAGTGCAGTAAAATCGGGGATTAAGACTATGAGCACTACGTGCAATCGTAGTGATGATGACGACGGTATCCGTTAAGCGCTTACTATGGGCCGAGCACTGTTCTAAGTGCTGGGGGAGATACAAAGTCATCAGGGTGTCCCACGGGTGGCTCACAGTCTTCCTCCCCATTTTCCAGATGAGGTTACTGAGGCGCAGAGAATTGAAGTGACTAGCTCAAAGTCACACAGCTGACAAGTGACGGAGCCGGGATTAGAACCCAGGACTGCTGACTCCCAAGCCCGGGCTCCTTCCACTAAGGCAAGCTGCTGTTGATTGCTGTACTCTTCCAAGCGCTTAGTACCGTGAGCTCATTGTTGGATAGGGATTGTCTCTCTTTGTTGCTGAATTGTACCTTCCAAGCGCTTAGTACAGTGCTCCGCACAGGGTAAGCGCTCAATAAATCCGATTGAATGAATACAGTGCTCTGCACACAGTAAGTGCTCAATAAATACGATTGAATGAATGAATGAATGAACAGGGACTGTGTCCAACCTAATGAGAAGCAGCATGGTGTAGTGGGCAGAGCCCAGGCCTGGGAGTAAAAAGGTCGTGGGTTCTAATCCCGGCTCTGCCACTTGTCTGCTGTGTGACCTTGGGCAAGCCACTTCACTTCTCTGGCCCTCAGTTCCCTCATCTGGAAAATGGGCATTGAGACCGCGAGCCCCAAGGGGGACAGGGACTACGTCCAACGCGATTTTCTTATATTCAACCCAGCGGTTAATTGAGTGCCTGGCACGTAGTGACGGCTTAACAAATCGTATAATTATTATTATTATCATCATCTACCCCCTAGCAGTTAGTACAGTACCTCGCACAAAGTAGTCCCTTTATAAATGCCATTAAAAATAATAATAATAATAATTATCTCTGTTAAACTCTCACTATGTGCCAACCCTTGTACTAAACACTGAGATAGATAGAATATGAGGCACACATTATTTCCCACTTGGGGCTCACAGCCAGAGGGAGAGGGAGAACGGGTATCTTATCCCCTTTCACAGATGCGGAAACCGAGGCACCGAGAAGTGAAGTGACCGGCCCAAGGTCACACAGCAGACAAGCGGCGGAGCTGGGATTAGAACCCGGGTCCTCTGACTCCCAGACCCAGGCTCTTTCCAGGCCACCTTGCTTCCCTGCCTTTCCACTGACTTGTGGAGTGGCCTCACACTTAACCTCTCTGGACCACAGTCATTCATGCGATCGCATTTATTGAGTGCTCACTATGTGCAGAGCGCCGTACTAAGCGCCTGTGAGAGGACAAAATCAATAATAGACACATTACCTGCCCACAACGAGTTGACAGTCTGGGGAAGGAGACGGGTTTCCTCCTCTGTGAAATGGGGAATAATCTAGCCCCATTTATTGAGCACTTACTGTAAGCAGAGCTCAGTACTAAGCGCTGGGAAGAGTCCAGTACAACGGAGTTGGTAGGCACGATCCCTGTGAGTTTAGAATAATAATAATGATGGTGGTATCTGTTAAGCACTTACTATGTGCCGAGCACCGTTCTAAGCGCTGGGGTAGACACGGGGGAATCAGGTTGTCCCGCGTGGGGCTCGCGGTCTTCATCCTCATTTTATAGATGAGGTCACTGAGGCACCGAGAAGCGAAGTGACTCGCCCAAAGTCACACAGCCGACAAGCGGCCGAGCCGGCATTCGAACCCATGACCTCTGACTCCAGAGCCCGTGCTCTTTCCACTGAGCCACGCTGCTTCTCTGCAGGAAACCTGTTCCCTGCCTTCAAGGAGCTTACGCTCTAACTGGGGAGACGGGTAAAAACGATTCAGAAATAGTGCAAAGTTGGAGAAGAATGAAGATCTGAGAGGAGAGCATGAGAAGCAAGCATGGCGTTGTGGCTGGAGCCCGGGCCTGGGAGTCGGAAGGTCATGGGTTCTAATCCCGGCTCCGCCACTTTGCCGCGTGCCCTTGGACAAGTGGCTTCACTTCCCTGCGCCTCGGTGACCTCATCTGTAAAATGGGGATTGAGACCGTCGGCCCCACGTGGGACAAGTGCCTGTGTCCAACCCGAGCCACCCCGGCGCTTAGTACAGTGCCTGGCACACAGTACCATTATGACGGTTATTAGGAGAGAAAACCGGCCAGCTAAAGTCAGCCGTGTCTGTCCGTCTCCCCCGATCAGACCGTAAGCCCGTCAAACGGCAGGGACCGTCTCTCTCTGTTGCCGACCTGTTCATTCCAAGCGCTTAGTCCAGTGCTCTGCACATAGTAAGCGCTCGATAAATACTACTGAATGAACGAATGAATAAAGAAGCCACACTGGAGAAAAATTAGAGATCGCTGAGACACGAGGTGACTTGATTTCGGGACGGTTTCCAAATAGGCTTCTCTTAAGATGGCTCTGGCTTATCTCCTTTTCGAAGAAGATAAGAAGGACGGAAGGAAGGAAAGAGTCCAAGTGGCTTAATCTTTGAAGCTGAAAACCTCCCGGACTGAGCCGAGGAGGAGAGAGCCAAAGACGTGGAAGCGGCGGGGTTCGATTACCGAAACTCAGCGTGGGCTCGGACAAGCTACGCTTTCTTTTTTCTAAATGAAGTCAGCATTTCCTGACCCCGCTCTGGAGACAAACTCGGGGAAAACGGAGCGTTTCGTCCAGACTTCGGAAGCGAGGAGCTAGAGAAGCGGCACGGCCTAGTGGAGAAAGCACGGACCTGAGAGGCAGAAGGACCTGGGTTCTAATCCTGTCTCTGCCCATTGCTTTCCGGGTGATCTCGGGAGAGTCGCTTTCCTTCCCTGGGCCTCAGTCCCTTCGGTTTCGAAGCAGCGGTGTGGCCCAGCGGATAGAGCACAGGACTGGAGTCAGAAGGACCTGGTGCTAATCCCGGCAACGCCACTTGTCTGCGGCGTGACCTCGGGCAAGTCACTTCACTTCTCTGGCCCTCGGTTCCCTCCTCTGTAAAAAGGGGATGAAGACCGTGAGCCCCACGGGGGACAAGGACTGTGTCCAACCCGATTATCTTGTATCTACCCCGGCACTTAAAACAGTGCCTGACGCCTAGTAAGGGCTTAACGAATACCGTCGTCATTATTATTTGCATCCTTATTCAACTGCGAAATGGGGATATCTCTTCTCCCTCCTAGATTGTGAACCCCATGTGGGACAGGGACTGTGTCTGACCTAACTGTATCTATTACGGTGCTTAGAGCAGTGTTTGACACATAGTAACCACTTGGATACCATAAAAAAGAAGAGTCTAAATATCCGGAAAATAAGACAAGACCCTTTCGACCTCCCTTTCCCCCCGATCACCTCCCCATACTTCAAGGCATATGGGTCATAGCAATCAATCAGTGGTATTTACTGAGCGCTTACTGTGGGCAGAGCACTGTATTAAGTGGGCTTGGGAGTCCGAGGTCATGGGTTCGAATCCCGGCTCCGCCACTTGGCAGCTGTGTGACTGCGGGCGAGTCACGTAACTTCTCCGTGCCTCAGTGACCTCATCTGTAAAATGGGGATTAAGACTGTGAGCTTCACGTGGGACAACCCGATTACTCTGTATCTACCCCAGCGCTTAGAAAAGTGCTCTGCACACGGTAAGCGCTTAACAAATACCAACGTCATCATTAAGCACTTGGGAGAGTCGGAAGACACGGTCCCTGCCCCACAACGAGCTTACAGTCTAGAGGGAATGACTGTGAGTTTTTTCAGTTGTGCCTTTTCAAGAAAGGGAAAGAAAGGGCAAGGATCATGTCTACCAATTCGATTGTAATACACTCTCCCAAGCGTTTAGTATCTGTGAGCCCCACGTGGGCCAACCTGATTCCCCTGTGTCTACCCCAGCGCTTAGAACAGTGCTCTGCACATAGTAAGCGCTTAACAAAAACAAACATTATTATGGTGCTCGGTGCCCCGGAAGCGCTCGATAAAGAATAATAATGATGTTGGTATTTGTTAAGGGCTTACCGTGTGCAGAGCACCGTCCTAAGCGCCGGGATGATACGAGGTGATCAGGTTTTCCCACGTGGGGCTCACACTTTTAATCCCCATTTTACAGATGAGGCAACTGAGGCACAGAGAAGTGAAGTGACTGGCCCAAAGTCACACAGCTGGCAATAGGCGGAGTCGGGATTCGAACCCATGACCTGGGACTCCCAAGCCCGGGCTCTTTCCACTGAGCCACGCTGCTTCTCAATAAATACCTTCGCTCGATCGAGGAGAAAAGAAAGCGCAGCCAACTGGCCTGCTGGGCATTACGGGGGATTGAGAGGAAAGACTCCTAAATGCATTCTTTGATCGGCTATTGATCTCGTGTTGAAATCTGCCCATCCTTAGGCACTTAGTACGGAGCTCTGCACACAGTGAGTGCTCAATAAATACCCCCGATGATCTCAGAAGGGCATTACTGAATATAAAAGACACTTAGATTTCCCCACAGAAACCAACTCTCGCACACCCTGAGCCAATCCATCGGTCGACAATATTTATCGAGTGTCTACTGTGTGCAGGGCACTGTACTGAGCGTTTGGGAGAGTACAGTAGTAGTCTACGTGATCCCTGCAGGTGAGGGAACCGAGGCCCGGAGAAGTCAAGTGACTTGCCCAAGGTCACACAGCAGAGGACTGAAACTAGAACCCAGGTCCTCTGGTTCCCAGCCCTGGGTTCTTTCCACTAGGCCATACTCCTCCTTTATTTTAAGGGCTCGGAAAGTAAAACAATAAGCAAGTGACACATTCCCTGAATTCAAGAAGCTGGCCGTCTTTATCAGGGAGAACGACGCAAAATATCTCAGTGGAAAGAACCTGGGCTTCGGAGTCAGAGGTCATGGGTCTGACTCCCTGCTCTGCCACTTGTCAGCTGTGTGACGGTGGGCAAGTCACTTCACTTCTCTGGGCCTCAGTTCCCTCATCTGTAAAATGGGGATTAAGCGGGAGCCTCACGTGGGACAACCCGACGATCCCGTATCTCCCCCAGCGCTTAGAACGGTGTTCTGCACATAGGAAGCGCTTAACAAATGCCAACATCATTATTATTCCAACCCACCCGTGCACTTTTCTCCTCTAATACCAACCTCCTCACTGCGTCTCCATCTCTCCCGTCTCGCCGCCGACCCCCGGCCCACGTCCCGCCTCTGGCCTGGAAGTCCATCCCTCCTCAAATCCCACAGACAATGACTCTCTCCCCGCTTTTAAGGCCTTGCTGAAGCCCCATCTCCTCCGAGAGGCCTTCCCTGACTGCGCCCTCCTTTCCTCTTCTCCCGCTCCCTCCTACGTCGCCCTGACTCGCTCCCTTTCTTCATCCACCCGTCCCAGCCCCGCATCACTTCTGTCTATATCTGTCATTTTATTTATTTCTATTAACGTCTGTCACCCCTCTAGGCTGTAAGCTCACTGTGGGCAGGGAATGTGTCTTCCAACTCTATCGTATCGTTCTATCGTCCTCTCCCAAGTGCCTAGTACAACGCTCTGGACACGGTAAGTGCTCAGTAAATAGGATGGACTGACTGAGCGACCGGTAGAAGGTTGGCTTGGGAGGGGGCCAGAGAGGCTGGGGAACGGTGAGTGAAGAGAGCGGATATTCTTTAAGTCGTATTTATTAAGCGCTTATTGGGGGCAGAGCACTGTATCGAGCGCTCGGGTAAAGACGGTAGGACAATTCATCCATCCATTCATTCATTCAATAGTATTTATTGAGCGCTTACTATGTGCAGAGCACTGTACTAAGCGCTTGGAACGTACAAGTCGGCAACAGATAGAGACGGTCCCTGCCCTTCGACGGGCTCACGGTCTGATCGGGGGAGACGGACGGACGAGAACGATGGCGATAGATAGAATCGAGGGGAAGAACGTCTCATTAAAACAATAGCAGATAAATAGAATCGGGGCGATGTACATCTCGTTGACAAAATAAATAGGGTGATGAAGATATATATACAGTTGCAATAAACAGTGACATCCTCTGCCCACAACGAGCTCGCATTCTAGGGGGATATTTAAAGTCAGGTGAGTTGATGGCAAGTCTGGAGGCCAATTGTGAGGCCCTTTATTTTTGATGCAGCATGATGTGTACGTTCATTCGATCGTATTTATTGAGCGCTTACTATGTGCACAGCACTGTACTAAGCACTTGGAATGGACAAATCGGTAACAGATAGAGACGGTCCCTGCCCTTTGACGGGCGCACGGTCTGATCGGGGGAGACGGACGGACGAGAACGGTGGCGATAGATAGAGTCAATAGAATACGAGAAGCAGCGTGGCTCAGTGGAAAGAGCACGGGCTTTGGAGTCAGAGGCCATGGGTTCAAATCCTGGCTCTGCCACTTGTCAGCTGTGCGACTGTGGGCAAGTCACTTCACTTCTCTGTACCTCACTTACCTCATCTGTAAAATGGGGATTAAGACCGTGAGCCCCACGTGGGACAACCCGATTCCCCTGTGTCTACCCCAGCGCTTAGAACGGTGCTCGGCACATAGTAAGCGCATAACAGATACCAACATTATTATTACGCGTGTGTGTGGTATTGTTAAGTGCTTATTATGTGTCAGGGACTGTACTAATCGCTGGGGTAGATACAATCTAATCGGGCTGGACCCACCATGTCCCTCATGGGGCTCACAGTCTTAATCTTGTCAGCTGTGTGACTTTGGGCAAGTCACTTCACTTCTCTGGCCCTCAGTGACCTCATCTGTAAAATGGGGATTAAGACCGTGAGCCCCACGTGGGACAACCTGATTCCCCTGTGTCTCCCCCAGCGCTTAGAACGGTGTTCGGCACATAGTAAGCGCTTAACAAATACCATTATTATTAATCCCCATTTTACAGATGAGGGAACTGAGGTCCAGAGAATTGAAGTGACTCACCCAAGTTCACGCAGTAGACAAGCGGCAGAGGTGGGATTAGAACCCACGTCCTCTGACTTCCAGGCCCGGGCTTCATCGACTAGGACCCGCCGCTTCTCAGGGGAGCCGGTGGAGGGTTTGGAGGAGAGGGGAGATGTGGGAAGACGGACCGTATAGCCTCGAGCGGAGGCTGGAGGCAGGGAGACTGGCAAGGAGGCCGAGGTGATGGGCCAGTCGAGGCAACACCAGAGCCAGGGTGGAGAGAACTAAAGTTGTCCTAGACGGGAAGCTCACCGTGGGCAGGGAACGTGTCTGTTGTATTGATGATGATGATGTCGCTATTTGTTAAGCGCTTCCCAGGTGCAGAGCACTGTTCTAAGTGCTGGGGGAGATACAAGGCAATCACGTGAGCAATCCCAGTCTTCATCCCCATTTTCCAGATGAGGCCACTGAGGCCCAGAGAAATGAAGTGACTCCCCCACAGTCACACAGCTGCCAAGTGGCGGAGCCGGGATTCGAACCCGTGACTTCTGACTCCCGAGCCCGGGCTCTTTCCGCTGAGCCACGCTGCTTCTCTGATTATTGTTCTGCTGGACTCTCCCAAGTGCTCAGTACAGCGCTCTGCACACTCAGTTCCCTCATGTGTAAAATGGGGATGAGGACTGTGAGCCTCGTGTGGGACAACCTGATGACCCTGTACCTACCCCAGCGCTTAGAACGGTGCTCCGCACGTAGTAAGCGCTTAACAAATACCAACGTTACTATTATTATCATTAAATGTAACCGACTGACTGAATCGCTGGCCTCTAGAGACAGGGAAAGTGTCTGTTATATTGTCCTCTCCCAAGGGCTTAATGCACAGTAAGCGCTCAGTAAATACCTCGGACTAACGACTCTTTGGCAGGAAAACATAATAGACTGCATTTCTCCTTTTTACAGAATTCTACCGCACTGAGCGGGTTTGGGGATGTTTCATCCACTAAAGTAAAACTTATGGCAGTTCAATTCCCTATATAAAAAAAAAAAAAGACGTCTAGAAACATAACTGAGTTACCAGACAGCAGATGGTTTTAATTATCTACATAAAAAGCTGTTTCTACTGGGAATGTGAAGCACCAAACCAGAAACAATAGTCATTGTAGAAACATCCATTGGAATTAATTCAGCTTACAACAGGAATAAGGAGCGATTATGGGGTCTTACCTAAAGTCAAATCGAAATGCGTTTGCTACCCATCAATCAGTCCATCAATCAATGGTATTTATTGGGTGCTCACTATGTGCAGAGCACTGTACTAAGCGCTTGGGAGACTACATCAGCGGCCTTCATGAAAACCTCGTGCATCCCACCTGCGTGTCGTACAGGCTGACGGTTGCTCAAAGTGGAATGTGATTCATTCACAGGCGGATGAAGGAGTGGGTTTTCTCAAGGTCTCGGTACCTGTTCTCCCTCCTCCTCGGACCGTGAGTCCCACTGAGGACAGGGATTGTGTCCCAACTAATTAACTTGTACCTTAGAGAAGCAGCGTGGCTCAGTGGCAAGAGCCCGGGCTTGGGAGTCAGAGGTCATGGGTTCGAATCCCCGCTCCGCCACTTGGCAGCCGCGTGACTTTAGGCAAGTCACTTCGCTTCTCTGGGCCTCAGTGACCTCATCTGGAAAATGGGGATGAAGACTGGGAGCCCCATGAGGGACAACTTGATCACCTTGTATCCCCCCGGCGCTTAGAACAGTGCTTTGCACATAGTAAGTGCTTAACAAATACCAACATTATTATTATTATTACCCCAGTGCTTAGTACACTGAAAAGAGGGGTGGGGGGGACAGAGAAAGAAGGAGAGAGAGAAAGGGAGGGAGGGAGGGAGGGAGGGAGGGAGGGAGGGAAGGAAGGAAGGAAGGAAGGAAGGAAGGAAGGAAGGAAGGAAGGAAGGAAGGAAGGAAGGAAGGAAGGAAGGAAGGAAGGAAGGAAGGAAGGAAGGAAGGAAGGAAGGAAGGAAGGAAGGAAGGAAGGAAGGAGGGAAGGAGGGAAGGAGGGAAGGAGGGAAGGAGGGAGGGAGGGAGGGAGGGAGGGAGGGAGGGAGGGAGGGAGGGAGGGAGGGAGGGAGGGAGGGAGGGAAGGAGGGAGGGAGGGAGGGAGGGAGGGAGGGAGGGAAGGAAGGTAGAAAAGAGGGAGAGAGTTGACTGCTTTAAAGCCAATGGAAAGGAGTTTTTGTTTGATATAGGGAGTGGATGGACAATCACTGGAGGTTTTCAGAGAAGCAGCACGGCTTAGTGGATAGAGCCTGAGCCTCCAAGTCAGAAGAACCTGAGTTCTAATCCCGGTTCTGTCACTCGTCTGCTGGGTCATCTCGGGCAAGTCACCTTACTCATTCATTCAATAGTATTTATTGAGCGCTTACTATGTGCAGAGCACCGTACTAAGCGTTTGGAATGGACAAATCGGTAACGGATAGAGACGGTCCCCGCCCTTCGACGGGCTCAAGGTCTGATCGGGGGAGATTTACTTTACTTCTTTACCCTTAACTTCTCTCGACCTCAGTTACCTCAACTGGAAAATCTGGGATTTTCATCTGTGAGCCCCATGTGGGACAGGGACTTTGTCCAACCTGATTAACTTGTATCTACCCCAGCACTTAGAGCAATAATAAAAATAATAAAAAATAATAGTGGTGTTTGTTAAGCACTTACTATGTGGCAAGCACTGTTCTAAGCTCTGGGGTGGATACAAGCTAATCAGGTTGGACACAGTCCCTGTCCCACAAGGGGCTCACAGTCTCAATCCCCATTTTACAAATGTGGTAACAGGTCCAGGGAAGTTAAGTGACTCACCGAAGGTCACGCAGCAGACGAGTGGCAGAGCCAGGTTTAGAACCAAGCCCATGCTCTTGCCACAGTGCTTTGCACATGGTAGGGGCTTAAGTATGGAGAAGCAGCGTGGCTCAGTGGCAAGACCCCGGGCTTGGGAGTCAGAAATCACGGATTCAAATCCCGGCTCGGCCACTCGTCAGCTGGGTGACCGTGGGCGAGTCACTTCACTTCTCTGGGCCTCGGTGACCTCATCTGGAAAATGGGGATGAAGACCGTGAGCCTCCCGTGGGACGACCCGATGACCCTGTATCTCCCCCAGCGCTTAGAACGGTGCTCCGCACAGAGTAAGCGCTTAACAAATACCAACATTATTATTATTATTATTATGTTCCTTTCGAGACCCTCCTCTTGCCACCGTTCGCTGCTTTTCTACATTCACATCAGATGGCTGTTGTGACGGCACCAGATCGGCACGTTTTTTTAAAATCACCAATAATTCTGCTTTTTCGCTTTTCAGTTCAGGAGGCGGAGGTTCATCGGTTCGGCCTTCGACCATCTCTCCTGCCTAAACTCACATCCACCAGGGCTGACACTAAATCTCCTTTTGCTCTCCCTTTTCCCGCTTGGGGATTTTGGCTGTTATCTGTTGGAAGAGCAAACTGATTTGTAGCTTTGTCTACGCTACTTGGATTCAAACTCCCAAATGTTTGCGGTACCGTTCCCACCCACTCTGATGTCTGAGACGCTTTTCCCATTTTCAAGTGTCACGGAACGAAGAGCGGGCAAAGAATTTGGCATTTGGGGTTTAGCTAAATATCTCTGCAATATTTCTCAAACAAATGAAGTTCGGGAAACGCCACGGAACAATTCTTTCTATCTCCGTTTCTCCCTTCCGTCTTGCACCCGCGTTCTCTGAAGCAGAGGCGGAGCCTGTCGTTTCTGAGTCATCCTCATCGGAAATCTGGGATTTTCAAGAAAGCTACCGGTTAGCAAAACCGATAACCGGTTTCTTGGAATCCCAGTTTCTTGGCAACCGATGGAGATTTGGAAAGAAAGGCGAAAATCCAGTGTTAAGCGCGAAACGGCGTGGCCAAGCGGATAGAGCGTGGGCTTGGGAGCCAGAAGGACCGGGGTTCTATTCCCGGCTCCGCCATTTGTCTGCTGGGTGACCTTGGGCAAGTCACGTCGCTTCTCCGGGCCTCAGTTTCCTCATCTGGAAAATGGGAATTAAGACTGTGAGCCTCATGTGGGACAGGGACCGTGTCCAGCCCGATTAGAGTGTGACTACCCCGACGCTTAGAACCTTAATAATGTGTCAAGCACCGTTCTAAGCGCTGGGGTAGACACAATCTAATCAGGTCGTCCGGCTGTCCCACGTGGCTCCATCCCCATTTTCCAGATGAGGGAACTGAGGCCCAGAGAAGTGAAGTGACTTGTCCAAGGTCAAACAGCAGACAAGTTGGGGCGGTGGGATTAGAACGCACGACCTCTGACGCCCAAGCCCTTGCTCTTGCCACTAGGCCACGCTTCTCTCTCTAGTCCAGCGCTTAGAACAGCGCTTGGCACAAAGTAAGCCCTTAACAAATACCATCGTTATTATTATTAGTCAACAGTAAGCTCGATGAGGGCAGAGAACTGTGTCTATTAAATGTCTGTTTCCCCCTCCAGACCTTAAGCTCCTTGAGGGCAGGGAAAGCGTCGGTTATACTGTTCTCCCAAGCAGTTAGCACAGTGCTCCGCACACAGCGAGCGCTCAGTAGATACGATTGAATGAATGAATGCAATGGGGTGTTGGGTCAACCAATCGATCGATCCATTGTATTTACTGAGCGCTTACTGGGAACAGAGCACTGTACTAAGCACCTGGGAGAGTACAATACAACAATCAATCAATCAATGGTATTTATTGAGCGCTTACTGGGAGTAGAGCTCTATACTAAGCACTTGGGAGAGGGCAACATAACAATCGGGCAATCCACTGTTGCAGTCCGATCGGACAATCCAATCGGGAATACAATACAACAGTCAATCAATCTGTTGTATTTATCGAGCGCTCACTGTGTGCAGAGCACTGTACTGAGCGCTTGGGAGAGTACAAGTAGAGAAGCAGCGTGACTCAGTGGAAAGAGCGCGGGCTTTGGAGTCAGAGGTCATGGGTTCGAATGCCGGCTCGGCCATTTGTCAGCTGTGTGACTTTGGGCGAGTCACCTCACTTCTCGGTGCCTCAGTTACCTCATCTGGAAAATGGGGATTAAGACCGTGAGCCCCACGTGGGACGACCCGATTCCCTTGTGTCCACCCCAGCGCTTAGAACAGTGCTCGGCACATAGTAAGCGCTTAACAAATACCAACATTATTATTATTATTATTACAAGAGAGCCGGTATTTAGTTCCCTGCCCACAGGAGCTGACAGTTTATAGGGGGAGACAGTTCTTAAAAGAGAAGCAGCACGGTTTAGTGGCTAGAGCCCGGGCCTAGGAGTCAGAAGGTCACGGGTTCTAATCCCGGCTCCCCCACATGTCTGCTCTTTGACCTCGGGGAAGTCACTGCACTTCTCCGGACCTCAGTTTCCTCATCTGCAAAAGGGGGATGAAGACTGTCAGCCCCAAGTGGGACAACCTGATGACCTTGTATCTCCCCCAGAGCTTAGAACAGTGCGTGGCACACAGTAGGCGCTTAACAGATACCATCATTATTATTAAAAGAAATCAGGGCTGTGTACTTGAACAGCGTGGGGCCGAGGGTGGAGTGAATACCAAGCGCTCGAAAGCCACGGAGCCAAGTGCGGTCGAACTGATAGCTGCGATTCCTGCCTTCAAGAAGTTTTTCTTTCTTAAATTCCAAGGGCACGTTGATCTTGCCTGGGTGGAAGTCCAAAATTCAGTGGAATATTTTTTTCCCTGAATTTCATATGGGAGTGAAAACCAGTTCCTATTTTGCTTTCGGAGTCATTTCTGATTGATCCGTGCTCCCCTGCGTCTTTATTTATAGGCCTAGCTTTCCATTTAAGAATTCTTAGTGCACTTGGGTTTAGGGTTGTTTTTTTCTGTATTTTTTAATTTTTTTTTTTTTTTTTTTTTTTACTGCTGCTGCTGCTGCTCTGATTTTTTTGGCATCGGTTCTACCGCCTTCTGGACTGTGTTCAGCTTTGACAGGACTGAAGAACAGGCCTGACTGAAATTGTCTAGTACAGCTAGCACTCGCCTCAAAATAACTCTTCCTTTTTTAAATCAACTTTCTCAAGTTCAGACCTCCACTCCTCCCGCAATCAGAAGGTTGAACCTGGCATTCCTTTCCTAGGCCGAACGGTTGTTTGGCCTAAAACTCCCTAAAAGGGCCTGGGTTCTAATCTCGGCTCTGCCCCCTGTCTAGTGTGTGAACCGGGGCAAGTCACGGCACTTCTCTGGGCCTCAGATCCCTCATCTGGAAGATGGGGATTAATAATAACGACGACGATGGTATTCATTAAGCGCTTACTATGTGTCCGGCACCGTTTTAAGCGCTGGGGTAGATACAAGGGTAATGAGGTTGTCCCACGTGGGGCTCACAGTCTTCATCCCCATTTTACAGATGAGGGAACTGAGGCACAGAGAAGTGAAGTGGCTTACTCAAGGTCACACAGCAGGCACGGGGCAGAGCCGGGAGTCGAACCCGCGTCCTCTGACTCCCAAGCCCGGGCTCTTTCAACTAAACCACGCTGCTTCTCTGACACCGTGAGCCCCATATGGGACATGGACTGTGTTCAACCTGATGAGCTAACACTCAGTACAGTGCCTGGCACAGAGTAAATGCTTAACAGATACCATAAAAAAAATAATAATAAAGACAATAGGAAGAACTGTTTGAGAATATGCACATTTAAGAGATTTATTAGTATCATTATTTTTAATAATGATGATAATAATATTTGTTAAACTCTAACTATATGCCAAGCATCACGCTGATACTGGGGTTGATACAATATGACCAGACTGGAAAAATTCCTGTCCCACATGGGCTCGGAATCTAACATTAATAATGACAATTGTGGAATTTGTCACGCACTTGCCGGGCATCGAGCTCTGTTCTAAGCACTGGGATAAATACAAATAATCAGGTCCCACGCGGGGTTCACAGGCTAAGTATGAGGGCGAACAGGGATTGAATCCCCATTTGGCATCTTGCATGATAATAATAATAATTATGGGATTTGTTAAGCAGTCACTATGTGCCAGGCACTCTACTAAGCGCTGGAGTAAATCGGGTTGGACCCAGTCCCCGTCCCATGTGGAGCTCACAGTCTCAATCCCCATTTTCCAGATGAGGGAACTGAGGCCCAGAAGAGTGAAATGACTCACCCCGGGTCATACAGCAGACAAGGGTCAGAGCCGGGATTAGAACCCAGGTTCCTCGGACTCCCAGGCCCGGACTCTTTCCATCAGCCCACGCTGCTTCTCACGCAGCTTCTCGGGAAAGGGGGAAGAACACGTTTTGAATCCCCATTTCACAGACGAGGAACCGAGGCGCCGTGAAGTTAAGCGACTGGCCCAAGGTCACACAGCAGGCGAGCGGCGAACGCGGGATTAGATCTCAGGACTCCTGGCTCCCAGGCCCGGAGTTTTTCAGAAAACCCATTAGTTGAGACCCTCAGCTGATGGAACCAGTTTTGTGCACTAAAGGAATCAAAGCCTTAGCCTATTCTAGCAAAATTTCTCCTGCAGACTTTGGTCCTTTTACCAACTCCCAGAAGTTGCTATACCACAGACAGTCCAACTGGTATTCTTAAATGTCATCCCAAACACGACGTGGTGTAGTGGCAAGAGCCCGGCTTGGGAGTCAGAGGGCGTGGGTTCTGATCCCGGCTCCGTCGCTTATCAACTGTGTGACTTCGAGCAAGTCACTTCATTCATTCATTCATTCATTCATTCAATACTATTTACTGAGCGGTTACTACGCGCAGAGCACTGGACTAAGCGCCTGGAATGGACAATTCGGCAACGGATAGAGACAGTCCCTGCCCAACGACGGGCTCACGGTCTAAACGGGGGAGACGGACGGCAAAGCGAAACAGAGCAAAACAAAAACAAGACAACATCATTGAGATGAATAGAATCAAGGAGATACACACCTTATTTACAAAATAAATAGGGTAATAAATAATATATACAAATGAGCACAGTGCTGAGGGGAGGGGAAGGGGAAAGAGCAGAGGGAAAGGGGGGGCTCAGTCTGGGAAGGCCTCCTGGAGGAGGTGAGCTCTCAGTAATTATAATAATGTCGGTATTTGTTAAGCGCTTACTATGTTCTAAGCGCTGGGGTAGATACAGGATTATCAAATTGTCCCACGTGAGGCTCACAGTCTTCCTCCCCATTTTACAGATGAGGCAACTGAGGCACAGAGAAGTGAAGTGCCTTGCCCACAGTGACACAGCTGACAAGTGGCAGAGCTGGGATTCGAACCCATGACCCCTGACTCCCAAGCCCGGGCTCTTTCCACTGAGCCACGCTGCTTCCCAGTAGGGCTTTGAAGAGGGGAAGAAGGGATGTGAGGAGGGAGGGCATTCCAGGACAGCTTCACTTCTCTGAGCCTCAGTTTCCTCAACTGTTAAATGGCGAGTAAGTCTGGGAGCCCCACGTGGGACAACCTGATTACCTTGCCTCTCCCCCAGTGCTTAGAACAGTGCTTGCACATAGTAAGCATTTAACAAATGCCATCATTATTATTTTTATTAGTAGTAATAATTAAAAAATGTTGACAGGAAGAGGAACAAGCACTGGATAAGGAATGAAAGTCAGAGCTGTTGATTCACCCCCTGAGGTCATAATGTCTTTGTTAGGAGCTCAGAGAAATGAATTATAAAGATGGAATGAGACAAAGAGTTGACTATTTAATGGACCATAGACAAGGCATTATCCCTGCCTCTCCCAGGACCTGGAAAGATGTGGATAAAAAGAAATTGGGGTGTAAAACAGGGACACAGGCATTCCAAGCGCTTAGTACAGTGCTCTGCACATAGTAAGCGCTCAATAAATACTATTGAATGAATGAAAAGGGGGGACAAACAGAAATATCTGGACAAGATATAGCCAAAGCCTCCATCCAATCCAGCGCTTAGAACAGTGCTTGGCACATAGTAAGTGCTTAACAAATACCAAAATTATTATTAATTGGTTTGTGGCTATCAGGAAGCATGGCTCGGTGGAAAGAGCCCGGGCTTGGGAGTCAGAAGTCATGGGTTCAAATTCCGGCTCGGCCACTTGTCAGCTGTGTGACTTCGGGCGAGTCACTTCACTTCTCTGGGCCTCGGTTCCCTCATCTGTAAAATAGGGACGAAGCCTGTGAGCCCCACGTGGGACGACCTGATCACCTTGTATCCTCCCCAGCGCTTAGAACGGTGTTTTGCACATAGTGAGCGCTTAACAACTGCCGTCATTATCATTATTAATTGGATTCTTGACTTCCACCCGGCTGCGGTGAAGGGTGATCAAGCTCAGAGATGCTCATGAGTGGAAAGGAATACTAGGGAAGCAGCACGGTGTAGTGGGTAGAGCCCAGGCCCGGGAGTCTGAAGGTCATGGATTCTAATCCCAGCCCCGCCACTTATCTGCTGTTTGACCTTGGGCAAGCCACTTCACTTCTCTGGGCCTCAGTGACTTCTTCTGAAAATGGGGATTGAGTGGGACTGTGTCCAACCTGATTGGCTTGCATCTCCCCCCAGCGCTTAACACAGTGCCGGACACATCGCAGTGAAACGAGGACTATAATAATAATGACGATGGTATTTGTTTAGCTCTTATTAGGCATCAAGCATTGTTCAAGAATGTCTCTCCCCACTCCAGTCCAATGTTTCACTCTGCTTGCCTGGATCATTTCTCTACAGAAACGTTCAGGCCACGTTTCCCCCCCTCCTCAAGACCCTCCGGCGGTTGCCCATCCACCTCCGCGTCAAAGAGAAATTCCTCACTCTTGGCTTCAAAGCCGTCCATCCCCTTGCCCCCTCCTACCTCACCTCGCTGCTCTCCTTCTCCAACCCGGCCCGCACGCTCCGCTCCTCTCATACCGACCTTCTCAGTGGGCCGCCATCTCATCTATCTCACCCGGAACGCCCTCCCTCTTCATATCCTGCAAGTGATGACTCTCTTCTACCCTTCAAACCTTTATTAAAGGCCCACCTCCTCCGGGAGGCCTTCCCTGACTGAGCCCCCCTTTCCCCTTCTCCCCCTCCCTTCCGCGTCCCCCCCGACTCGCCCCCTTCATTCATCCCCCTTCCCAGCCCCGCACCACTTATGTCCATATCTGTCATTTATTCATTTCTATCAATGCCCGCCTCCCCGTCTACTCTATAATAATAATAATTCTGGTATCTGTTAAGCGCTCACTGTGTGCCGAGCACTGTTCTAAGCGCGGGGGTAGATACAGGGTCGTCAGGTTGTCCCACGTGAGGCTCACAGTCTTCATCCCCATTATACAGATGAGGGAACTGAGGCACCGAGAAGCGAAGTGACTGGCCCGAGGTCACACAGCTGACAAGTGGCGGAGCCGGGATTAGAACCCACGACCTCTGACTCCCGAGCCCGGGCTCTTTGCGCTGAGCCACGCGGCTTCTCTATCAGCTCACCGTGGGCAAGGAATATAGAGTAGATAGGAGCGCTTAACAAACATTATTATTACTGTTTCTCCACCGTGAGCCCGTTGTTGGGTAGGGATTGTCTCTGTGGCCGAATTTCACTTTCCAAGCGCTTAGTACGGTGCTCGGCGCACAGTAAGTGCTCGGTAAATATGATTGAATGAATGAATTACTATTATCGTTATTTTAAGATAACGTCACAGCCCCCAAGGAGCGTACGTTCTACCCCGACCCTGCCACATCATTTCAGCTTTTGCTTCATCGTGCTCTTACAGAGAGCGGTGGAAAGAGCAAGGGCCTAGAGGGTCAGAGAACCCGGGATCCTGTCTACCTAACTCTACTGGGTCGTCCTCTCCTAAGCCCTTAGTACAGTGCTCTGCACACAGTGATGATAGGAAGCAGCGCGGCTCAGTGGAAAGAGCCTGGGCTTCGGAGTCAGAGGTCATGAGTTCCACTCCCGGCCCTGCCACTTGTCAGCTGCGTGACCGTGGGCGAGTCGCTTCACTTCTCTGGGCCTCAGTGATCTCATCTGGAAAACGGGGATTAACCGTGAGCCTCACGTGGGCCAACCTGATTCCCCTGTCTCTCCCCCAGCGCTTAGAACAGTGCTCGGCACATAGTAAGCGCTTAACAACTACCAACATCATTATTATCATTATAATTACTATAACGAGGTTCACCTCTCCGAGGTCGTCCTGGGGTCCTTGAGAAGCAGCATTGCCCGGTGAGTAGAGCCGGGGCCTGGGAGTCAGAGGATCTGGGTTCTATTCCCGGCTCCGCCACCTGCCTGCTGCGTGACCTTGGGCGCGTCGCTTCACTTCTCCGGGCCTCAGTTACCTCCTCTGGAAAATGGGGATTTAACAGCTGTTCTCCCTCCCACTTCGACTCTGAGCCCTTGGTGTCTGATCTGATCCCTCTGTATCTTCCCCGGTGCTTACAAAGTACTTGGAACGTAGTAAGCGCTTAACAAATACTACAATTATCGAGACCGTAAACTCGCCGTGGGAAGGGAACGGGTCTCCCAGCTCTCTTATATTTTAGTCTCCCAAGTGCTTAATACAGTGCTCTGCACTCAAGAGGCACTCAATAAATACAATTGATTAGTATTACTGTTATCACTACTAGCATTAATATTGTTAGCACTGTAATCTGTAATACTAATAATAATTGTGGTATCTGTTAAGAGCTTACTATATGCCAGACACTGTACTAAGTGCTGGGGTAAGTACAAGCATATCAGGTCGTGGGTTCTAATCCCGGTTCCGCCACCTGTCTGTTGTGTGACTTTGGGCAAGTCACTTCTCTGTGCCTCAGTGACCTCCTCTGTAAAACGGGCATTAAGACTGCGAGCCCCACGTGGGACAACCTGATCACTCCGTATCTGCCCCAGCGCTTAGAACAGTGCTTTGCACATAGTAAGCGCTTAACCAATGCCATCATCATCATTATAGTAAGCGCTCAACAAATACCATAATTATTATCACTATCGGGTTGGATGAAGCGCCTGTCCCGCATGGGACTCTCAGTCTTAATCTCCATTTTACAGATGAGGGAACTGCGGCCGAGAGAAGTGAAGCGCCTCGCCCAAGGCCACACCGCAGACAAGTGGCAGAGCCGGGATTAGAACCCATGACCTTCTGGCTCCCAGGGCCGGGATCTATCCACTACCCTACGCCGTTAGCTCCTTGAGGCCAGAGATCATGTCCACCAACTATCGTATTACTCTCTCCCAAATATTTACCACAGCTCTGCGCATGATGATAATTATCATTAATTAGGGTACTTCTCGAGCACTTACTACGTGACAAGCACTGTTCAAAGTGCTGGGGTAGATACAAGGTCATCAGGATGGACACGGACGGGAGGCAGGGAGGCCAGCGAGGAGGCTGATGCGGGAATCCGGGTGGGATAAGATAAGCGATCGGATTAACCTGGACGAGCAGTTTGGATGGAGAGGAAAGGGAGGATTTCAGCCGTGTCGGGAAGGTGGAACCGGCAGGATTTAGTGACGGATGGAGTACGCGGTTGAACGAGAGAGAGGAGTCGAGGATGACGCCAGGGTCACGGGCCGGTGAGACGGGAAGGACGGTGGTGCCGTCTACAGCGTTGGGAAAGTCGGGAGGAGGACGGGGTTTGGGGGGGGGGGAGACGAGGAGCTCGGTTAGGACGTCTTAAGCTTGAGGTGACGCGAGGGCAGCCAAGAAGAAATGTCTCGAAGGCAGGAGGAGACGTGAGACCGCAGAGAGGGAGAGAGAGCGGGGCTGGAGACGGAGATTTGGGTGTCCCACCCGTAGAGGTGGTAGATGAAGCCACGGGAGCCAGGGAGTTCTCCGAGGGAGTGGGTGGAAATGGAGAACAGAAGGGGACCCAGAACCGAGCCTTGAGGAACCACCACATTTCGTGGGTGGGAGGCAGAGGAGGAGCCCACGAAAGAGGGTGGAAACGAGAGGCCAGAGAGAAAGGCGAGAAGCGGGAGAGGACGGCGTCGGCGGAACCGAGGCTGGATAACGTTTCCGGGGGCGGGGGGTGGGCCACAGCGTCGAGGGCGGCCGAGAGGTTCGGGGAGGATGAGGACGGAGCAGAGGCCGTTCGATCTGGCAAGGAGGAGGTCATCGGTGACCGGCGAGGGGGCCGTTTCCGGGGAGCCAAGGGGACGGAGGGCAGATTGGAGAGGATCGAGGAGAGAACTGAAGGAGAGGAATCTGGGAAAGCGGGTGAAGACAACTCACTCGAGGAGTGTGGAGAGGAATCATAATAATGTTGGCATTGGTTAAGCGCTTACTATGTGCAGAACACCGTTCTGAGCACTGGGGTAGATACAGGGTGGTCAGGTTGTCCCACGTGAGGCTCGCGGTCTTCATCCCCATTTGACAGATGAGGTCACTGAGGCACCGAGAAGTGAAGTGACTTGCCCACAGTCACACAGCTGACAGGTGGCAGAGCCGGCATTCGAACCCATGACCTCTGACTCCCAAGCCCGGGCTCTTTCCACTGAGCCACGCCGCTTCTCTAGGAATGGGAGGAGGGAGATGGGGTGATAACTAGAGGGAGTCGGGGAGGCCAGGGAGGGGTTTTTTTTAGGATAGGGGAGACGTGGGCTCCGCCACTCTAATCGCGGCGCCGTCGCTTATCAGCTGTGTGATTTGGGGCAAGTCACTTCACTTCTCTGTGCCTCAGTGACCTCATCTGTAAAATGGGGATGAAGACTGTGAACCCCACGTGGGACAACCGGATTACCTTGTATCTACCCGGCGCTTAGAACAGTGCTTGGCACATAGTAAGTGCTTAACAAATACCAACATAATTATTATTATCATGTTGGAAAGCAGTGGGGAAGAAACCAGTGGAGAGCCGAAAGTTGAAGATGATTGTTAAGGAGGGAAGAGGTGAGTGGGCAAGTATTTTGTTAAGGTGCGAAGGAATGGGGTTTGATGTGCACGTGGAGGGGGTGGATTCTGAGAGACGACAAGAGATCTCCTCTACAGATTCTACAGAGGAGCAGCGTGACTCAGTGGAAAGAGCCCGTGCTTGGGAGTCAGAGATTATGGGTTCGAATCCCGACTCTGCCACTTAGCTGTGTGACTGCCGGCGAGTCGCTTGACTTCTCTGGGCCTCAGTTCCCTCATCTGTAAAATGGGGATGAAGACCGTGAGCCTCACGTGGGACAACCTGATGACCCTGTATCTACCCCAGTGCTTAGAACGGTGCTCGGCACATAGTAAAGCGCTTAACAGATACCGACATTATCATTATTAGAGAAGCAGCGTGGCTCAGTGGAGAGAGCCCGGGCTTGGGAGTCAGAGGTCATGAGTTCGAATCCCCACTCTGCCCCTTGTCATCTGTGTGACTGTGGGCAAGTCACTTCACTTCTCTGTGCCTCAGTTCCCTCATCTGTAAAATGGGGATGAAGACCGCGAGCCTCACGTGGGACAACCTCATTCCCCTGTAACTACCCCAGCGCTTAGAACGGTGCTCCGCACCTAGTAAGCGCTTACCAAATCCCAACATTCTTCTTCTTCTTCTTATTCTGCCGGGAAAGATGGGAGAGTTGAAGAACACTCTACCAAGCCCTCGGCGGAGTACGGTATACCGATATAGCAGACACATACCCTGCCCACAACAAGCTTACAATCTAGAGGGGGAGACAGACATGAATAGAAATAAATAAATGACGGATCCGGACATAAACGCTGTGGAGCTGGGTCGGGGGATGAAGAAAGGGAGTGAGTCAGGGCGCCGCAGAAGAGAGTGGGAGAAGAGGAGAGGAGGGCGCAGTCGGGGAAGGCCTCTTGGAGGAGACGGGTCTTTAATAAGGCTTTTGAAGTTGGAGAGAGTCATTGTCTGTGGATATGAAGAGGGAGGGTGGTCCAGGCCAGGGGCGGGATGCGGGCGAGAGGTCGGTGGCGAGACAAGACGAGACGGAGGGGCAGCGAGGAGGTTGGCATTAGAGGAGTTGAGCGTGCGGGCCGAGTTGGAGTAGGAGAGGGGCCAGGTGAGGTAGGAGGGGGCGAGCTGACCTCCTCCAAGAGGCCTCATTCATCTCTCATCTCAATCGATCAATCCATCGGTTGTATTTATTGAGGGCTTACCAGGTGCGAAACACCGTACGAAATACCGAATAGCAGAGTAGGTAGCTGTGTATTTCCCCAGCTGCCATTTCAGTGATACAGCACCACCTAACAGGAGGGCAAGACTCATAGTTACTGTGTATTGGTTAAGCGCTTACTACGTGCCAGGCACTGTACTAAGCGCTGGGGTGGGTACCAGCAAAGCGAGTTGGACACAGGCCCTGTCCCATGTGGGGCTCACCCTCTCGATCCCCGTTTTCCAGATGAGGGAACTGAGGCGCAGAGAAGTGAAGCGGCCTGCCCAATGTCACACAGCAGGCAAGCGGTTAGTATAGTGCTCTGCAAACGGTAAGCGCTCAGTAAGTACGACTGAACGAATGAAGTGTCGGAGCCGGGTTTAGAACCCATGACCAAAGGCAGAGCCAATAATAATTTATTCTATTTAGTCTTGATTCTATTTAGTCGCCATCGTTCTTACGAGACGTCCTTCCCCTCGACTCTATCCATCGCCGTCGTCCTCGTCCGCCCGTCTCCCCCGATCGGACCGTGAGCCCGTCGGAGGGCGGGGACCGTCTCTATCCGTTACCGATTTGTCCGTCCCGAGCGCTCAGTCCAGTGCTCTGCACATAGTCAGCGCTCAATAAATACCATTGAATGAATGAATGGATAATCCTGATCCGCCACTTGCCTGCTGTGGAATGTGGGCAAGTCACTTTGTATTTCCGGGCCTCAGTTTCCTCACCCGCGAAATGGGGACCCGACACCCATTTCCCTTCCCCCTTCGGTTGTGAGCTTCAAGACGGACACTGTACTACTGCGCTGCTGTGTGGCCCTGGGTAAGTCACTTCACTTCTCTGGGCCTCGGTTCCCTCATCTGTAAAATGGGGATGGAGACTGCGAGCCCCACGCGGGACAGAGACCGAGGCCAACCCGGTCTCCTTGTATCAAGCCCAGCGCTTAGTACGGTGCCTGGCACATAGTTAGGCACTCAACAAATACCATAATTATTATTCCTGTCATTATCATTAGCAAATACCATAAAAAGGCCCGTGGATAATAATAATCGAGGCATTTGTTCAGCGCTTGCTATGTGCCAGGCACTGTCCTAAGCACTCGGGTAGATACAAGTTAATCACGTCGGGCACAGACCCTGTCTCACGTGGGGATCACGGTCTTAGTCGCTATTTTCCAGATGAAGGGACTGAGGCCCGGAGAAGTGAAGTGACTTGCCCAAAGTCACACAACAGACAAACGGCAGAGCCGGGATTAGAACCCAGGTCCTTCTGACTCCCAGGCCCGGGCTCTACCCACTGAGCCGCGCGGCTTCCCGTTCAGTCCACGCTACTGAACGAGGCATGCGGCGCCACAGTCTAAACCCCCCGAAGTGCGTAACCTGCCGGGACCTAGAAGCCAAATGAAAGATAATCTGGCTTTTTTTCCTAGAACCGTATTAATTTACGAGGCCAAAATCAATTAGGAGAACTCATTAGATTTGAAATTTTAATGGAGCACCGTAAGTATTTTGGTCTGGAATCAAAGATATCGGCCTAAAGCGAAATGAATTCCGTTACCGTCGAAATAACCCATTGTAAAACGGGCTAATTATCACAACAAACCTCTGTTAATTAATTTTATTTATTTATGTTCCTACATTGATTGCGTTTCCCGAACAAACCTCCCCTTCTACGGATCCGAAGGAAAGATAGGATACAACAGAAGAGGAGGGGCGTCTTGTTACAGATAATAGTTGCTGAGGATGATATTTTTGGAGACGGTGACTATCTCCAGGGAGTCAGAAGGACCTGGGTTCTAATCTCCACTTGTCTGCTGTGTGATCCTGGGCAAGTCACTTCACTTCTCTGGGCCTCAGTTCCCTCATCTGTAAAATGGGGGTGAAGACCGTGAGCCCCATGGAGGACGGGGATTGAGTCCAACTTGACTTGCTTGCATCCACCCCAGCGATCAGTACAGCGTGGGAAGCAGCGTGGCTCAGTGGAAAGAGCCTGGGCTTCGGGGTCAGAGGTCAGGGGTTCGATTCCCGGCTCTGCCGCTCGTCAGCTGTGTGACTGTGGGCGAGTCACTTCACTTCTCTGGGCCTCAGTTCCCTCCTCTGTCAAATGGGGATTAACTGTGAGCCTCACGTGGGACAACCTCATTCCCCTGTAACTACCCCAGCGCTTAGAACAGTGCTCTGCACACAGTTAGCGCTTAACAAATACCAACATTATTATTATTATTATTACAGTGCCTGACACACAGTAAGCGCTGAACAAATACCACCATTATTATTATTAATGAGCTTCCAGCCTAGAGGAAGAGAGAACGTATCTTACATTCCCCATTACTTTGCCCCCGTCTCACTTGGCCCACCAGCTTCTCCCTCCCTTCTACGTCTCCTACGCACCTGGATCCATTGTAAGCTCGTTGCAGGCAGGGAACGCGTCTCTTTACTGTTCTGTCGTCCGCTCCCAAGAGCTCAGTACAGTGCTCTGCACACAGTAAGCGTTCAATAAATGCAATTGACTGATTGTTGGGTAGATGTATCTCCTTTCCAGCGTGGCTCAGTGGAAAGAGCCCGGGCTTGGGAGTCAAGAGGTCACGGGATCATTCATTCGTTCATTCATTCAATAGTATTTACTGAGCGCTTACTATGTGCAGAGCACTGGACTAAGCGCTCGGAGTGAACAAGTCGGCAACAGATAGAGACGGTCCCTGCCGTTTGACGGGCTCACGGTCTGATCGGGGGAGACGGACGGACGAGAACGATGGCGACTCCACCACTTGTCAGCTGTGTGACTGTGGGCAAGTCACTTCGCTTCTCGGTGCCTCGGTTACCTCATCTGTAAAATGGGGATTGACCGTGAGCCTCACGTGGGACGACCCGATGACCCTGTGTCTACCCCAGCGCTTGGAACGGTGCTCTGCACATAGTAAGCGCTTAACAAATACCAACATTATTCTCTCCAGTCCGAAATCCATTCCAGCGTCTGCCTCTCGACTTTAAGGTCCTGGGCTCCAGCGCCTGGACCACGCCGCTTCTCGTTCATCCATTCAATTGCGTTTATTGAGCGCTTACTGTGTGCACAGCACTGTACTCAGCGTTTAATGCAGACTGTGAGCCCCGTGTGGGACAACCTGATGACCTTGTATCTACCCCAGCGCTTAGAACAGTGCTTGGCTCATAGTAAGTGCTTAATAAATGCCATCATTATCATTTTTATTATTATTAAAGCAGCGTGGCTCAGTGGAAAGAGCCCGGGCTTGGGAGTCAGCGGTCACGGGTTCGAATCCCGACTCGGCCGCTTGTCAGCTGTGTGACTTTGGGCAAGTCACTTCACTTCTCTGTGCCTCAGTTACCTCACCTGTAAAATGGGGGTGAAAACTGCGAGCCCCATGTGGGACAACCTGATCACCTTGTATCCCCCCCCCCCCAGTGCTTAGAACAGTGCTTGGCACCTGGTAAGAGCTTAACAAATACCAACATTGTTATTATTATTTTTATTATTATATGGACTGACCACGACAGCGGAGTCTCTCGGCACCACTGTGACTGACTCACCTCTTAAACGTCGCTCCGAGTCCAGCTTCCGTCTGGGTTCGAGTCGATCAACGTTACGCAGCGAGTGCTCATTATGCACGGAGCGCTGTCCTAAATGCTAGGGAGAGTACAATAGAGTCCGCAGATCAATCGGCCCCGCTACGTGCGGAGCACTGAGCTAAGCACTCGGGAGAGTACGGTAGGATTATTAAGAAAGGAAGCCTGGCCCCGAGAGGCTTCCGATCTAGCAGTCAGGGCAGCGAGGAAATCAGCGTGGCCTAGTGGGAAGGGCACAGGCTTGGAGGTCAGAGGACCTGGGTTCTAATCCCGACTCTGCCACTTTATTCATTCATTCAATCGTATTTATTGAGCGCTCACTATGCACTAAGCGCTTGGAATGCACAATTCAGCAACAGAGGCGATCCCTGCCCGAGGACGGGCTCGCGGTCTCAACGACGGGCTCACGGTCTAATCCTGTCTGCTCTGTGACGCGGGGCGAGTCACGCAACTTTTTGGCGCCTCCGTGTCCTCAGCGGCAAAATAATAATAATAACGACGGTATTCGTTAAGCTCTTCCTGTGTGCCAAGCACTGTTCTAAGCCCTGGGGGAGATACACTGTTATCAGGTTACCCCAGGTGGGGCTCCCAGTCTTCAGCCCCATTTTACGGATGAGGTCACTGGGGCCCGGAGAAGCGAAGTGACCTGCCCACAATCACACAGTTGACAAGTGGCGGGGCCGGGATTAGAACCCACGACCTCTGACTCCCGGGTCTGGGCTCTTTCCGTTAAGCCACACCGCTAGTCTAAGCCACCCTGCTTCTCTCTTCCTTCCCCTCAGACTGTGGGCACCACAAGAGGCAGGGACTATATCCAACCTGATTACCTAGTACCTATCCCAGTGCTTAGTGCAGTGCTTGGCACATAGCAAGCGCTTAAAGACCATTATTATGGTGTAGTAGATACAGCCCGGGCCTGGGAGTCAGCAGATCATGGGTTCTAATCCCCGTTCCACCACCTCTCTGTTGTGTGACCTCGTGCAAGTCGCTTCTCTTCTCTGGGCTCCTCTTCCTTCATGGATAAATCGGGGATGGAGATGCGAGTCCCACGTGGGACAGGGACTGGCTCAACTTGTATAAGAATAACGATGGCATTTCTTAAGCGTTTACTATGTGCCAAGCACTGTTCTAAGCGCCGGGAGGGTACGAGGTGATCAGGTTGTCCCGTGTGGGGCTCACAGTCTTCATCCCCATTTTACAGATGAGGTCACTGAGGCACAGAGGAAGTGAAATGACTGGCCCAGAGTCACACAGCGAGCCCGGGCTCTTTCCATTGAGCCACACTGCGTTTAAACCGGCACTTGGCACATAGTATGTGCTTACTGATATATAATAACAATAAACAATACTTACGATTCTACTTATTTTATTAATCGTGTTATTCTATTTATTGACGTTATTCTATTTTTTATCATTTAATTTACTCATTCTATTTATTTTATTAATGATGTGTATATATCCCTAAATCTGTTTATTTAAATTGATGCTATTGATGCCCGTCTACTGGATTGGCTTGGTTTTGTGGTCCGCCTCCCCTCTTCTAGACCGTGAACCCGTCGTTGGGTAGCGGTTGTCTCTCTCTGTTGCCAAATTGTACTTTCCAAGCGCTTAGTACAGTGCTCTGCACGCCGTAAGCGCTCAATAAATACGACTGAATGAATGAATTAACAAGTACCATAATAATTATTATTATCAGTAGAAATGATACTTGTCAGCTGTGTGACTGTGGGCAAGTCACTTAACTTCTCTGTGCCTCAGTTCCCTCATCTGTAAAATGGGGATTAAGACCGTGAGCCCCAGGTGGGACGACCTGATTCCCCTGTGTCTACCCCAGCGCTTAGAACGGTGCTCTGCACATAGTAAGCGCTTAACAAATACCAACATTATTATTATTATTATTATTATTATTACTACTACAGGGCCTGGCACACGGTAAGAGCTTTACAAATATCACAGTTAATATTAGTAGTAGTTATAGACATCCATTCGGGTGAAGTCCTCTGTAATAATAATAATGGTATTTGTTGAGCGCTTACTATGTGCCAAGCACTCTTTCATTCAATCGGATTTATTCATTCAATACTATTTATTGAGCGCTTACTACGTGCAGAGCGCTGGACTAAGCGCTTGGAATGGACAATTCGGCAACAGAGAGAGGCCATCCCTGCCCAACGACGGGCTCACGGTCTAATCCGGGGAGACAGGCAGACAAAAACAAGACGACATAATCACGATAAATTTATTGAGCGCTTACTGTGTGCAGAGCACTGTACTAAGCGTTGGAAAGTAGATTCGCCAATAGATAGAGACGATCCCTAACCACAACGGGCTCACAGTCTAGAAGCGCTGAGGTGGAGACGAGCAAATCGGATTGGCCGCGGTGTCCCCGTCCCACCAGGGGCTCACGGTCTCAATCCCCATTTTACAGAGGAGAGAACTGAGGCCCGGAGAAGCAAAGTGACTCGCCCAAGGTCCCACAGCGGACAAGTGGCGGAGCCGGGATTAGAACCCATGATCTCCTGACTACCAGGCCCGGGCTCTAGCCGTCACGCCATGCTGGTTATCACTGTAATAAGCGCTTAGGAAGTACAAAAGAAGGAACGGACACGTCCCCCGACCACAGAGAGCTTTCGGTCGAGTCGGGGAATCTGCCACCAAAATCAATTACGGATAAGAGGAAGATGGAAATGGAAATAATAATAATGTTCTTATTCGTTAAGCGCTTACTATGTGCAGAGCACTGTTCTAAGCGCCGGGGGAGATACAGGGTCATCGGGCCGTTCCACGTGAGGCTCACGGTTAATCCCCATTTGACAGATGAGGTGACTGAGGCCCAGAGAAGTGAAGTGACTCGCCCACAGTCACCCAGCTGACGAGTGGCAGAGCGGGGATTCGAACCCAGGACCTCTGACTCCCAAGCCCGGGCTCTTGCCACTGAGCCGCGCTGCTTCTCCGACGTGGACCTGAATTAAGCTTTTTTAACTGGGAGAGAAGAGGCACTGATTAGAACGCTCAGTGTCTTGCTTCTCCTCAAACGAGCCGGTTCCCCAGTCCTCCGACCAGTTTGGACTCACCGATTCCCCAAATCCTCCTCGCAGATTCAGCTTGGAGCCAAACCCGGAAAAACAAACTCCAACCCTGAGACCCAGACAAGGTGTCAAATGGGAGAGATTATGTTCTCCTCCTGTATACAAAATTGAAGAGAAAAACAAAGCAGCAGGAGGCCAAACATGTCAATCAGAGAGGAGACAAGCACATTCTCGTCGACGAACAGCACTGAGCGGAAGATGTAAAAATAGGATCCCCCAACCTGGCGTGGGGAAAAAAAAAAAAAAAAAAATCAAACCAACTGCCCGAGGCGGGTACGATAATCCCCCATTCTCCTGGTATGACTTTCTCTAAAAAAGCCAGTGAGAATCAGAAGATGGAGAATGAAAGAGAGAGAGAGAGAGACGGGGGGAGGGAGAGGGCGAGGGGAAATGGATCCTGTCTGAGGCTGAAACGAGGCCGCTTCTTCACCTAAATTGACTCCTCGTCCCAACGCGTATAGAGAGGCCTTCCCTGACTGAGCCCTGATTTCCTCTTCTCCCACTCTCTTCTGCGTCGCCCCGACTCGATCCCTTTATTCACCGCCCGCCTCGATCCCACGAGCACTTCTGTCCCTCCCCAGCGCTTAGAACAGCGCTTAACAGATGCCATTATTAGTATTGTTCTCCCTCATTGATTGATTTCTATTAATGGCCGTCTCCCCCTCTAGTCTATAAGATGGTTGAGAACGTGTCTACCGACTCTGTTATAAGAATAATGATAACGATGGTATTTGTTAAGCCCTTACTCGGTCACATTCTCGTACTGTCCTCTCCTAAGCGTTCGGTAGAGTGTTCTGCACCTTAGGGGCTAAAGCCCGGGCCTGGGAGTCAGAAGGTCATGGGTTCTAATTCCAGCTCGGCCACACGTTTGCTGTGTGACTTTGGCCGAGTCCCCTCACTTCTCTGGGCCTCAGTTCCCTCATCTGTAAAACGGAGATTAAGACTGTGAGCCCCACGAGGGGCAGGGATAGGGTCCAACCTGACTAACTTGAACCTACCCCAGCGCTTGGAACGGTGCTTGGCACGTAGTAAGCGCTTAACAGATGCCATAATAATCATTAGTAAAGGGCTCCATAAATACCACGGGTTGATTGACCGATTGAATAATAATAATAATGTTGGTATTTGTTAAGCGCTTACTATGTGCCGAGCACTGTTCTAAGCGCTGGGGGAGATACAGGGTCATCAGGTTGTCCCGCGAGGGGCTCGCAGCCTTCATCCCCATTTTACAGATGAGGTCACTGAGGCCCAAAGAAGTTACGCGACTTGCCCAAGGTCACACAGCTGACAAGCGGCGGAGCCGGAATTAGAACTCATGACCTTCTGACTCCCAAGCCCGGGCTCTTTCCACTGAGCCACGCCGCTTGTCTAAGATTGTAGGAACTCATAGTTCCCAGGGAGGCATTTTGGTTCCCAAGGGTCAAGCAGTTAACCGTACCGATTGAGCGCTCACTGTGTGCAGAGCGCTGTACCAAGCATGAGGAGTTGTACTTTTCTGCTTAGTTCAGTGCACACAGTAAGTGCTCAATAAATACGACTGAACGGACGAACGAATGAGAATCCAATAAAACGATACACAGACACATTCCCCTCCACAGTAAGCTTGCGGTGGCGGGGAGACAGTTACCAATGTAAGTAAATGAATGAGGGATCTGGACAGGAGCGGTACGGGGCTGGGAGGGGGGATGAAGAAGGGGAGCGAGTCGGTGAGGCCGAAGGGAGTGGGAGAAGAGGAAAGGGGGGCTTAATCCGGGAAGGCTTCCTGGAGGAGACGGGCCCTCAGTAAGGCTCCGAAGCGGGGGTCGAGAACGAACATCTCAAAATAGAAGACGGCGCCGTGGTAGACGGTTCCTGGAAGCAGGACCGTCCCCGAGAAAGAAGAGATGATGATAATAATTAATAATAATAATATTGGTATTTGTTAAGCGCTTCCTAGGTGCAGAGCACTGTTCTGTCCCGCGTGAGGCTCACCGTCTTCATCCCCATTTTACAGATGGGGGAACTGAGGCCCAGAGAAGTGAAGTGACTTGCCCAGAGTCCCACGGCCGCCAAGCGGCAGAGCCGGAATTTGAACCCATGACTCCTGACTCCCAAACCCGGGCTCCTTCCACCGAGCCACGCGGCTTGTCGCCGGTTCCCAAAACGACGCTTGAGCCGTCCGTCCGTCGACCCAGCGTTCAGCATACGGTAGGCGCTCGATGTATGCCGTCGACCGACTGCTCTTCCGTGAGAGACTGGGAGGGCTCACCTCTGCGGGCCGGGCACACGTTTTCGAACTCCAGTCGGTTAGCGTTTGGGGCGCCAGGCCTCCGCGTAACTCAAATATTCATCGGATACTCTTTTTAAATCAAAGCGGAGGTGGATGATTTGTGTGCGCGGCCCGGCCAGAGTGGAAAGAGCTCGGGCCTGAGAGTCAGAAAACCTTTAGATGATAGTTACAGTCCCCCTAGAATGTCAGCTCGTTGTCGGCAGGGAATGTGTTCTAAGATAATAATAATAATAGCAATGGTGGCATTTGTTAAGCGCTTACTATGTGCCCAGCACTGTTCTAAATACCGGGGTAGCTACAAGGCGATCAGGTTATCCCACGCAGGGCTCACCGTCTTCATCCCCATTTGACAGACGAGGGAACCGAGGCACAGAGAAGTTAAGTGACTGGCCCCGGGTCACACAGCTGACAGGCGGCGGAGCCGGGATCGGAACCCACGACCTCCGACTCCCAGGCCCGGCCTCTTTCCGCCGAGCCGCGCCGCTTCTCATGTTCTATTGTCGTCTCCCGGTACGGTCCTCTGCACGCAGAAGGCCCTCAGTAAATACCACTGAGTGACCGACTGACCTGGGTTCTAATCCCGACTCCGCCGCCTGTCCGCTGTGCGACCTCGGGCGAGTGACTTCGCTTCTCCGGGAAGCAGCGTGGCTCAGTGGAAAGGGCCCGGGCTTGGGAGTCAGAGGTCACGGGTTCGACTCCCGGCTCTGCCACTTGTCAGCTTTGGGCCTGTGGGCGAGTCACTTCACTTCTCCGGGCCTCAGTGACCTCATCTGTGAGCCCCACGGGGACAGCCCGATGACCCTGTATGTACCCCAGCGCTTAGAGCAGTGCTCTGCACATAGTAGGCGCTTAACAAATACCGACATTATCATTATTATTATTATTCTCTGGGCCTCAAGTTCTCCCTTTGCCAAATGGGAGTCGACACCTGTCCTCCCTCCTATTTAGGCCGCTGGCCCCATGTGGGACCTGATCATCTCGTATCTACCCCATGGCTTAGTTCAGTGTTTAGCACACGGGAAACCCTTCATTCATTCATTCACTCGATCGTATTTATTGAGCACTCACCGTGTGCAGAGCACTGTACTAAGCGCTTGGGAAAGTATACTGCAGTGACAAAGAGTGACAATCCCTGCCCACGGCAAATTCGCCGTCTAGAGGGGGGAAGACGGACATTAATACAGATAAACGGGCATCGATAGAAATAAATAAAATGACAGAGCTATACCACCGTTAATATTGTTATTACTGTCGACCCGGCTCTGCCGCTTGTCTGCTGTGTGACCTCGGGCGAGTCACTTCACTTCTGTGGGCCTCAGTTCCCTCATCTGTAAAATGGGGACTCAGTACCGGTTCTCCCTCCCCTTTAGACCGTGACCCCCCCAGCAGGACAAGATGCACGTCTAATCGATGCGATTTTATCTCACCCAAGCTCTAGGCACAGAGTGAGTGCTTATTAATAACAATAATAGTAACAATGTTGGTATTTGTTAAGCGCTCACTATGTGCAGAGCACCGTTCTGAGGGCTGGGGTAGAACTAGTACCACAGTTATCATCACCGTGACTCTCATCAGTAGCCGACGCGGAACTGTGTTCGGAGGAAACGATAAAGCCGTTCTAAAGGGTAAGCTCAGAACCTGGGAGAAGCAGCAGGGCCTAGCGGGTAGAGCCCGGGCCTGGGAGTCAGAAGGACCTGGGTTCTAATCCTGGCTCCGCCACTCCTCCGCTGCGTGACCTAGGGCAAGTCACGTCACTTCTCCGGGCCTCCGTTCCCTCCTCTGAAAAATGAGGACGAAGACGGTGGGTGAGCCCCACGAGGGAGCCGGGCCCCGTCCAACCTGATTAGCTTCTATCCACCCCGGCGTTTAGGACAGTGCCCGGCCCATAGTGAGCGCTGGGCTTGGGAATCAAAGGCCGTGGGTTCGAATCCCAGCTCTGCCACTTGGCGGCTGTGTGACTGTGGGCCAGTCACTTCACTTCTCCGGGCCTCAGTTCCCTCATCTGTAAAAGGGGGATGAAGACCGTGAGCCTCACGTGGGACAATCTGATGACCCTGTATCTCCCCCAGCGCTTAGAACGGTGCTCTGCACAGAGTAAGCGCTTCACAAATACCGACTTGACTGTTATTATTATTATTATTAACAAACACCACGCACACACAGAACAATCTCCTTGGCCAGTCGAAGGACCTTCTACACTAATTCTCCGCCCAAATAACTGATATCTCAGTGGGCGGAACCAAAGGTAACAGACAACGGGACCCGAAATACTTTCAGCGGGTCCGATTTTCAAGCTGTCGACTTAGAGCCGTACCCCAGAGCCGCTCTCCGAATCGCCGCCAGCCCTTTCGGTCTTTAATTAAGGGCGAAAACCCCTTTGAACAGCACGGCCCTCGTCTGCTCGTGCGTGGAAAACCCAGTGTAACAAAAGAATGTCATCAAAGCGCAAGCCTAACGAAGACTCCACTGCCTCGGCTAAATGATGTTACTGCACTCCCCGCTCATAGTTTTACATTTAAAAAAGCGGGTCAGTGTTCATTCATCTTGATTAGCGATGCCAACCTAATTACTTCTGGAGGAAACAATAATTAGCCGGAGAGTCTCACCTCATTAATCATGACATTCTTGGAGCCGACTATTTTTATCTGATAAATGGCTTGGATTGGAACAAGGTGTATATTTGAATCCTAGTTAATTGTACACAGCTTGCCGCCTAACATTTCCCATTTTTATCATTTTAACCGCTTCCTTCCTGTGAACTTCTGGAGGGAACTTAGCCCAGCTACTTGTGGGGAGAAAGAGGGCGAGAGCGGACGGGGTTGTCTCGGTGGGGGAAATAAAGTCCCGATCGGTCGATCGGATTTCTTGGACGCTTTCCGCGTGGAGGGCGCTCTGCTAAGCGCTCGGGAGAGCCCGGTGTCACCGAGTCGCCCCCAGCGAGCACCACCCTAAAAGAAACGGGGCCAAGCCGCACGAGGAGACCGAGCCGCCTCGGGCAGCCGGGAGAAGCAATACGGTGCTGATCGTAGATACCGCGCTAATGATAATAATAATAATAATAACGTTGGTATCTGTTAAGCGCTTACTATGTGCCGAGCACTGTTCTAAGCGCTGGGGTAGACACAGGGGAATCGGGTCGTCCCACGTGGGGCTCCCGGTCTTCATCCCCATTTGACAGATGAGGGAACTGAGGCCCAGAGAAGTCAAGTGACTCGCCCACAGTCACACGGCTGACGAGTGGCAGAGCCGGCATTCGAACCCATGAACTTTGACTCCCAGGCCCACGCTCTTTCTACTGAGCCACGCTGCTTCTCTAATAATTACGGTATTTGTTAAGCGCTCACTGTAATAATAATAATGATAATGTTAGTATTTGTTAAGTGCTTACTATGTGCAGAACACTGTAGATACAGGGTCATCAGGTTGTCCCAGGTGAGGCTCCCAGTCTTCATCCCCATTTTACAGATGAGGGAACTGAGGCCCAGAGAAGTGAAGTGACTCGCCCACAGTCACCCGGCTGACGAGTGGCAGAGCCGGGATTCGAACCCATGATCTCTGACTCCCAAGCCCGGGCTCTTTCCACCGAGCCACGCTGCTTCTCTATGTGCCAAGCACTGTTCTATGCCCTGGGGTGGATAGGAGGTAATCAGGTTGGACATACAATCATTTATCAGACAATTTAATTAATAACGACGATGGCATTTGTTAAGCGCTTACTATGTGCCAAGCACCGTTCTAAGCGCTGGGGAGGATACAAGGTGATCAGGTGGTCCCACCTGGGGCTCACAGTCTTCATCCCCGTTTTCCAGATGAGGTCACCGAGGCCCAGAGAAGTGAAGTGACTCGCCCAAGATCACACAGCGGACAAGTGGAGCCGACGGGATTAGAACCCAAGTCGTCTGGTCCCCGGGCCCGGGCTCTTTCCACTCGGCCACACCGCTTTGCTACTCTTTATGCTGCGGCCATCGGATCGATCCCGTCCTGGGGATCGTGTTCTCATTCGTTCATTCCTTTAATCGTGTTTATTGAGCGTTTACTATGTGCAGAGCACTGTACTAAGCGCTTGGAAAGTACAATTGGGCAGCAGATAGAGACAATCCCTGCCCAACGACAGGCTCACGGTCTAGAGGGGGGAGGCAGACAACAAAAGAAAACAAGTTGACGGGCCAGGCATCCGTAGCATAGTTTCTAATTCCCTTTCTTAAACAGTGGGAACCTGGGTGCCATGCACTGTGTGACCTTGAGCAAGTCACTTCACTTCTCTGTGCCTCAGTGACCTCATCTGGAAAATGGGGATGAAGACGGTGAGCCCCACCCTCTCCCGTCCCCTCCCGTGGGCACCGTGCTCGTCCGCCTATATCTTCAGCACCCTATTTATTTTGTTAACGGGATGTACGTCGCCCCGATTCTATTTATTGCTATTGTTTTAATGCGACGTCCTTCCCCTCGACTCTATCTATCGCCATCGTTCTCGTCCGCCCGTCTCCCCCGATCGGACCGCGGGCCCGTCGGAGGGCGGGGACCGTCTCTATCTGTCACCGATTTGTCCGTTCCGAGCGCTTAGTACGGTGCTCTGCACATAGTAAGCGCTCAATAAATACTATTGAATGAATGAAAACCTGTTTACCTTGTATCGCCCCCCAGCGCTTAGAACAGTGCTTGGCACGCAGTAAGCGCTTAACAAGTACCGACATTATTATGACGCACTGGATCTGAACTGTCCCTCTGGTTCTTTTCCGGGCTCTTTGTAATAATAATAATAATAATAATAATAACGTTGGTATCTGTTAAGCGCTTACTATGTGCAGAGCACTGTTCTAAGCGCTGGGGTAGGCACAGGGGAATCAGGTCGTCCCACTTGGGGCTCAGAGTCTTCATCCCCATTTTACAGATGAGGGAACTGAGGCCCAGAGAAGTGAAGCGACTCGCCCACAGTCACCCGGCTGACAAGGGGCAGCGCCGGGAGTCGAACTCATGACCTCTGACTCCCAAGCCCGGGCTCTTTCCGCGGAGCCACGCTGCTTCTCAATTATTATGGTACTCGTTCAGCGCTTACTACGTGCCAAGCGATGTTCTAAGCGCTGAGGTAGATACAAGTTGATCAGGTTGGACCCAGTCCCTGTCCCACACGGGGCTCGCACTCTTCACCCTCTTTTTACAGAGGAGGTCAGTGAGGCCCAGAGAAGTGAAGTGACCTGCCCAAGGTCACACAGCAGACGTGAGGCGGAGCCGGGATTAGAACCCAGGTCCTCAGTACAGCGTCTGGCACGGAGTAGGTGCTCAAGAAGTACCAGGACAGTGATACTAGTGATGAGGATGAGGAGGCCCTTTCCGGTTGATGGTACTAGAACCTCTGGCATTTGTCACGTGCTTATTATGTGCCAGGCACTGTACTAAGCGCTGGGGTAGGTACGAGCTACCATGACACAGTCCCTGTCCCACGAGGGGTTGACAGTCATAATCCCTAAGCAGTGTGTCTTAGTGGCAAGAGGCCGGGGTTGGGAGTCAGAGGTTGTGGGTTCTAATCCCGCCTCCGCCACTTATCTGCTCTGTGACCTTGGGCAAGTCGCTTCACTCCTCTGTGCCTCAGTTCCCTCATCTGCAAAATGGGGATCGAGACTGTGAGCACCAGTGGGACAACCTGATTACCCTGTATCTACCCCAGCTCTTAGAACAGTGCTTAGCACAGAGTAGGCGTTTAACAAAACACCATCATCAGCATCATCATCATCATTATTATTATTGTTAATCCTCATTTTGTAGAGGAGGGAACTGAAGCAGAGACAAATTGCCCAAAGTCAAATGGCAGAGAGGAGGCGGAATTGGAATTAGAACCCAAGACCTCTGACTTCATATTTCAATCTGCGCACAATCCGAAGCATTTTAGTAAATAGGAATGTTAACACGATTGTGAAAATGAAAAAGCAAGGCAAACAAAAGCGTCTTTCGAAGAGAATTAATATCTCTTCGAGTACTCAACTTCATTGGGCTGTCAAAAACAAAACACGTCCGGTTCACCTAGAGTCCTGAAGAAAAATGATTTTTTTTTCCTTTTTAAGCGACAAAGACCGCTTAGGAGCTCACGTCTAATCTCGTACGACAGTTTTTTTTCACTTGCAACGCTGGTTCCGGGTACGATGGGCGTTCGTGCGAAAAGTGATAATGAACGATACCTGCGGGTTCAGATGATGATAAATAATAATCATGATATTTGTGAAGCCCTTATCACGCGCCAGGCACTGTACTAGGCGCTGGGGTGGATGCAAGCAAATCGGGCTGGACCCGGTCTCTGTCCCACGTGGGGCTCACGGTCTCCATCCCCATTTTACGGATGAGGTGAGTGAGGCCCAGAGAAGTGCAGCGGCCTGCCCGAGGTCACACGGCAGTCGAGTGGCGGAGCCGGGATTAGAACCCGTGACCTTCTGACTCCCAGGCCCGGGTTCTACCCGCTAGACCAGGCTGCTTCGATAGAAGATTAGTTTGGGGAAATCAGGGCAGAGGAGATAGCTGTGTGAACTTGGACAAGTCATTTCACTTCCTCTGTGCCTCAGTGACCTCATCTGTCAAATGGGGATGGAGACTGCGAGCCCCACGTGGGACAAGCTGATCGCCTTGTATAATAATGTTGGTATTTGTTAAGCGCTTACTACGCGCAGAGCACTGTTCTAAGCGCTGGGATGGACACAGGGGAATCGGGTCGTCCCACGGGAGGCTCACAGTTAATCCCCATTTGACAGATGAGGTCGCCGAGGCCCAGAGAAGTCGAAGTGACTCGCCCGCAGTCACCCGGCTGCCAAGGGGCAGAGCCGGGATTCGAACCCATGACCTCTGACTCCCAAGCCCGGGCTCTTGCCACTGAGCCACGCTCTCCCCCAGCGCTTAGAACAGCGCTCGGCACATAGTAAGCGCTTAACAAATACCAACATTATTATTATCTATCAATCAGCCAGTTAGACATCCTGAGTGGCCGCTTGCCGCGTGAAGAGCACCGTACTGGACCCTAGACCGTAAGCTCCTAGTGAGCGGGGAACGAACCTATCTGCCTCCTCCGTTATATTGTTCTCTCCGAAATGCTTAGAATAATACTATCAGTAAGGATGGTATCTGTTAGGCGCTTACTACGTGCCGAGCACCGTTCTAGGCGCTGGGGGGGATACAGGGTCATCAGATCGTCCCCCGTGGGGCTCCCAGGCTTCATCCCCATTTTCCAGATGAGGCAACTGAGGCCCAGAGAAGTGAAGTGACCGGCCCAAAGTCACACAGCTGACAGGCGGCGGAAGCGGGATTAGAACCCACGACCTCTGACTGCCAAGCCCGGGCTCTTGCCACTGAGCCACGCTGAGTGCTCTGCACGATGTAAAAGCTCAATCGATACCACTGACGTCGATTGATTACTCAGCGCTTGGGAGAGCCCAGTAAAGGTAGCAGGGCCTGGGTCTGGCAGTCAGAAGGGCGTGGGTTCTAATCCTGCCTCCGCCACTTACCTGCTGTGTGACCTTGGGCAAGTTCCTCCATTTCTCTGTGTCCCGTTCCCTCCTCTGCACGTGGGGACTAAAACTGTGAGCCCAAGTGGGGCAGGGACTGTCTCCAACCCCATTCGCTTCTATCTATCTACCTCAGCGCCTAGCACAGTGCTTGGCGCACAGTAAGTGCTAAAAAATACCACGATGATTATTAGACATAATCCTCGCCCTCAAGGAGCTGCCCTCTATTCTGTGCGGAGCACCGTACTAAGCACTCGGGGGACTTCGACAGTGAGCAGATACGCTCCCTGCCCACCCAGAGAGCTGTGTGACGGTGGGCAAGTCACTTAACGTCTCTGTGCCTCAGTTCCCTCATCTGTAAAATGGGGATGAAGACCGGGAGCCTCACGTGGGACCCCCTGATGCCCCTGTACCTCCCCCAGCGCTTAGAACGGTGTTCTGGACGTAGTAGGCGCTTGACAAATACCAACGTTATCATTACCGTCGAGCAGAGCAGACAGACCCGGAAGGCTGACACATCCTTGATTTGTAGGTTTTTCATCATTCTTCAATGATCTCATTACCCTGTTTATTTTGTCAATAAGGCGTGGGTCGCCTTGATTCTATTTCTCTCCACGATGATGTCTTCTTTTTGTTTCGTCCCGTTTTGCTCCGCCGCCTGTCTCCCCCGTTTAGACCGGGAGCCCGTCGCTGGGCGGGGATCGTCTCTTATCTGTGGCCGAATTGTAATAATAACAACAACCACGTTGGTATTTGTTAAGCGCTTCCTATGGGCAGAGCACCGTTCTAAGCGCCGGGGGGGGGGGAGAGACGGGGGAATCAGGTTGTCCCACGTGGGGCTCCCGGTCTTCGTCCCCGTTTTACAGATGAGGTCGCCGAGGCCCAGAGAAGTCGAAGTGACTCGCCCGCAGTCACCCGGCTGCCAAGGGGCAGAGCCGGGATTCGAACCCGTGACCTCTGACTCCCAAGCCCGGGCTCTTGCCACTGAGCTACGCCGCTTCTCTTAAACGCTTAGCACAGTGCCCCGCACTCCGTAAGGGCTCAGTCAATACTACCGAATGATAAGTCCGACTTCCAGGCCGCGGGTTCTATCCTCTAAGCCAAGCCGGTCGGGGGTGGGGGGTGCGGGCGTCAGCCTTCTCACCCTTTTTTGGCTAAACCAATTACTTTCATGAATCAATTCAGATATAAATCTCTCCATCTAATTTGGGGGGGGAGGAGAAGTAAGGGAAGAGAGTGTCGGCAATTGGTCTTTTTCTTCGCATTTTGAAGCCCCCCAGCATCTAACAGTGCAGCTGTCAATACCCACTCATCCTCCCTCGTGGGCAGCTTTCTCCCTTCACTCTCCGTGACATTTTGGAAGCGGTGAAAATAGAGCGGAAAATAGCAAATTCATCTTTTTCTCTCCCTCTCTCTGGTGACCTTTTAAAGCCCCGAACAAACACAGAGGACCGACTTTATGCCTACTCAACCCCGTAATTTTTTTGTCCTCGGATTGCCCGATCCTGCTTCTCTTCAGGGTGTCACTTCGTTAGATCTGAAAAAAAAATTAAGCGGATCGCACGGGTTTCCGTTCACTTAAACGGGCGGACGATCACACACGCTAAGGAGATCATTTTTACGATAACTCCGAGCCACGGCGACCGGGTAACGCGATCGTAGCTTACGTGAAGAATTGGGCCGAACCGTGGTTTTTTGTTTCTCCGTCTCTGTCGGTTTTTTTAAACGTAGAAATTTCAGGAGCAACCGGGCCCTCTCGATGCCGGTACCTAAACCACGTCGAACGCTCCGGCGCCGTTTAGTGGCGAGAGCCCGGGCCTGGCGGTCGGAGGTCGTGGGTTCCTATTCCGCCGCCGCCGCTTGGCAGCTGTGTGACTTTGGGCCCATCGCTTCACTTCTCTGGGCCTCAGTTGCCTCGTCTGCAAAACGGGGGTTTAAAGCGTGAACCCGACGTGGGGCAACCTGATTAGCCACCATCTACCCCTCATCTGGAAAATGGAGATTAAAAAACTGTGAGCCCCACGTGGAACAACCTGACTACCTTGTATCTACCCCAGCGCTTAGAACGGTGCTCGGCACATAGTAAGTGCTAAATAAACGCCATCGTTATTATTATTATTATTAACTCTGTGCCTTTGCAGATTATTTCAGCTCCATTCCTTCCCTGACTACACCTTCGATCCACCCTGCCTGCCCTACTCTCTTCATCGTCTAAGCACTTTCCACTGCACCTCGATCAACCGATCGCATTTATCGAGCACTTATTGGGTGCAGAGCACTGTACTGAGCACTTGGAAGAGTACGACAGACCACTGTACTAAGCGCTTGGGAGATTACAAGGCAACAGATTTAAGAACTCTGAAAACCTTGATTCTATTTATTGCTATCGTTCTTGTCTGTCTGTGTCTCCCGATTAGACCGTAAGCCCGACAAAGGGCAGGGACTGTCTCTGTTGCCGATTTGTCCATTCCAAGCGCTTAGTCCAGCGCTCTGCACATAGTAAGCGCTCAATAAATACTATTGAATGAATGAATAAATGGATACTCACTCCAGCTCCACAATATTTAGACAAACATCCTAATGTTCTGGTTTTTTTGCCGTGGTACCTGTTAAGCGTTTAATAATAATAATAATAATGTTGGTATTGGTTAAGCGCTTCCTATGTGCAGAGCACTGTTCTAAGCGCTGAGGGAGATAGAGGGTCATCAGGTTGTCTCACGTGAGGCTCACAGTTTAATCCCCATCCCCATTTTACAGATGAGGTAACTGAGGCACAGAGAAGTGAAGTGACTTGCCGTAAGCGCTCAATAAATACTATTGAATGAATGAATGAACAGTCACCCAGCTGACAAGTGGCAGAGCGGGGATTCGAACCCATGACCTCTGACTCCCAAGCCCGGGCTCTTTCCACTGAGCCGCGCTGTTTACTATGTGGCAAGCACTGTCCTAAGCAGTCCTCGTCCCACAAGATCAGATCGTAAGCCCGTCAGTGGGCAGGGATCGTCTCTACCTGTTGCCAAATTATCCATTCCGAGCGCTTAGTCCGGTGCTCTGCACAGAGTAAGCGCTCAATAAATACTACTGAATGAATGAATGAGGCTCGCAGTCTAATCAGGAGGGAGAACAGGGATCGATTCCCCATTTTACAGAGAGTGACGGCACCTGGGGCTCGCACTCTTCATCCCCATTTTATAGATGAGGGAACTGAGGCCCAGAGAAGTGAAGTCACTTGCCCAAGGTCACAGAGCAGACCAGTGGCAGAGCTAGGATCAGAACTCAGATCCTTCTGTCTCCCGGGCCCAGGCTCTACCCACTAGGCCTTGCTGCTTCCCGGCTGTGTGCTGGGACCTTGTCTGCTGTGGAACCTTGGGCAAATCGCTTTGCCCAAGCAGCGCGGCTCAGTGGAAAGAGGCCGGGCTTGGGAGTCAGAGGTCCTGGGTTCGAATCCCGGCTCTGCCGCTTGTCAGCCGTGTGGCCTTGGGCAAGTCACTTCACTTCTCTGGGCCTCAGCTACCTCATCTGGAAAATGGGGATGAAGACTTTGAGCCTCACGTGGGACGACCTGATGGCCCCGGATCTCCCCCCAGCGCTTAGAACAGCGCTCCGCACACAGTAAGCGCTTAACAAATACCGACATTATCATCACTTTACTTGCCCAGGCCTCAGTCAGAGGTCATGGATTCGAATCCCTGCTCTGCCACTTGTCAGCTGTGTGACCGTGGGCCAGTCACTTCACTTCTCTGGGCCTCGGCTACCTCATCTGTAAAATGGGGATTAAGCGTGAGCCTCACGTGGGACGACCTGATGACCCCGTGCCTACCCCAGCGCTTAGAACAGTGCTCGGCACATAGTAAGCGTTTAACAAATACCAACATTATCATCACTTTACTTCCCCAGGCCTCAGCTCCCTCATCTCTAAAATGGGATTGGGACCGTGAGCCCCACTTGGGACAGCGACCGGGCCCGACCCGATTTTCCTGAATCCACCCCTGTGCTTAGCAGAGTGCCTGGCACATAGTAAGCACTTGCGGAAAGAGCCCGGGCTGGGGAGTCAGAGGTCATGGGTTCGAATCCCAGCCCCGCCGCTTGTCAGCTGTGTGACCGTGGGCCAGTCACTTCACTTCTCAGGGCCTCGGTTCCCTCATCTGTAAAATGGGGATGAAGACTGTGAGCCTCAAGTGGGACGACCTGATGACCCTGGATCTCCCCCAGAGCTCAGAACAGTGCTCTGCACACGGTAAGCGCTTAACAAATACCACCATTACTGTTACATCTAATCGATGTATTCTCCCAAAGGCCTCCTTAAAGCTGAATTGATAAGGACATTTTTCTCCAGCCCACGGGTGCGTATAACCGCCGGAATATCCGACCCCGGCCTCCCCCAGGATGGAGCTCTCAAGAACGTGTATTAATACTTCTAAAGCGAGAACTAAGACTAAATCACCCAGAAGTGAGGTTGAAAATAGTTCCTCTCCTTGGCCTTTAAAATGCTCTTTGCTTTGTGTTCACCCCAACAGGCACGCGATTTCGAAAGTAACCACTTCTAAAGTAACATCTCTTCTCAGACACTCACCCACCTGTCATTATTTTCTTTTTTATGGTATTTCTGAAGTGCTTACTATGTCCCAGACGCCGTCCTTAGCGCTCGAAAGAATGTCAGGGAATGTGACACTGAAACAAATTACAGCTAGGGAAAATAGAAGAAAGAAGAAGAAAATTGGAGAAGCGACGTGGCTCAGTGGAAAGAGCGTGGGCTTTGGAGTCACGGGTCACGGGTTCGAGTCCCAGCTCTGCCGCTTGTCAGCTGTGTGACTGTGGGCGAGTCACTTCGCTTCTCTGGGCCTCAGTGACCTCATCTGGAAAATGGGGATTAAGACCGTGAGCCCCACGTGGGACGACCTGATTCCCCTGCGTCTACCCCAGCGCTCAGAACGGTGCTCTGCACATAGTAAGCGCTTAACGGATATCAACATTATTATTATTAAAATAGAAAGTGCGCGACATAGAAAGAAGTCGGGCCCGGGAGTCAGAGGACCTAATCCCGGCTCTACCGCTTCCCTGTGTGGTCTGATCGAAAGCTCCTTGATCGGCGGCGAACGTGTCTACTAACTCTGATATATCGTGCCAGGCACTGTACTAAGCGGCGGGGTAGATACGAGTTAATCAGTTTATAGATGAGGGTAACTGAGGCCCAGAGAAGTGAAGTGACTAGACCGAGGTCACGCAGCAGACAAGTGGCAGAGTCCATGTCCCACATGGGGCTCACAGTCTTCATCCCCATTTTACAGATAACCGAGGCCCAGAGGAGCAGCATGAGGTAGTGGCCCGGGAGTCAGAAGGGTATGAGTTCTAATCCCGGCTCCGCCACCTGACTGCTGTGTGGCCTTGGGAGAGCCGCTTCACTTCTCTGGGCCTCAGTTCCCTCAGCTGTAAAAGGGGGATGAAGACCGCGTGCCCCACGTGGGCCAGGGATTGTGTCCAATCTAAAAACCTTGTGCCCACCCCAGTGCTTAGAACAGTGCTTGACACATTGCACGCGCTTAACAACTGCTCCGGCATTCGTTCGTAGGCGCTTACTAATAATTATGGTATTTGTTAAGCAATTACTGTGTGCCAGGCACTAAACGCTACTGTTATTATTGTTGTTATTATTCACTCCAGCGACCTTCCAGCTTCAAAGCCTGTAAGATCCTCCAGATTATAAACTCGTTGTGGGCAGGGAATCACAATAATAATAATAACGATGGCATTTGTTAAACACTTACTATATGACAAGCACTGTTCTAAGCCCTGGGGTAGATACAAGTTATCATCTTGTCCCACGTGGGGCTCACGGTCTTCATCCCCATTTTACAGATGAGGGAACTGCGGCACAGAGAAGTGAAGTGGGTTGCCCAAGGTCACACAGCAGACTAGGGGAGTCGTCGGCATTAGAACCCACGTCCTCTGACTCCCAAGCCCAGGCTCTTGCCGCTGAGCCACACTGCATTAAGTGCCTACTATGTGTCAAGCACTGTACTGAGCGCCGGGGTGAGTACAAGCAAATCGTGTTGGACACAGTCCCTGTTCCACGTGGGGCTCACAGTCTCAATCCCCGTTTCACAGATGAGGGAACTGAGGCCCAGAGAAGTGAAGTGGCTTGCCCAAGGTCACGCGGCAGACAAACGGCCGAGCTGGGATCGGAACTCACGACCTTCTGCCTCCTCGGTCCGGCACAGTGATTTCTCCGACCTTATTGTCAGCCGTGCCCATCGCCCTCGCCAGTTGGTCCGGGCGTCTAACTCCCTCCTCGGGCCTCGGGTCCCCCCGCCTCCCCTCCCCCCTGCCCCCCCATGAGCTGCCCACCTACCTTGGTAGGAAAATTGACACCATCAGGCGTGAGCTCCCCCAAGTCACCCCGGTCCCTCCCAAGTCCCTCCCCTTTCCGGCCCCCTCTTTTTTCTTTTTCTGGTATTTATTAAGCGCTTACTATGTGCAGAGCACCGTTCTAAGCGCTGGGGTATACAAGGTAATCAGGTTGTCTCACATTCATTCTTTCAACAGTATTTATCGAGCGCTATGTGCAGAGCACTGTCCCAAGCGCTTGGAATGAACAGGTCGGCAACAGATAGAGACGGTCCCCGTCGTTTGACGGGCTTATGGTCTAATCCCGCATGAGGCTCACGGGCTTAATCCCCATTTTCCAGATGAGGGAACTGAGGCCCAGAGAAGTGACGAGACTCGCCCACGGTCCCGCAGCTGACGAGTGGCAGAGCCGGGATTCGAACCCATGACCTCTGACTCCCAAGCCCGGGCTCTTTCCACTGAGCCACGCCCTCTTCGACTCTCCCATATTTTGCAGCCGGATCCGTAGAGGAGCTCTCCCGCCTCCTCTCCAGATCCACCCCCTCCGCCCGCACATCAAATCCCACTCCCTCGCACCTCATCAAAACCCTTCCCTTCTTCCCTCCCTAACTGCCATCTTCAACTCTTCGCTCTCCGACGGCTTCTTCCCCACCGCTTTCCATCATGCCCACGTCTCCCCGTCCTAAAAGAAACCCTCCCGTGACCCCTCGGCTCCCTCCCGCTGTCGCCCCGTCTCCGTCCTCCCGTTCATTCATTCATTCAGTGGTATTTATTGAGCGCTTACTATGTGCAGAGCACTGTACCGAGCGCTTGGAATGGGCAATTCGGTAACAGAATTGTTACCGTTCCTCTCCAAACCCCGTGAGTCAGTCGCCTCCACCCCCTGACCTAAGGAACTCTCCTCCAATTCTCTCCTCGACCCCCTCCGATCCTCTCCTTCGCGCCGCAGAGACCGCCCTCTCAAAGGTCACAAATGATCTGCGTGTCAGCGTGGCTCGGTGGAAAGAGGCCGGGCTTGGGAGTCAGAGGTCGTGGGTTCTAATCCCGGATCCGCCACTTGCCTGCTGCTTGACTTTGGGCGAGTCACTTCACTACTCTGTGCCTCAGTTCCCTCATCTGTCAAATGGGGATGAAGACGGTGAGCCCCACGCGGGACAACCCGATGACCTCATATCTACCCAGCGCTTACAACGGTGCTTGGCACGTAGCGTTTGACGATACCAAAATTATCATCAGAATAATTATTACCGCCACTGATGCCTGTCTACTTATTTTGCTTTGCTGTCCGTCTCCCCCCTTCTGGACCGTGAGCCCGTTATTGGGCAGGGACCGTCTCTATCTGTTGCCAAACCGTCCATTCCAAGCGCTTAGTACAGTGCCCTGCACCTAGTAAGCGCTCAATAAATACGGTTGAATGAATGAATGGTCTCCGTTGCCAAAGCGTACTTTCCAAGCACTTAGTACAGCGCTCGATAAATACGATTGAATGAACGAACGAATGAATCTTTCCTCCCGGGCAAATCCAATAGGCTCTACTCCTCCCTCCTCCTCCTCGACCCCTCGGCTGCCTCGGACACCGCCGCCCACCCCCTTCTCCCGGAAACGTTAGCCAACCTCGGCTTCGCTGACCCCGTCCCCTCCCGGTTCTCCTCCTCCGTCTCCCCGGGGGGCTCCCCCTCCGCCTCCCGCCCCGTCACCGTGGGGGTCCCTCGGGGCCCGGTCCCGGGTCCCCTTCCCTTCTCCATCTCCACCCGCTCCCTCGGAGAACTCGTCCGCTCCCGCGGCTTCGACTCCCTCCTCCATGAGGAAGCATCGTGGCTTAATGGAAAGAGCCCGGCTTGGGAATCGGAGGACGTGGTTTCTAATCCCGCCTCCGCCCCTTGTCTGCTGTGTGACCTTAGGCAAGCCACTTTCATTCATTCGTTCATTCACTAGTACTTATTGAGCGCTTACTACGTCGAGCACTGGACTGAGCGCTTGGAGTATACAATTCGGCAACAGATAGAGACGATCCCCGCCCGACGACGGGCTCACGGTCTAATCGGGGGAGACGGACGGCGGAGCAAAACCGAATGAGACGGAAACAAGGCGACGTCCCCACGATAAATGGGATCGGGGGATGGACACCTCATTAACAAAATAAATAGGATAATAAGTAATATATACAATGAACACAGTGCTTAGGGGAGGGAAAGGGGGGAGGGGGAGGAGCAGAACTTCTCTGGGCCTCGGTGACCTCATCTGTCAAACGGGGATGAAGACCGTGAGCCCCACGGGGGGGGGGGGGACGGGACGACCCGATGACCTCGTATCTACCCCAGCGCTTAGAACAGTGCTTGGTCCATAGCAAGTGCTTAACAAATACCATAATCATTAGTTATCACGATGCCCAAATCTCCATCTCCCAGTCCCGATCTCACACCCTCTCTCCGGTCTCGCATCTCTCCGGCTTTCAAGATATCTTTACTCGGATGTCCCGTCGTCACCTCACCCTTTACGAGTCAAAAGCGGAGCTCCTTATCTTCCCAACCCAGCCCCGCCCTTCTCCTGGTTTTCCCATCGCTGTAGACGGCGCCACCGTCCTTCCCGTCTCACCGGCCCGTAACCCTGGCGCCGTCCCCGACTCCTCTCTCGTTCAACCCACACAGTCAATCTGTCACTAAATCCTATCGTTTCAATCGGCACGAAACTGCTAAAATCCGTCCTCTCCTCTCCGTCGAAACCGGTACCACGTTAATCCGGGCGCTCGTCCTCTCCCACCTCGATGACGGCGTCATTCATTCGTTCGACAGTATTTACTGAGCGCTCGCTATGTGCAGAGCCCTGTACCAAGCGCTTGGAATGGACAAATCGGTAACAGATAGAGACGGGCCCCGCCCTTTGACGGGCGCACGGTCTGATCGGGGGAGCCTCCCTGCTGACCACCCTACCTCCTGTCTCTCCCCATGCCAGTCCGGACTTCACTGGGCTGCCCGCATCCCATAGAATTCCATAGGAGTGTTCAGGCCACGGGTCCCCCTCCCCAAGAAACTCCGGCGGTTGCCCATCCATTGACTTTAAAGCCCCCCGGCCCCCTCCTCCCTCCCGTCCCTTCTCTCCTCCTCCCCGGCGGCCCGCACGCTCCGCTCCTCTCATGCCAACCTCCTCCCCGGGCCCCCGTCTCGCCCGGCCCGCCTCCGGCCCGGAGGGCCCTCCCCCTCAAATCCCCCAGACGATTCCTCTCCCCTCCTTCAAAGCCTTACTGAGGGCCCACCTCCTCCCGGAGGCCTTCCCAGACTAAGCCCTACTTTTCCTCATCCCCCACTCCCTTCTGCATCGCCTTGACTTGCTCCCTTTTTCCCTCATTTATCTATCTTTTCTATCTCACCTCCAACCTCTCACCCACATCCTTCCTCTGGCCCGGAATGCCCTCCCTCCTCATATCCCACAGATAATTCCTCTCCCCCACTTCAAAATCCGACGATGAGTCTCCCCCCTTCAGAGCCTTATCCAAGGCCCATCTCCTCCAAGAGGCCTTCCCTGACTGCACCCCCCCTCTCCTCTTCTCCCACTCCCTTCGGCGCCGCCCTGACTCGCTCCCTGGGCAAGTCACTTCACTTGTCTGCGCCTCGGTTACCTCACCTGTAAAGTGGGGATGACGACCGTGAGCCCTACCTGGGACAACCTGATCGCCTCGTATCTCCCCCAGCACTCAGAACGGTGCTTGGCACACAGTAAGCGCTTAACAGATACCAACATCATCATCCTCCTCCTCCTCCCTCCCAGGCCCTCAGCACACGTGTATATGTATGTATATATATATACACACACACATATATTAAATGGGAAAATGACATCTGTATATATAGATTATATCTCTAGATACATTTAATTCTGTCCTATTTATTTATATTAACGTCTGCCTCCCGCTTTAGACTGTGAGCTCGTTGTGGGCAGGGAACGTGTCGTTATATAGTACTCTCCCAAGCGCTTAGTACAGTGCTCCGCGCACAAGAAGCGCTCAATAAATACAACCGAACGAATGAATGTCGGTCTCCCCTCCCAGCACTTTTGTCCATATTCATAATTTATTCATTTATAATAATGATAATGGTGGTATCTGTTAAGCCCTTACTATGTGCAGAGCACCGTTCTAAGCGCTGGGGGAGACGCAGGGAAATCGGGTCGTCCCACGGGAGGCTCCCAGTCTTCATCCCCATTTTCCAGATGAGGTCACTGAGGCCCAGAGAAGTGAAGTGACTCGCCCACGGTCACACAGCTGACAAGTGGCGGAGCCGGGATTCGAACCCGTGACCATTTATACGAACGTCCTTCTCCCCCTCTAGACCGTAAGCTCAGTGTGGGCAGGGGACGCGTCCGATATTATACTCTCCCAGGCGCTTAGTACGGGGCTCCGCACACGGTAAGCGCTCGGTGAATACAGCTGATGGATCCCGGCCCTGCCACCCATCCGCATTGACCTCGGGCAAGTCGCAACTTCTCCGTGCCTCGGTTTCTTCATCAATGAAACGGGGATTCAATATCCGCTGTCCCTCCTACTTGACTACGAGCCCCAAGCGGGACGGGAATTGCATCCAGCCAGCGCTTAAAACAGTGGCCTAATGAGCGCTTGACAAACACCACAGATAGATAAGCCAACGGTGAGGTGGCTAGAGCACAGGCCTGGGAGCCAGAAGGTCATGGGTTCCAATCCCGGCTCCCCCACTTTGCCGTGTGACCTCGGGCAAATCATTCCCTTCGCTGGGCCTCAGTGGCCTCATCTGGAAAATGGGGATCGAGACCGGGAGCCCCACGTGGGGCAGGGACGCATCCGGCCCACCCCAGCGCTTAGTACGGTGCCGGGCACATAGTAAGCACTTAAATACTATTATTTAAGCGCTATATGAAACCCTCAGTGCCCCACGCCTGCCTCAGAGAACGCGAGGCAGGCGAGGGAATGGAGCCGAGGCTCCCGGGGTAGACTAGGAGGGAGGCCGTGTGGCTCAAGGGACAGAGCTTGGGCCTGGGCGACAGAAGGACCTGAGTTCTAGTCCCGCCTCCGCCACGTGCCTGCCGTGTGACCTTGGGCAAGCGGCTTCACTTCTGTCTCGGCTACCTCATCCGTAAAACGGGGAACAACAACAACGACGTCGGTTCCTGTGGAGCGCCTACTACGTGCAGAGCGCCGTTCCGAGCGCCGGGGGAGATACGAGGTCGTCAGGCTGCCCCACGGGAGGCTCACGGTTAATCCCCGTTTTACAGATGAGGTAACCGGGGCACAGAGAAACCAGGCGATTAAGCGTGAGTCCCGTGTGGGACAGGGGACCGGGTCCAACCCGATCGACTCGTATCCCCCGCCAGTGCGTAGCGCAGTGCTTGGCGCAGAGTAAGCGCTTAACAGGTACCGTAGCGATGATGATTAGGGGAGGAGAGGTGTGGGTTCTGTCACCATTAGACCGTAGGCCCGTCAGACGGCAGGGACCGTCTCTATCTGCTGCCGACTTGTTCATCCCAAGCGCTCAGTACAGTGCTCTGCCCACAGTAAGCGCTCAGTAAATACTATTGAATGAATGAAGGAACGATCCCCGGCCGGACTCCTCGGGGGGTTCCCGTCTCAGTCCGTCCCCACCCGCCGGCGGGCGCTCCGTCCTCTTTGTGGCTCAGTCGTACTTTCCAAGCGCTTAGTAATCCAGCGCCTTGCACGTAGCGAGCGCTGACCAAATGCCATCGTTATCGTCACAGTCGTCCGCACACGGCAAGCACTCGATAAATTCAACCCAACGAACCGACGACCCCGAGAGGAGCGAGCCGAGGAGGGTCTGCCACGGCGTAGCGGGGGGCCTGGGAGTCGGGAGGTCGTGGGTTCTAATCCCGGCCCCGCCGCTCGTCTGCCGGGTGGCCTTGGGCCAATCGCTTCGCTTCTCTAGGCCTCGGTCTCCCCCTCCGCGCGGTGGGGATCAGAGCCCGTGAGGCCACGCGGGACAGGGGCCGTGTCCGCCCCAAAACGCCGGTATCCGCTCCAGCTCTCGGCACGGTGTCCGGCACACGGTAAAGGCTTAAAAAGCGCAATTACTGATTATTACTAGGGGCAGTCGAGTGATTCCCGGAGGGAGGGAGCACGGCGCGGACTGGTTCTCCGCTCCTCCGGCGCCCACCTTCCTGCCTCCCCGACCCGGGGGACCCTCCCCTCCCTCCCTCCAGCGGGGGGGTCCGCGGGGGCGCCCCCCGCCTCCCCTCCTACCCCGGGTCCTCTCGAGAGCCCACCTCCTCCAGGAAGAGTCCCCCGCTGGATTCCGCGCACCCGTACGTCCCCCGGCCAGCTCCGGCGCGTCTGAATTGGCCTACACCGACTCGCTCGAGGGGCAGCTCGGCGCAGCGGACGGACCCCGGGCCCGGGACCCGGAGGGTCACGGGTTCCAATCCCGGCTCCGCCACTTGTCCCCCGCGGGCCCCTGGGCGAGTGGCTCGGCTTCTCTGTCTCTCGGGTAGTTCATCTGTAAAATGGGGATGGGGTCCGTGAGCCCCACGCGGGAGAGGGACCGCGTCCAACCCGATTTGCTTGGATCCACCCTCAGCGCTTAATACCGAGCGAGACCTTAAATACCCGAGAGAAGCCGCGTGACTCGGTGGGAGGAGCCCGGGCTCGGGAGTCGGAGGTCTCGGGTTCGGATCCCCGCCCTGCCACTTGTCAGCTGTGTGACTCTGGGCAGGTCACTTCTCCGTGCCTCAGTTCCCTCATCTGTAAGACGGGGCCGGAGACCGTGAGCCTCTCGTGGGACCACCCGAGGACCCCGTATCTCGCCCGACGCTTAGAACGGCGCTCTGCACACGGTGAGCGCTTAACAGATGCCGACATGCTTATCTTTACCCATCCTTACCGGGCGCACACATTCGACCGTACCCTCGGTTACCGCCAACGTTCTGAAGTCGGGCTCCTCCCCGTAAGAACAGAAGCTCCTCGTGGATAGGGAACGGATCCTCGCTGTGTTTTAGCGCGTCCAGTCCGGGGCCCCGCCTCTGGTGGGAGATCAGCACACGCTTTTTTAGCCCGGCTCCGCAGACCGAGGGGCCGGCTCAAATCCCCGGTCGACGGGGCCGGCGTCCGCTAACCCGGACGGCCGAAGGGCCCTCGGTGACCGCGGGCGTCATTGGAGAGCAAGACCACCAGAAACCGGCACGCTCCACGCCGTTAGAACTCAGCTTTATTGTCACGACCAGTTTTCATTTATTTACAGGGTAGAAATCTCTTCCAAAAGATACATTCCTTCAATTACTTAATGACGAACGGTCTTATTACAACAGAAGATAAAGCTCGAACATCACTGTTATCCAAAAGAGGCGGGGGGGGGGGGGAGAAACGAAAACAAGAACAAAACCCGAAACAATCGACTGCAATAAAAGTTTATGAACACGGAGCAGAATGGTACAGGCCGACTTCATCTGCTAACATAAATGAGGTTAACGGTTTACTTCTCTTCACTCGGGGCCCCCCGTTGATCCACACAACGGATTCCGACTTAAATAAACGGTAATCTTCAGAGTCCAAATGAAATCGAGAACCCCGAAGGGAGGCAACATAAAACGGGAAGTATCTCCGCCGGCGGACGGATCGACGGGTCCCCGGACGCCCGGGTCCGACCCGGGACGCCCACGCCGCCGTCTTGGCCGAGAGGTATCGATACGTTTCCGGTGCCGGGGCCGTCTGCGGCACCTACGGTATATATATGTACAAAGCAGCAACACGACTACGGTTCACATTCAGTAAATGACAAATCCCAGCCTCCGCGTCCCCGCCTCCCGATTCGCTTCCGCCCGGCCGCCGCCTCCATCGGGCCGCCGCCGTCGCCCCGGCCCGCCCCTCCCTCCCTCTCCACCGCCACCCCCGGCCCACGCGGGAGACGGGAGCTCCGGCCCGGCGCCCGGAAAGCCGCCGCCGCCTCGGAGCCGGCCGTCTGCGGGCCCCGACGGCTTTCGGGCCGAGGACCCCGGAGGCGCCGAGGGGCCGGCGGGGTCCCCCCCGGGTCCGGTCGGACTGATCCGCACGGACCCCGCGCGGCGGCCGCCGCCGCCGCGTCCTCGGGGGTCTCGCCCTTCGCGTCCCGGCGGGGCCGGGCGGCTCCGGGCGGGACGTCGCCTCGGGACGGGGGCCGGGCGGTTGACGCGGCGCGGCTCGCCTCCGGGCCCCGGGAGCGCGCCCCGCCTCGGGAAGCCGGCGAAGCCGGCGGCCGCCCGCGACCGCTGCGACTGACTGTCTCGGGTAGCTCGGGGACGGGGAGAGGAGGGACTCCAGGTAGGGTCGGCACCTCCTCCGCCAACGTGAGGAGGCGGGGCCCGGCCCGGCCCGGCCCTCCGGGCTCCGGCAGCTCCGCCGGCGGTTCGAAGCCCGGGGGACGGGCTCCGACGGGCCGCGGGCAGACGGGGCCAACCGCTGAGATTCCGGCTGCCCCCGAGGGAAGACTCCTCTCCCTACGCTTCTCACCGCCTCCCCCTTCCTCCAACGCTTCCCGGCTTTGTAGAGATCCCCGGGAACGGAATGACTTTTCTTCAAGACGCTCGAGTACTTTTCTTGAGCCAATGGTTTGACCGAGCGCCCCTTGGGGTTTCCACTGACGTAGCGGGCGACGGAGGCCGAGAGAGACCCCGGAGTTTGCCCCGTCGCCAGGGTGGCCGTAAAGCATTCCCGCCCGAACCTGCCGCGACCTCTCGCGTCGACCGAGATCGAGAGCGACTCTACCACGTTGTGGCTTGGAGCGGTGGGCCTCTTAAAGGCTTGGAACTAAAATCTCGGAGCCCCGCGTTCGTCTGACGGGCCCATCGCCGACCCCCTCGAGGGCGGTCCGGCCGGTCTCGGGTCGGAGCGCCGCGTCCCTCCTCGGCCCCGGCCGTCTTTCCCTTCCCGCGCGGCCGACGACCGCAGGACGCGGCCGTTCGCCGTCCGTCCCCCCCCCCCCCCCCGCGGATGGAATCGCGAGACCGAGAGTCAGCGGGGTCGTCGGTTTAACGAGACGCGCCGTCGGGGCAAAGCCCTTCCCGCTCGGAGAGGATGAGGCTGGGAAAAACAGATCCAAGGGGCCCTGTCTCGGTCTCGTCCTCCCGCCGGCCGCTCCGGCCGTCTTGGCCCCTCTAGGTCGAACGGGTGGCGGCCGCCTCGAGACCCCCCTCCTCGGAACGCGACCCGAAAGGGGGGTCGGGTCGCCCCGCTTTCCCGGTGTGCCGGGAAACCCCGGCACCCCCGATTCCCCGTGGCCCGGGAATCCTTCGTTACACCAACAGCTCGACTCTGTCTCCGAGGCGGCGCGGGTTAAAACGGCGGTCCAAGGCAGGTCTAAAAGAGAAGTCGAGCCCGCCTGGGTGGAATCGGCCTTGCCCCCGGCGGGCGGGGGATCCGCAGAGGGCGCCGAGAGGCGTCCCCCGGGGCCGAAACCCTACGGGACGACCCCGTTTCCTCTGCGGCGCCCGGACCCCCGGACTAGGGTCTTCGGTCGGTTGGGGAGGGCTCGGTATTAACGACATTTATGTCACGCGACGGGCGGGGGTTCGGCAGGACGGGTCCGGGACTTCATCTGACCCAGGGAACGTCTGCCCGTGGGGGGGGGGGGGGGGCGGGAAATTCTCCCCCTGGAATAGAGCAGTAGGCGTCCGCTTCCCGGGGCGGGCCGACCCTTCCGCTATTTAATCCGCCTCCTTTCCCTAGGCCCGAAGCGCGTCGACTCTTCTCTCCCCAAGCGCTAAAGCCCCTCGGCCGAGGCCCATCGCGGGGGGAGGCCGCGATCTGGAGACCGGCCCCGTCCCCCGCCGGCTCCCGGCGGCCCCACCGGGCTCGGCCGAACCCTGACGTCCGGCCGGGTGAACAGACGGAAGCGAAGACGGAAAAATGTCACGGAGCTGGGGGGGGGGGGGGAGGGGGGAATCTTTCTTTACAGTGGGATCTCTACAAAAGGAGGGAGGATACAGTGCGATCCACAAGCTCGTAAGTGCGAGGGACATTTCACGCTCATTTACAAATGGTTATGTACACGGTCGTATTTACAGCGCCGATCGGACCCGGTTCCTGACTTCTGTGCTCCGGTTTTCGCAGAAAAAAAATAAAATAAAATAAAAATGAAGAAGGGGCACAAATCCCAGCTTCAGCGCAAGCGTATCGAAAGCACACGAGACTTTAGGTTTCCGGAAACGGACGGTGGCGGGGGGCCGAAGTGAAAGAAACCACGCCGCCAACAGAAATACGAAGCCGTAGGATTAACCGGGTCCGATCGTTTCGGTGGGTCGCGAGGGGAAGGAGAAGAACCAGAAAAAACAAAGTCAGTTGCTCAACGCTGTTTCTCCGAAAGCTCCCGGGCCGCTAAAGGCCTTTCGACTCGCGTTGTGCACGTAGGAATGTCATCTTCCTAACAACTCTCGTGGTATTTACAGTTCAGGTTCACCCTGGGCCGAGTTGTCTGGCGGAGACATTCAAGCCTCCCCCCCCCCCCCCGCCCCCCGGAACAGAAAAAGGCAACGGGGATTAGCATTTCGGCAAGTCCCGGGGAGGCGGCCTCGGGCCTTACGGGCTTCAGATTCCCTTCTCCCTCTGGGATCCCTTAAACGGTTAGCATCGCGGAGGAACGAGAACGCCCTATACACAACACAGTGTTCCGTTTTAATTCCCCTGTTCTAAACCAACGAAATGACTCTAGGACCGGGGTTCGGAAAAACCGCCACCATCGATTCCCCCGACTCGGAGATCCCTGAATTTAGGGAAAGAAAGCTCTAACTCCGTTTTCACGGGGGCGACTAGCGCCTGAAGCGGACGGCAACGATCGACCTCCCGCTACTTTATAGGTTGAGGTCGGTTGATTTTTTTTTAGGGCCTTTCTGTTGTTGTTGTTGTTGTTGTTGTTTTTTGGGGGGTGTCTGTCTGTTTTTCGTTTTTAAACTAAGCGGATAAGAAGTCCGGGGAGGTAGGAAAAGGAATCTTGGTCTAACACTGTTACGGGCACAGAGCCGTCGGAAGACGCTCCTCGCGGAACGGAGGGTCGCGCATTTCCAAGGGCCTTTTCGGCGAAAGGGCGGTGGGGCTTGTCTCTTCCTTCGAGCCGCGAGCCCCGAAGATCTTAAGCGAGCCACGCCCGGGGAAAACGTGTGGCCCGACCGAGGATGCGACGATAAGAAATCCGGGAGGAACATCCCGTACCGCCGACGGCCTCGGGAAGGAGGAAGGCGGGCGGGGAAGGGGGCGGGCTCTGAGGGCGGGCGGTCGGCCGTGCCGACTTGGTACGCGGGCACTTCGCTGACCTCCGAGTGCAAAGCTTGTCAGTAGTTTCCTTCGGCAAAAAGAGACACCAAAAAAACACACAAAAATCGACCGTCTGACCGCCAGCGCGATCGTCCTCAAGGTACACAGACGGTTTCACAAGTCCATCCCCCCCCCCCGCCCCGCTCCCCCCAAGCGGAAATAATTCTCCCCGAACCCTCCTTCACACACCGCCGGGGTCCCTCCTCTAAATTCACATTTTGGGAATTTGGCTGTTCCCGGGGACAACAGGCGCGAATGATCCGAGGAAGCCCGAATATCCCCGCACAGCCGCTCTGCGTATCGAGCCTTCATCCCCCGTCCCCACCCGCCCCGCCAAAAGTCAGACGGTCTAGGACTACTGGGTTCTCGGTACTACATAGAGGAAAATAAGCCAGGAGGGCGAGGGGAAAGGGGAAGAAAGCGGACGGCGGAGGGGTGGACTTCGACGACACCCTCTTGTTCCCGACTCTGACGGAATTTCAAGTTTCAGAAACGACTCGTTCGACCCCCCCACGCTTCCGGGCGCGACGGGACCCGCGAGGAGCCGGCCAACCGCGCCCGGAGCCGGCGGGGCTCCGCGTCCGGCCGAGGGACGCCCCGGGCCCCGGAGACGAGGTCCGCCTCCCGCACGGGAAGTCCGCCTTCCCGGCGGTCTTCCCCGGCGGTTCCGACCGCGGGGGGCGGGGAGGGGAAGAGGTCGGCCGACTCGAGGACGGGGCCCCGGGTCGTGGGCCCCGACTCCCAAGCCGGCGTCCCCGAGTCGTCCCGGCCGAGTCGCCTGGGCCCCGGGCGTCTCCGGGGAGAGGCCCCCGCCCGCGGCCGGACGCTCCGGCCGGGAGACCTCCCTCGAGGTCGAAGATGGCCTCCGGAAGATCGCCTCCCGGCGGGCCGGGAGCCGACCCGCCCGGAGCCGGCCGCGGCGCCCGGACCTCCCGGGGAGTCGCCGAAGCGGCGCCGGGACCGGGTCGGACCGGCAATAAATAATTCGCACGGACGAAGGGGGTCAGACGATCCGAGACGGACGGACGGAGGAGAAGGGGTCGAGTCGCCGTCTCGCCGGCCCCTTCCGGATTCGCCGGGCTCCCGTCCCCGCTCCCGCCGGACGACGGCGGCGCGGCGGAGGCGGGGGGGGGGGGGGGGCCGGGGGAGGGCGGGGGGAGGGGGGAGGGGAGAGGCAGACGCTTCCCCGACGGGGCTCGCTATCGGGCGGGCCGCGTGTAGAGAAGGATGACCGGACGGACACGAAAGAACGGGGACAAACGTTCGCTTTCCGACATCTGTTCTCTACAGGGCCGCGGAGGACGCCGCCGCCGGCTCTTCTCTACTCGGGCACTTTTAACGCGGTGACCTCGGGCTTCATCTTGAAGTACTGGTTGAAGCGGACGATGGCGTACCTGAGAGAGAGAGGGAGAGAGGGAGGGAGGTCAGACGCGGAGCGAGGAGCGGGGCCAAGGCTTCCGTGGGGGGATCCGGGGGGAAGCCGGGATCCGGGAAGCGGGCGGGGGTCGGGCCCCGCAGCCGCCCCGTCTCCGGGCTCGTGGCGCCACCCGGTGGTCGTCCCTAGCGCCGACCCTCCCGGACGCCGGAGGGAAGCGCCATCGGGATCGGGATCGGGAACGGGGCGCGGCCCTCCCGTCCCCGCTGGGGGGACCCTCTCTCCCTCTCCCGCCGGGCGGCGCTTTCCCGAGCGCTCAGTACAGCGCCCGTCTCCCCCAGTCGGACCGTAAACCCGTCACTGGGCAGGGACCGTATCCGTTGCCAAACTGTCCGCTCCGAGCGCTCAGTCCAGTGCCCCGCACCTAGTAAGCGCTCAACGAACGCGACCGACCGAACGCGTGCCCTGCGGACGGCGAGCGCTCAGTAAATACGACTCAACCCGCGTGAAGCGGCGCGGCTCGGCGGCAAGAGCCCGGGCTCGGGAGTCCGGAGGTCGTGGGTCCCGATCCCGCTCCCGCCGCCCGTCAGCTGTGGGACCCGGGGCCGGCCGCTTCACTTCTCCGGGCCCCGGCTCCTCCGACACACGGCGACCGAGACCGAGAGCCCCCCGTGGGACGACCCGATCACCTCGCATCCACCCCACCGCTCGGAACAGCGCCTGGCACACGGCGACCGCTCAACGTTAACATCGTTACTAAGTGCCGGGGCCGACACGTCGGGGGCTCGGTGGAAAGTCAGAGGGCACGGGTTCTAACGCCGGCCCCGCCCCCGGTCGGCCGGGTGGCCTCGGGCGAGCCGCTTGGCGCCTCTGGGCCGCGGTCCCCTCGTCCGTCGAACGGGGATGAGGACCGCGGGCTCCGCGCGGGACCGCCTGAGGACCCCGCGTCCACCCCGGCGCTCAGGACGGTGCTCGGCCCGTAATAAGCGCCGAACAGGTGTCGTCATTATCATCGTCACACCAGCACACGGGGTCGGACGCGGCCGCGGTCCCGCACGGGGCCCCCGGCCTGTACCCTTCTCGCTCTGCCTCCGTCTCACCCGTTTCACCACCGGCCCCCGGCCCGCGGCCCCCGGCCCGGAATTCCCTCCCTCCTCGTATCCACCGGGCGATGCCTCTCCCCTCTCTTCAGAGCCTCAGCGCGGGCCCGCCTCCTCCGGGAGGCCTCCCCGGACCGCGCGCGCCCTCCCCTTCTCCCGCTCCCTTCCGTCATCCCCCCCCCCCCCCCCCCCCCCCCGGGCCCCGCGCCGCTTCTGTCCATCTCCCGTTTCGTTTATTTCGACCGACGTCCGGTGACGATCACATCCACGTCCGTCTCTCCCCCCGGGCTGGGAGCTCGCTGTGGGCCCGCTGTCATCTCTCCCTCTCGCTGCACTGTAATTTCCGAGCGCTCGGCACGCTGCTCTGCGTAAAGTGCTCAATAAATACAACCGAATAGACGATCGTATCCGTTAGGCGCTTCCTTGTTGATTATCGTTACGATCACGGGATCCGTCAGGCGCCGCCCTAAGCGCGTTGCGCCGCCACCGACACTCCACGCCGTGCCGGGCACTCTCCCGAGCGCTGGGGCCGATCCCCGTTCGGACCGCGGGCCCGTCACCGGGCAGGGACCGTCTCCGTTGCCGAACCGTACGTTCCGAGCGCTCGGCACAGCGCTCCGCACCTGGCGAGCGCGCGATACTATCGAACGACCGGACGAATCGAAGCTGATCAGGTCGGACCCGGCCCCCGGCCCACGCGTGGGGCTCCCGGCCTCCATCCCCGCTCTCCCGATGAGGGAAACCGAGGCCCAGAGAATGAGGCGACTTGCCCGAGGTCGGCGGAGCCAGGTCCCTCCGCCTCCCAGGCGCCCGCTCGATCCGCTCGGCCCCGCGGCTTCTCCGTGGGCTCGCCGCCGCGGGCGGGGTTGTCCTCGCCCAGGACCCTGGTCCGGGGCTCCGCGCCCAGCAGGAAGCGCTCGATGAATCCCGCCGCCGGACTGACCGGCACGGGTCGCCGGTGGCGGCCCGTGGATCGGACCCGCGAGGCGGGGGACGCGGCCGTCCCGGGAGGCCCGGTCGCCGCCCAACCCTCCTCCGGTTACTGGTGGGACTCCGGGTTGGGGGCGGCCACGGGGAGCCCGCTCTGAACCGGGCGAAGGCAAGTCAGGCGGCCCGTCGGTCGTATTTACCGAGCGCCTACCGAGCGCCGCGCACCGTACTAAGCGCTCGGGACGGTACGACAGCGCTCCCGCCTGATTGGCCTGCATCCACCCCGGTGCTCAGAACGGCGCTTGGCACGGAATGAGCACTTCCTTCGTACTGATTGAGCGCTTACTGTGTGCGGGGCACTGTAGTGAGCGCTTGGAAAGTACAACTCGCTCAACAAGCACCGTTACTATTATCATCATCAATAACAAGAGACACATTCCCCGTCCACGACGAGCTCAGAGTCTGGGGGGGGGGGGGGGGAGGAGGGGCGAAGCGCAGGACAGCGGGGCACTCGCAATGCACGCAGAGTTGGCTACTGCGCATCTTTCACGCATTTTACGTGAAAAAACGGAAATCGTTCTAGGGCAAGCAGAGGGTAGGTGTTCCGAAAGGGGGAAGGAGGGCCCGCAGAATCCAAAATGCGGCGACTTACCCCAGGAAATCGAAGTCGATGGTGGAATATCTGGCTTGAATCAAAGCCCACAGTCCCCAGAAGAAGTGAGAGGCCTGAAGGGAAAGCGGACGACGTCGGTTTCTTTATTATTGTAACAACGGCGATGACGACGACAGCGTTTCTTAAGCGCCTACCACGTGCCGGGCGCCGTCCTAAGCGCCGGGGTGGGTCCAGGTACATCGGGTCGGACCCAGGCCCTTGTCCCAGGCGGGGCCCACGGTCTCGACCCCCCGTCTTCCGGGGGGGGGGGGGGGAGGGAAGCGAGGTTCACGGAAGTAAAGCGACTTGCCCACGGTCAGGCGGCAGACAGGTGGCACAGGCCGGATCAGAACCCGTGACCTCCCGACTCCCGGGCCCGGGCTCTACCAAGCGCCGAGCACGGGGAGACCGGGCGGGATAGGAGGGGCGCTTCCGTTCGGCTCCTAGGCCTCTCTCCGGGATCAGGCGAGGGCGCCTACCGACGGCCCGCTCGACCTCTCTACGACGCTGCGCTCTCGGGGCGTCCGTTCGGCGCCTTAACGTACGCCAGGCGCCGTACCGAGCGCCGGGGCGGACGCGGGCCCGTCGGGTCGGACGCCGTCCCCGGCCCCCCCGGGGCTCACCGTCCTCAGCCCCGCCTCGCAGGTGAGGGGGGCCGCGGCCCGGAGCCCCGGCGGAGGCGGGGTCGGAACCCGGGTCCCCCCCGACTCCCGGGCCCCGAGCCGGCCGACCCCTTCCCCGCCTTCCCGCCCCCGGCCCGGCGCGCCGTCGGCAGATACCGCCGAAACCAACCCGGGTGACGCGGGGCGCGCCCCCCGGCCCCCGGAGGGACGGACTCACCAGCGCGAACTGGTTGACTTGAATGTAGAGCACCTCCACCTCCTTCTCCGTCACGTCCACCCCGAAGCCTTTGTACTCCTTGTAGGCCTCAAGGTAGGCTCTCAGCCACCGCCCCTGAAGGTCCTTATCCGGGTAGAGGCCGTAGTCCACTTCGCTCACTCCTGCGGAGAACACGAGGGCCGGGGTGACGCCGAGGCCCCCCCACCCCCGGCCGCCTCTCGATCTCCCTTGCTGCTTCTCGCTGACTTCGGACCCCCTTTTCAACAGTAAACCATCACGGCATCCCCCGCGCTCGCCGACGATAACGTCGGCATCCGGTCGGCGCTTACCGGGCGCCGGGCCGGGCGGGGCCGCCCCACGCGGGGCTCGCCGTCCTCATCCCCGTTTCGCAGACGAGGTCACCGGGGCCCCGGGAAGCCGAGCGACTGGCCCCGGGTCGCGCGGCCGCCGAGGGGCGGAGCCGCGATCGGGACCCACGGCCTCCGACTCCCGAGCCCGGGCCCTTTCCGTTAGGCCACGCCGCTCCTCCGGTTTTCTTCTCCCGTTCTCCCCGGGTTCCGGTTCCGTTCTCATCGGTCTCTTGCCCGTCGACCCCGTGAAGCCCGAGCCTCGTGCCGGCGACCGGGAACCCGGGCCCGGCACTTGACGGGAAGCGGGCCACGCCAGGCAACGGCGGAGAGAAGCGGCGGGGCTCGGTGGAAGAGACCCGGGCTTGGGAGTCGTAGGTCGGGGGTTCGAATGCCGGCCCCGCCCCACGTCCGCTGTGTGACCCTGGGCGAGTCGCTTCCCTTCTCCGGGCCTCGGCGACCTCATCTGGAAAATGGGGATTAACTGCGACCCCACGTGGGACGACCTGATCTCCCCCCGGCGCCCGGAACGGTGCTCTGCACGTAGTGAGCGCTCAACGGATAACACTGACAGCACCGGAGAGAGCCCAGGCCCGGGGGGTCGGAGGACGTGGGGTCTCGTTGCGGCTCTGCCGGCTGCTCGCCGCGTGACCTTGGCCAAGCCGCTTCACTTCTCTGGGCCTCGGTTCTCCGTCTTTAATGGTGATAACGACGGCATTTGTGCGCTTACTACGTGCCAAGCGCTCCTCCAAGCGCTGGGGCAGATCCAGAGTAATCGGGTTGGCCCGCGTGGGGCCCGCAGTCTCCGGCCCCGCTTTGCGGAGGTCGCCGAGGCCCAGAGAAGCGAAGCGACTCGGCCGAGGTCGCACGGCTGACGAGCGGCGGAGCTGGGGTTAGAAGCCGTGACCTCTGACCGTCAAGCCCCCGCTAACAATGACGACGACGATAATAATGGTATCTGTTAAGCGCCTACTATGTGCCGGGCACCGTTCTAAGCGCTGGGGGAGACACGGGGGGAATCGGGATGTCCCACGCGGGGCTCACGGTCTTAATCCCCATTTTACAGATGAGGTGACCGAGGCACCGAGAAGCGAAGCGACTCGCCCGCAGTCACACGGCTGGCAGGTGGCGGGGCCGGGATCTGAACCCATGACCTCCGACTCCAAAGCCCGTGCTCTTTCCACCGAGCCACGCTGCTTCTCAGCTGTGGGACTCTGGGCAGGTCGCTTCGCTTCTCTGGGCCTCCGTGACCTCATCTGGAAAATGGGGATGAAGACCGGGGGCCCCACGGGGGACGACCTCATCACCCTGTAAACCCCCAGTGCTTGGAGCTCTGCACGTAGTAAGCGTCTAACAAATACCGTCGTTATTATTATATTACTACTTATTCACGCCCGTCTCCCTCCTCTAGACCGTAAGCTCACTGTGGGCAGGGACTGCGTCTACCGAGTCCGTTACGGTGTGCTCTCCCGAGCGCCCGGCGCAGCGCCCCGGACACGGTAAGTGCTCGGCGTATGGGACCGGTCGACTGAAGACCGTAAGCTCTCCGAGGGCAGGGATGGCGTCTACCGGGGCTGTCCTCCCCTCGCCCGCGCTCGGCCCAGTGCTCTGTGACTCGGTGGCAAGAGCCCGGGCTCGGGAGTCAGAGGTCACGGGTTCGAATCCCGGCTCGGCCACCTGTCAGCCGTGTGACTGCGGGCGCGTCGCTTCGCTTCTCGGTGCCTCGGTCACCTCATCTGCAAAATGGGGATGAAGACGGTGCGCCCCACGGGGGGACGACCCGATGCCCCTGTGCCTACCCCAGCGCTCAGAAGAGGGCTCGGCACATAGTAAGCGCTTAACAGATACCAACACCATCATCATCATCATCATCATCAGGCGGCAGACCGCAGGTTTCTCGAAGGAAGGGATCGGGTCTTCTCTGTTGCCCTCTCTCGAGCGTTCAGTACACTGTCCTGCACGCAGGAGGCTCGAGAAGCAGCGTGGCTCCGTGCAGAGAGCCCGGGCTTGGGCGGCAGGGCCGTGGGTTCGAATGCCGGCTCTGCCGCTTGTCAGCTGTGCGACTTTGGGCGAGCCACTTCACTTCTCCGGGCCGCGGTGGCCTCATCTGCCGAACGGGGATGAAGACCGTGAGCCCCGGGCGGGTCGACCCGATCACCCTGTATCCCTCTCGGGGCTTAGAACAGCGCTTTGCACATAGTGAGCGCTTAACCAATGCCATCGTTATCATTACTAGTCCAGCTTCTCGAGGGCGGGGATCGCGGCCACCGTCGCCGCCGTCCGCTCACGGTCGGCTGCCGCTCCGGACCGCTGGCGGCCGGCCGGCCGGCCCGAGAGGGTGGATCCGGTCACCTGCCGGCGGGTCTCCGGGGCCGACGGCCCCGGGGGCACTCGGGGGCCTCCCTGTCGGCGGCCACCCCGCCCGGCCGTCCCGCGGGAAGACCCGGGGCCGACCGCCGAGTCGGCGAGAGCCCGGGCTTGGGCGTCGGAGGTGGCGGGTTCCAATCCCGGCTCCGCCGCCTGCCTGCTGTGGGGCCTCGGGCAAGTCACCTCGCTTCTCCGGGCCTCGGTGACCCCATCCGGAAAAGGGGGGGTGGAGACCGTGAGCCCCACGGGGGACGGGGACCGGCTCCGACCCCATCTGCTTGCCCGGCACACGGCGAACGCTTAACGAATACCACAGTTATCGTCGTCGTTATCCCGGTGCCTCGTGCCACGCTCCGAACCCGGATCGGGATCCTCCGGCTTGTCTTTCGATGGTCTTTGTTAAGCGCTTACTACGTGGCGGGCGCCGTCCCGAGCGCTGGGGTAGATCCAGGTCAACCGGGTCGGACACGGTCCCCGCCCCACTTGGGGCTCGCGGTCTTCTCGTCCCCGTTGGACCGATGAGGGAGCTGCCCGGCGGTCAAATCCCCGAGTGCTTCTGCTTTTCCGGAGCCCCGTCGGAGTTGAGCCGCCCAAGCCCAAGGGCCCGGGGCGGGGGGGAGATCGACCGGTGCCCGTCTCCCACGTCCCGTGAGAGAGACGCCGACGGGCAACGGTGGGTCCCGGCTTCTCCCCGGGGCTGCCCGGCGGGAAGACATCCCCGTCGTGCTCCCGTCCCGTCCTCGGGAGATAAAATCGGCGGGGAAGGCGCGAGGCGACGCGCTCCGCTCCCTCCTCTTGGGGTGAGTCTCTCCCAGGTCATCCGACACCGACGACGGGCTTGTCTTTTTTATTTTAAACCGCTTCTTTCCGAGCCTTTCTTCTTATATAACGACGACGGCATCCTTTAAGCGCTTACTCTGCGGCCGGGCACCGTAGCAGGCGCTGGGGTGGATACGGATCGGGTCGGACCCGGTCCCTGTCCCGCACGGGGCTCACGGTCCTCATCCCCGTTCTACAGATAACCGTAATTAATAATTGCGGAATTTGGTACGTGCTCGGTGCGTGCCGAGCACCGGACTAAACGCCGGGGAGGAGACAGGTCGGGTTGGACACGGTCCCTGTCCCACGTGGGGCTGACGGTCTCCATCCCCGTTTCTCAGATGAGGTCGCTGAGGCCCAGAGAAGTGAAGTGGCTCGCCCAAGGCCAGACGGGGGGGGGGGGGGGGGGGGGGGGGGGGGCCGGGATTAGAACTCATGATCTTCCGACTCCCAGGCGCGGGCTCTAATAATAATAATGATGTTGGTATTGGTTAAGCGCTTACTACGTGCAGAACACTGTTCTAAGCGCTGGGGGAGATACAGGGGAATCGGGTGGTCCCAGGTGAGGCTGGCGGCCTTCATCGCCATTTTCCAGATGAGGTCACTGAGGCCCAGAGAAGTGAAGCGACTCGCCCACAGTCACACAGCTGACGGGTGGCGGGGCCGGGATTCGAACCCATGACCTCTGGCTCCCAAGCCCGGGCTCCTTCCACTGAGCCGTGCCGCTTTTCTACCCACCGAGCCACGCCTGCTCCTCGTCGTTTTTGGCATCCGTGAAGTGCGGGGAGCTAATCTGAGCGCTGGGACAGATGCAGACTAATGGGGTTGGGCAGGGTCCCCGTCCCACGTGGGGCTCGAGGCCCCACGTTCCAGACGAGGGAACCGAGGCCCGGGGAAGTGCGGCCAAGCGCCCGAGGTCGGGCAGGAGACGGGCGGCGGTGCCGGGATCGGCACCCGGGCCTTACCTGCGAACTCGTTGAAATGGTTCCCGATGTCGTACGCCACGTAGTTGTAGCCCGAGTATTCGTAGTCGATGAACTGGACGTCATCTAGGGGAGACGAAGAAGAGGACGTCCGACAAATGAGACCCACGAAAGGCCAGACGGTTCGCTACCGGGGCCTAAATCCGTCGTGGGCGGGGATTGTCTCTATCTGTTGCTGAACTGCACTTCCCCAGCGCTCGGTACAGTGCTCGGCACACAGTAAACGCTCAGTAAATCCGACTGAATGAATAATAACAACGATGCTGATGTTTCGGCACTTACCGAGTGCCAGGCACCGTAGTAAGCGTGGCTCGGTGGAAAGGGCACGGGCTTTGGAGTCAGGGCTCATGAGTTCAAATCCCAGCTCCGCCACTTGTCGGCCGGGTGACCGTGGGCGAGTCACTCGACTTCTCTGGGCCTCTTTCACCTCATCTGGAAAATGGGGATCAAGACTGTGAGCCCCACGTGGGACGACCCGATTCCCCTGTGTCTCCCCCGGCGCTTAGAACGGTGCTCGGCACACGGTAAGCGCTTAACAAATACCAACATTATTAAGCATTCACGTGGATACAGCCGTTTAGACCGTGAGCCCGTCGTTGGGCAGGGGTTCTCTCTAGCTGTTGCCGCATGGTACATTCCAAGCGCTTAGTACAGTGCTCCGCACAGAGTAAGTGCTCTATAAATACGATGGGATGGATGAACGAATGAATGAATACCAGCCAATCGGGTCGGACAGGGTCGCCGTCCCACGTGGGGCTGCCGATCTCCATCCCTACTTGACGGATGAGGGCACTGAGGCCCAGAGAAGTGAATCGAGTTGCCCAAGGTCACTCAGCAGACAAGTGCCGGGGCTGGGACCCGAACCCACGGCCTCCTAATAACGATCATGACGGTATCGGTTACGCGCTTACGACGTGCCGGGCACCGTTCTAAGCGCCGGAGGGATACAAGGTGATCAGGTTGTCCCAGTGGGGCTCAAAGTCCCAGGCGCCATTTTCCAGACGAGGTCACTGAGGCCCAGAGAAGTGAAGCGACTCGCCCAAAGTCACCCAGCTGGCAGGCGGCGGAGCCGGGATCGGAACCCAGGACCTCCGACTCCTAAGCCCGGGCTCTTTCCACCGAGCCGCGCCGCTTCTGACTCTTGGGCCCGCGCTCTGGCCACCGGGCCAGGCTGTTCTCCGGTATTATCTCGGGCCCGGCGGCGCTCCGCCGCCCGCGCCTCGGAGACCGAGCCGGGGCGAGGCGGTGGACCCGGGGCCCCGATGCGAGATCGCGGCGACTCCGGTTTTCCCGCCGCCACTCCAGGGCCCACCGGAGCACGGGATACCCAACCCGGAGCCGAGGAGAACCCGCCTACCACGGGACTCCGGGGCCGCTGCACGGGGGCGACGCTTCCCTACACGTGCTCCCCGATCGCCTTTCAAGTCGGGGGGGGGGGGGGGGGTCATCCATGCACTGTCGCCTTTATCGAGCGCCTACTACGTGCAGAGCACTGTACGAAGCGCTTGGGATGCCCGACTGAACAGAGACCATCCCCTGCCCCCCGACGGGCTCGTGATCTAAAGGGGGGAGACGGACAGAAGGAGTCTGGCGTCCCAACCGGGTCCCTTCCGACCCGGACCCCCATCGTTTGGGGGTCTTCTTCCGACCCGACCGAGGGCGGGGGGGGGGAGGGAAACCGTCCCGTCTGGAAATCTCACAGCCCGCGTCAGCGGAGCCGGGGAGGAAGGATTTAAAGGCTTCCGGCGAGAATCCACCCGGGGGATCGAGCGGCACGGCTGATGTTGGGGGGGGGGGGGACGCACGGGGAGCGGAGGGGAGAGGGGAGGCGACGGCAGGTCAACGCCGGCCTCGATAATTATACTAGCGAGGGCACCTGCTGAGGGCTTACAAGTGGTCTGGTTTGGTTTTGTCGTCATCCGTCTCCCCCTGGTAACGATGACGACGACGACGACAACGGCATTTGCTGAGCGTTCACTATGTGCCGAGCACCGTTCGAAGCACCGGGGGTCAGAAGAGGAACGCGGGTTGTCCCCTAAGGGCTCGAGGTCTTCAACCCCATTTTACAGATGAGGTCGCCGAAGTCACTCGCCCAAAGTCACCCGGCTAAGAAGTGGCGGAGCCGGGATTAGAACCCACGACCTCCGGCTCCCAAGCCGGGGCTTTCTCCGCTGAGCCCCGCTGCCGGGAGCCCGCTGCATCTGTGGCCGAATTGCACAGTCCAAGCGCTTGGTCCAGCGCTCCGCGCCCAGTGAGCGCTCGATAAAGACGACCGAATCCACGCCAGTGCCGAGCACCGCTCTCGGCGCCGGGGTACGGACCAGGTAGGCGATCGGGTCGTCCCACGTGGGTCTTAAGACGGTCTTAACTCCCGTTTTACGGATGAGGCGGCTGAGGCGCGGAGAAGTAGAAGGGGCTCGCCCGAGGTCACAGGACAGACGAGCGGCCAGGCGGCCGGGCCGTCCGCTGCGAGGAGACGCTCGGTCCCTCCGGACCCACCCAGAGCCCCTTGCGCTCTCAACTGTATATATCTTTATCGCCCTGTTTATTTTGTTTATTTTGTTTAATGAGATGTACATCACCCCGATTCTATTTAGTCGCCCTTGTTTTCATAAGACGCTCTTCCCCTCGATTCTATCTACCGCCGTCGTTCCCGTCCGCCCGTCTCCCCCGATCAGACCGTGCGCCCGTCAGAGGGCGGGGACCGTCTCCGTCTGTTGCCGACCTGTCCGTTCCGAGGGCTTGCTTAGTCCGGTGCTCTGCACATAGTAAGCGCTCGATAAATACTACTGAATGAATGAGTGAATGGGGCAGGGATCGTCTATCCGTTGCCGAACCGTACACTCCAAGCGCTCAGTACAGTGCTCTGCACAGGGGAAGCGCCCGATAAATACATTCACTCATATAAATACGAATACAATACCGTATGTATTCAAATACAATAAACGAATTCATTCAGCGAATGAAGGAAACAGGCCGGGGACCAGCCGGCCACAAGCCGAAAAGGCGGGGGCTTCCCGGGGGTGGGGGAGAGGAGGCTTGGACGGGAACCGCCGCCATTCTGGGGGGGGGTTCCTTTTTTCTTCGGTAAGGGGGGGGGGGGGCGCGGCTGCCGAAAAGATCACTTAACGTGAAACTCCCCAAGGGCACGGAGGCCGGGGACCGTCGCCCCCCCCCCCCCCCCCCCCGCCCCCGTGCTCGCACTCTGCACCAAGACCATAAAAAGGCAGAGAACCGCCACGGATCCCCCACCCGTGATTAAAACCCAGCAGAGGAAGGGAGGAGTGGCCAGAAGGAGCGCAGGCCGTTTCTAAGAGGCGCGAGTTGGAAAATTCACAGGACCACGACCACGAGACCTCCCCGAGAACGCCGTCGCTTCGACGAGCGACAAGAGAGCTCGACGAGGCAAAGCGCAGTGCGATGCCCGAAGCCTTAAGTCGCGGGGGAGAGCGACCCTGCGGGAAAGCAACCGGAGGTTCGGGTTAGGGAACGCGAAGGCTCGCACGACCCCCGGCATTCCTCCCCGGTGAGCCCCGGGGAAAAGGTCGACCGAAGACGTCAGATGAGAGAAGCGGTGCGGCCCAGTGGCAGAGCGCGGGCCTGGGGGGGGTCAGAAGAATAATAGTAATGATGACGATGATGGTATTTAATTAATTAACGTTGGTACTTGTTAAGCGCTTACTATGTGCAGAGCGCTGGGGTAGAGACAGGGTCGGCAGGTTGTCCCACGCGAGGCTCCCGGTCTTCACCCCCATTTTCCAGATGAGGTCACTGAGGCCCCGGGGAGTGAAGCGACTCGCCCACAGTCACCCAGCCGCCGAGCGGCGGAGCCGGCATCCGAACCCATGACCCCTGACTCCCAAGCCCGGGCTCTTTCCACCGAGCCACGCTGTTGAGCCCTTTCCGTGTGCCGGGCCCCGTGCTCCGTACCGGGGTAGAAACAAGACGGTCGGGTTCGACACGGGCCCCGTCCCACGCAGGGCTCCAGGTCTTCATCCCCATTTTACGGAGGAGGGAACTGAGGCCCAGGGAAGGGAAGCGGCTCGCCCGAAGTCCCGCCGCCGACAGGCGGCGGGGCCGGGATGAGGAGCCACGACCCCCGGCTCCGGAGCCGGGGCTCTCTCCACCGAGCCCCGCCGCGCTTCTCCGTAAGTAGCACCGACCGATCGGCCGCGCCGGGGTCGGAATAAAACGACGGCCCTACGGAGCCCGCCGGGCGCGAGGGCGCTGGCGTCGGCGGGGCGCGGGTCGGGGCGGGGGACGGTCGGCCCCGGACGTCCGCCGCATCCCGTGGTCACGAGGCTGAGCGGGAGGGAGGGCGGGCGACGGAATCTCGAAACGGCTCGCCGCGCCCACGGGGGGCTAACGTCCGACGGACGGGAGGAGGGGGGAGGCGGGGGAGGGGGACGGAGGGACGGACCACACAGACGTCCAACCCGTGCGCGGCAGCGCCGGGCCGGGGAATCGGAGGGGCGCTCGCCGACTCAATAATGACGACGTTGGTATTCGTTCAGCGCTTACTCTGCGCAGAGCACTGTTCTAAGCGCCGGGGGAGACAGAGGATGATCACGCTGTCCCACGTGGGGCTCGCGGTCTTAATCGCCGTTTTCCAGATGAGGCCACCGAGGCCCAGAGAAGTGAAGTGACTCGCCCACAGTCACACGGCTGACAAGCGGGGGGATTCGAACCCATGACCTCGGACTCCAAAGCCCGGGCTCTTCCCACTGAGCCGTGGACCGGCGCCCGCGGGCCGGCGGATCGGAGCGGCGCCCGCCACGGGGCCCGGCGCCAAGGCCCCGAACCCCGGCGGAGGAAGGAGAGCCCCTCGCCGTCCCGGGGGGGGGGGGGGGGCCGGGCTTCGGGGCTCACCTACCCTGTTTGTCGTTGTAGATGATGTTCTTACACAGCAGGTCGTTGTGGCAGAGGACGACGGGCGAGCCCAGGCTGGACAGGTACTCCTTCATCCACGCCATCTCCTCCTGCAGGACCCGGGGGCTCGGCACGTCCTCGAGGAACCTGGGCGGGTTCAGAGAGGGGAAGAGAGTCGGGCCCGGCTCGCCCGCGCCCTCCGCCGGGGCCAGAGGGAGGGGAGGGGCCCGGCCCTCGACGGTCTCTCGTCCGCTGACGGTCCCTCGTCCACTCCAACGCCGGGCGCACGGGCGGCGCTTAAAACATTCCACAGTTAGCGCCGTCGGGAGGGAGGTGACCTCACGGGGGACACCTCGCCTCTCTACCTGGGGAACCGCCGTCGGAACCGGGGAGCGGCGCGGCCCGGTGGATGAAGCCGGGGCCCCGGGAGAGGGCCCGGGCTTTAATCCCGACTCCGCCACTCGTCCGCTGCCCGACCCCGGGCGGGTCGCCTCACTGCGCCTCGGCTCCCTCATCCGCGAAATGGGGGTGAAGACCGCGGGCCCCACGTGGGGCAATCCGATGACCCTCTGTCCCGGCGCTCAGAACGGTGCCCGGCGCGGGCGACGCGTTTAACAGATCCCACTTAAAAAACGGACCCGGGAGACGACCGTTCCGTGGGCCGAACCGACCGAGGGGGTCGTTCCGACGGAGTCGACTCCAGTCCTCCTCGACCTGGGACGTCGCCATCGGCGCCGATCGAATCTTTGACCTTGGCATCTGTGAAGCGCTTACTACGTGCGGAGCACCGTTCTAAACGCCGGGGGAGACGCGGGGGAATCGGCCTGTCCCACGTGAGGTTCACAGTTAATCCCCGTGTTCCAGATGAGGGGACTGAGGCCCAGGGAAGCCAAGCGACTTGCCCACGGTCACCGGGCCGACGAGCGGCAGGGCCCGCATTCGGACCCGTGACCTCCGACTCCCAAGCCCGGGCTCTTTCCACTGGGCCGCGCTGCTTCGGAGACCTGCCCTTTCTCGTGAACCTAACGTTCGCCGACATCTCCCCGATAATCACTCAAATCTACTGAGCGCTCGCTGTGTGCAGAGCACTCTACTGAGCGCTTGGGTGAGTACGATTTAACAAGGACGGCGAACACGTTCCCCGCCCGCGAGCTCACGGTCTAGGAGGGGAGACGTACGTTAGTGGAAATGAGTGCCGTGAGGCTGAGGGAGGGGTGAATGCAGGGAGCGGATGCGAGCGCGACGCTGAAGGGAGCTGGGAGGAGAGGAGGGTTCGGTCACGGAAGGCCTCTTGGAGGAGGCGGGCCTTCGATAAGGCTTCGAACGGGGGGGGGGGGGGGGGGGTTAATCGCGGGATGAATACGAAGCAGCGCGGCCCGCGCGGCGGAGAGGACCTCGGTCCTCATCCCGGCTGCACGGTGACCTCGGGCAAGTCACGTCGCTTCTCTGGGCCTCAGTCCCCTCCTCTGTCAAATGGGGACGGAGCCCGCGAGCCCCGCGTGGGACGGGGGACCGGGTCCAATCTGATTATCTTGCACCTACCCCAGTGCCCGTGCCCGGCCCATACTGAGGGCTTAGCAGATGCCATTAAAACAACCCCCCCGCCAAAAAAACCCCGAAAACCCCACCGGGTGAAGCCGCATTTTGCCGGCAGGTCAGGACCCTGACACCCAACGCTTGCCCAGACTGAGTTTGCAGATGGGGGCAAAATACCTTTAGCATTCGCCTCATTTATGTACATTACTGTCTCTTAATAATGTTGGTATCTGTTAAGCGCTTACTACGTGCAGAGCACCGTTCGAAGCGCTGGGGGAGATAGAGGATGATCAGGCTGTCCCACGGGGGGGGGGGGGGGGCGCACGGTTTTAATCCCCGTTTTCCAGATGAGGGAACTGAGGCCCAGAGAAGTGAAGTGACTCGCCCGCGGTCGCCCGGCTGACAGGTGGCCGAGCCGGGATTCGAACCCGCGACCTCCGACTCCCAAGCCCGGGCTCCTTTCCACTGAGCCACGCTGCTTCTCATAAGGCTGGCATCGGTTAAGCGCTTACCACGTGCGGAGCACCGTTCTGAGCGCTGGGGGAGATGCAAGGCGATCGGGTCGTCCCCACACGGGGCTCACGGTCTTCACCCCCATTTTACAGAGGAGGTGACGGAGGGACAGGGAAGGGGAGCGACCTGCCGGAGGTCACACGGCTGACAAGCGGCAGAGCCGGGATCGGGACCCGTGACCTACGACTCCCCGGCACGGGCTCTTCCCGCCGAGCCACGCTGCTTCTCCATTTCCCCATTACAGGCTGGAACTTTGCGGCGGGGAGGCGACGCGTCTACCAACCGGGCTGTTTTACGCTCCCGAGTACTCAGTCCGGCGGTCTGCGAGCGGGTAACGCTCAGTAAATAGCCCCGGGGGGTCGATTCGCCCTCGGGGCCTCGGGAAGCCGCCCCCCCCCCACCCCCCACCCGCATAGAGGAGCGGCACGGCGTACCGGACAGAGCACGGGCCCGGGGGTCAGGACGTGGGCCCTGATCCTGGCTCCGCCACCCGCCCGCTGCGGGGCCTTGGGCGAGCCACGTCACTTCTCTGTAGGATGGGGGTGAAGGCCGTGAGCACCCGTTCGCTTGTATCCGCCCCAGCACTCGGCACAGCGTCTGGCACAGGCTGAGCGCCCCACGGACACCCCGATCATTATTACGGACGGCCCGCGCGGCCATCAACGGTTCAGAGGGGCCATTCTGGGTCAGGGAACCACAACGCTCTGGGAGGGAAAGATATCTGCCGGGACCCGTTGTTGCGGGAACGTCTTTCCAAGCAAAATAATTATTTTTAAAAAAACCCCAGACCCAAAAACACTTCCTCCGGGACCTCTCTCCCCCTTCCCCGCCCCCCCGGCGCTTCCGAAGCCCCCGAGGACGCGTTCGGCCTCGTTCCTCGGAGGGGGTTTTAGCCGGGAGCTGGCGGAAACCGCCGGAGGCCGCCGGGCCGCGGACGCCCGCCCGGTGACAGACGGGCTTTTTTGTGGCGTCTTTTCACGGTATCGGTTCGGCGCTTCCTCGGGGTCGAGCGCCGTTCTGAGCGCCGGGGCGGGGGCAGGTTGAGCAGGCTGCGGTCTTCACCCCATTTTACGGATGAGGGAACCGAGGCCCCGAGAAGGGAGTCGCCCAGGGTCACACGGTCCCCCCTCCGCCACTTGGCTAAGCGGACGCCGAAAGTGACGACGGTAACGATGACGAGGGCGTTTAAGCGCTCACTACGTGCCGAGCACCGTTCTAAGTACCGGGGCGGATACAAGGTCATCGGGTTGGCTGACGGTCTTCATCCCCATTGTCCAGATGGGGGAACCGAGGCACAGGGAAGCGGAACGGCTCACTCGGGGTCACGCGGCAGAGGAGCGGCGGAGCCGGGATCAGAACCCACGTCCTCCGACTCCCAAGCCCGGGCTCTCGCCGCTAAGCCACGCGGCTTCTCCTCAAGCGAGCCGGGGAGGCCGCCCCTGCCCCCGGGGACCGACCGTCCGCGGCGGTCGGCGCGGCCGCGGGACGTCCCGCCCTTCTCCTCCCACCCGGCGTGGCCGACGGAGACTACCGCCGAGGGCCCCCGCGGGGCAAGCCCCTCGATCGTACTTGGCGAGCGTGCGCTGCGTGCAGAGCGCTGTACCGAGTGCTCGGGAGAGTCCAATACAACCATCGGGAGACGCGTTCCCCGCCCGCAATGAGGTCACGGCTTAATAACAATGATAATGTCGGTATTTGTTGAGCGCTTACTATGTGCCAGGTACCGTTCTAAGCGCCGGAGCGGACCCGAGGCGATCGGGTCGCCCCCCCCCCATAGGGCTCACAGTCTTCACCCCCATTTGACAGACGAAAGAACCGAGGCCCAGAGAAGCGAAGCGACTTGACCCGGCTCGCCCGGCTGACGAGCGGCGGAGCCGGGATTAGAACCCGTGACCTCTGCCTCCCGGGCCCGCGGTCCCGCCACCGGGCCCCGCCTCCTCAAGCTCTCGGGGGCGGCGGGCGCAACCGCTCGGCGGCCGAGGGTGGGGGAGGGGACAGCCGGTCCCCGGGGGTCCCGGGACCCCCGTCGGGCGGCCGGGGCGAGGAGGACCGGACTGGGCCGAGACCCAGCTCCGACCCCGAGTGGGCACCGTACGCTAAACCCCCCGCGACCCACCACGGACACGTGCGGCCCCTAAACCCGCCGCCAACCTCCGGCCCGGAACGCCCTCCCTCTCCTCTGATCCCACACACCGTGACTCTCCCCCGCTTCCAAGCCTTACCGAAGGCCCCCCTCCTCCAAGAGGCCTTCCCCGACTGCGCCCTCCTCTCCTCTCCTCCCACTCCCTTCTGCGTCGCCCCGACTTCTTCCCTTCCGTTCCTCCCCCCACCCCCCCCCCCCCGGCACGGCCCCGCCCCGCTTCGGTCCAGATCTGTCATTTTATTTACCGATTTTAATTCCGTCTCCCCGTCTAGCCTGCGAGCTCACCGCGGGCAGCGTAGGCGTCTGTTATATCGCTATACTGTCCTCTCTCACGCGCTCAGTACGCTGCTCTGCGCGCAGCGAGCGCTCTATAAACGGGATCGGTGGATCGAGCAGCGTGGCTCAGTGGAAAGAGCCTGGGCTTCGGAGTCAGAGGTCATGGGTGCGACTCCCGGCTCCGCCACTTGTCAGCTGTGGGACTGTGGGCGAGTCACTTCACTTCTCTGGGCCTCAGTGACCTCATCCGTGAAACGGAGCCTCGCGTGGGACAGCCCGATCACCCTGTATCTACCCCGGCGCTTAGAACAGTGCTCAGCACGTAGTAACGAACACCAACAGGAGAAGCAGCGTGGCTCAGCGGAAAGTGCCCGGGTTTGGGAGTCAGAGGTCACGGGTTCGAATCCCGGCTCGGCCGCTTGACAGCTGTGTGACTTTGGGCAAGTCACTTCGCTTCTCGGTGCCTCAGTGCCCTCATCTGTAAAATGGGGATTAAGACCGTGAGCCCCACGTGGGACGACCCGACTCCCCTGCGTCTACCCCAGCGCTCAGAACGGTGCCGGGCACATAGTAAGCGCTTAACAGATACCAAACACCCACACTGTTATTGACCGAACCCACGAGGCGCTCCAGGAAGGGCCCGTGAGAAACCGAGGGTGAGAGGGTGGAATTTCAAAACGCCCGGGGGTGGGGCGGGCACCTGGCGTCGCGTGTAAAGAGAAGAGGAGGAGGAGGATTCATTCATTCGACAGTATTTACTGAGCGCTTACTACGTGCAGAGCGCTGGACTTAGCACTCGGAACGGACGAGTGGCAACAGGTAGAGACGATCCCCGCCCACTGACAGGTTTACAGTCTAATCGGGGGAGACGGGCAGAAGAGACAGTGGCGGTAAATAGAACCGAGGGGATGAACATCTTATTAACGGAACGAAAAGGGTCATAAAGATACGTACGAATGAGCAGAGGGCCGAGGGGAGGCGGGAGGAGCAGAGGGAAAGGGGGCAAGGGGGCTTAGCTGAGGGGAGGTGAAGGGGGAGCAGAGAGGCAGCAGAGGGAAAAGGGGAGGCTCGGCCCGGGAAGGCCTCTTGGAGGAGGAGGAGGAGGAGGAGGAGGAGGGAAAGGGTGGGACGTGCGATGCCGACGGCAGACTTGCAGACCGGGCCCGGGGCAGGTGACGCAGACGCCCAAGGGGCCGGCGGTGCCACGGGCCCGGCCGGAACGTCCCGCGCCGCCCGGCCCCGGCCCGGAGGTCGGCGGAGGACGGGTCATCGCGGTGCCGCGGGACGGAGACCTCGGCCCCGGTCCGGCCCCGTCACCTCTGACGCATCAGGGGCGTCTCCCCGGCCCTTACTGGGCGTGAAGCGCTGTACTGAGCCCCGGGGAGAGTCCCCTCCGACACCCGCTCCCTCCCAGGACCCGTCGGCTCCCACGGCTTCGACGGCCACCTCCGCGCGGACGAGGCCCGGATCTCCGGCTCCGGCCCCCATCCCCCTTCCTCTCTCCGGGCCGGCATCTCCTCCTGCCCTCGTCTCGCCTCGGCCGTCCCCCCCGCCCCCCGTCACCTCGGACTCGACCCGCCCCAAACCGGGCCCCTCATCCCCCCACCCGAACCCCGCGCCCTCCCTCCCCCCGGACTCTCCCGTCGCCGTAGACGGCGCCGCCGTCCCTCCCGTCTCACCAGCCCGGAACCTCGGCGTCCTCCTCGACGCCTCTCCCTCCTCCGACCCACGTATCCGCGCCCTCGCCGACGGCGATAATCGCGACCGGTATCTGCTGAGCCCTCGCCATGTGCCGAGCGCCGTTCTAAGCGCCGGGGGAGGTACGGGATAATCAGGTTGTCCCACGTGGGGCTCCCGGTCCTCGTCCCCATCTGACAGATGAGGTGAACGAGACGTAAGGGAATTAGGCGACTCGTCCAGAGTCGCCCGGCAGACAAGCGGCGGAGCCGGGATTGGAACCCACGACCTCCGACCCCCCCCAGCCCGGGCTCCTTCCGCCGAGCCACGCCGCTTCCCCCGTCAGGTGGCTGAAATCCTCCCTTTCCTCGCCCTCCAAATCGCTACCCCGTTGACGCTATCGCTTTTCTCTGATCCCCACCTCGACGACTGCGTGGTCCCACTCGCTGCCCTCCCCGCCTGCCGCCTCTCCCCACTCCGGTCCACGCTTCGCTCCGCTGCCCGGAGCCCCTCTCTCCAGAAATAATAATGTTAGTATTTGTTAAGCGCTTACTATGTGCCGAGCACCGTTCTAAGCGCCGGGGTAGACGTAGGGGAATCGGGTCGTCCCACGTGGGGCTCACGGTCTTGATCCCCATTTTACAGATGAGGGAACTGAGGCACAGAGAAGTGAAGTGACTCGCCCACAGTCACACAGCCGACGAGTGGCGGAGCTGGGGTTCGAACTCACGAGCCCCGACTCCAAAGCCCGTGCTCTTTCCACTGAGCCACGCTGCTTCTCCAGAAACGCTCTTGGCGTGTCACCACCCTCCTCCAAAATCTCCGGGGGGGTCGCCCGTCCACCTCCGCGTCGAAAAACCTCCTCACCATCCCCTCCTACCTCACCTCCCTCCTCTCCTTCTACACCCCAGGCCTCACACCCTGCTCTTCCGGTGCCTTGTCCTCGCCCGGCCCGCCGTGGACCCCCGGCCCGGAAGGCCCTCCCTCCTCAGATCCCACGGGCGGTGACTCTCCCCCCGTCTTCAGAGCCTAATCGAAGGCCCGTCTCCTCCAGGAAGCCCTCCCAGGACTGCGCCCCCCCCCCCCTCCTCTTCTCCCCCTCCCTTCCCCGTCCCCGACCCGCTCCCTCTCTTCATCCCCCACCCGCCCCGGCCCCGCCCGCTTAACTTCCGCGTCTCACTTATTCCGACTCGTTCATCCAACGGTATCTACTGAGCGCTTACCAGGTGCGGAGCACTGGACTAGGCGCTTGGGATGGACCAGTCGGCAACGGATAGAGACGGTCCCTGCCGTCTGACGGGCTCACGGTCCGATCCCCGGCTGGACCGTGAGCTCGGGGCGGGCGGGCAATCCGCCCGCTTGCCGTTACCTCGTCCTCTCCCAAGCGTTCGGTACGGTGCTCCGCACACGGTAGGCGCTCGCTCGACGGACGGACCGAACCAGCAGCCAGGCCCCCCGGCCAGAGGAGCCCGGGGCCCAGCCGGAAATACACCCACAGCCCCGTCGGCTTCCGCTTTGGATCTCCCCCCCACCCCCCCCCGGCCTGTGGGAAGGGAACGCGAAGACCGAGCCGGGCTGTGCCGGGCTCTCCCAAGGGCTCCTGCACCCTGCCAGTGGCGTGGCGTACGGCCCGGGCCTGGGACTCACGGGGTCACGGGTTCTAATCCCACCTCTTCCCCTTTCCCTCTGCTCCTCCCCCTCTCCCTCCCGCTCCTCTGTCTGTATCTCTATTCCCCTATTTATTTCGTGAACGAGGTGTCCGTCCCCTGGATCCTATTTATCGCCGTTGTTTTTGTCTGTCCGTCTCCCCCGATTAGACTGTAAACCCGTCGGTGGGCGGGGACCGTCTCTATCTGTTGCCCAGTCGTCCATTCCGAGCGCCGAGTCCAGTGCTCTGCGCACCGTAAGCGCTCAGTAAGTACGACTGAATGAATGGACCTCTGCCACTCGTCTGCTCCGTGACCCCGGGCAAGTCACGTCGGTTCTCCGGGCCCGTTACCTGGTCTGAAAGATGGGGATCGAATCCGTGAGCCCCGCGTGGCACAAGGGGTCGCGTCCAACCGGACGTGCTTCGATCCACCCCGGCGCTTATGACGGTGCCTGGCACCGAGTAAGCGCCCAACAAATACGATAAAATACATAAAAGAAGCGGGAGAGCCCCCAGTGGGACACGGGGTGGGTCCGATCCGGTTCGGCTGTGTCGACCCCGGTGCTTAGAATCGTGCCTGGCACGTGGTAAGCGCTTAATAAGTACCATCGTTATATTATTATTAATTATTGGTATCATTAGGAAGCGTGTAATCCAACACCGTGGATTCCGGGCAGGTAGAACGCGAGTCGGGCGGCCCTTAAGGGGCGAGAACCTGAGGCCGCCGAGACCACCCGGGTCACGGCCCGAACCCCGACCCTCAAAATCAGCCCCACGAACTGGGCTACGATCCAAGATGGCCTAGCGGCTAGGGCCCGGGCTCGGGCATCAGGTCGTGGGTTCTAATCCCGCTTCTGCCACGTGTCCGCCGTATGACCTCGGGCAAGTCACTTCACTCCTCTGGGCCTCAGCGACCTCCCCTGTAAAACGGGGACCGAGGCCGCGAGCCCCACGTGGGATCGGGGACCGTGTCCGACCCCGTCTGCTCGTATCCACCCAGCGCTCGGTACAGTGCCCGGCCCACGGTAGGCGCTCAACAAAACCCCCCGACCTCCTTTCTCGTCCTAGAGCCGCGGGCGTCGCGTTGGCGCGGGTACGGTGGTCCCACGCTGGTTTCTCTTCCCGGGGGAGCGAAAGGGAGGGGGCAGGGAGACGCTCCCCGCTCCGGCCGGGCTGGCCCGGGGAGGGGGGAGGGAGGGAGCCGAGCCTCGGCCGCTCAACTCGCGCCCGGCCCTCGGCCCCGACCCCGGACAGAGACCCGGGCCCCTCGTGGGGACTCCCTTCCCGTCTGCGCGCCGGGCACCGTTCCCGGGAGCGGCGGGAACGGCTGGACGGGGAAGGGCACCCCGGACCCCCTCCCGCCGGGGCCTGGGCCGGGTCTGGCCTCCCGCTCGCCCCCCCATCTGCCCTCCGATCCTCCCGGCCTAGTAAGGGCGCGATGAATGCCGAGGCCGATCCGACACAATCAGCCAGACCGGTTCCTGGCCTACAACGAGTTGAGAGTTTGCGGGGGGGGGGGGGGAAACGGACATTAACGTGAATAAATACATCAGTCATGACGTATAATTTACAGACGGGAGCCCAGGGGATGTGGCGATGGGGGCGGGGGGCGGGGGGGAGGGGGGAATACCGACCGTCCGAAGGTAAGCGCCACAGCCCGGCGTAGGGATGACGCGGGAGGGACAACGGGGCCGGGGAAACCCGAGGTACGAGCGGCTAAGCCAGAGGGCACTGTGCCAGCTTTTTAATAATAATAAGGACAACTGTGGCATCTGTCGAGCGCTTACTACGTGCCAAGCTCCGTACTAAGCGCTGCGGTGGATACAAGCAGATTGGGAGCACTGTGCCAGCCTTTTAATAATAATGAGGACAACTGGGGCATCTGTCGAGCGCTTACTACGTGCCAAGCTCCGTGCTAAGCGCTGGGACGGATACAAGCAGAATGGGTTGGACACAGTCCCTGTCCCGCATAGGGCTCGCGGGCTTCATCCCCATCGACGGATGAGGGAACTGAGGCCCAGAGAAGTGAAGTGACTCGTCCAAGGCCACACGGCAGCCAAGTGGCAGAGCCGGGATTAGAACCCAGGTCCTTCTGACCCCCGGGCTGTTCTGGACCCTGCCTTCGAGCCCAGGACCCAGAGCCCAGGCGGGGGAGGGGGCGGGGGGGGCGGAGAGAGACGGGGAGGGGGGGAGGGGGGGAGAAGACGGTCAGGCAAAAGCAACGTACGAGTTGAAAATCGAAGGCGAGATCAGTTTTACCTTTTATTAATCTCCTCGTCGGCGAATTCTGTGGGAATGAGGGAGAAGTATTTCCCCATCTTCAGCCAAAGATTAGATTTGGGAATCCAGCCATTGTGCGCATGGATAGCGTGAATTTTAGCCAGCTGACGTGCTATTAGCCTGTTTAAAAAAACAAATAAATATACACGTCCAAGTCAAGTTGGATATAGCTATTCGTTTACCCGAGAGAGAGTCCCGGGACTAAACTGCCGGATGCCTTCACCTAATTCCTAGTCTTAAGTGGCCACCCGGCATTATCATCGTCGTCGTCATTACTATGATTATTACTCAAACCGAATCTTCGCCCTCGGGGAGCTTATTCATTCAATCGGGTTTCTCGAGCCCTTACCGTGCGCAGAGCACTGGACTGAGCGCCTGGAAGGTGGTAATAATAATCGTAATAATAATGTTGGTATTTAAGCGCCTACTAAGTGCAGAGCACTGTTCTAGGCGCTGGGGTAGACAGAGGGTCATCAGGTCGCCCCACGTGAGGCTCACAGGTAATCCCCATTTTCCAGATGAGGTCACTGAGGCCCAGAGAAGTGGAGTGACTCGCCCACGGTCACCCGGCTGACAAGTGGCAGCGCGGGGGATCGAACCCATGACCTGGGACTCCGAAGCCGGGGCTCCTTCCACTGAGCCACGCCGCCTCCCCTAATCGCTCGGGTGCATCCTCCACATCCGAGAGAGCGTCGCGACCCTATTCGACTTCCCGGGCAACGGAGCCGGGGAGAGGGGATGGGAAAACGTTCGGGGAGGCTGCGGGACGGACCCCGTTTCGGGTGACGCCGGCATCCGACGGACCGGGAACGTCGCCCCGGTGGAGAGAGAGAACCGGCCTCTTTTTCGCCATCTTTTCGGACCGAGGGGGGCGGGGTTTGGGGGGGGCGGGGGGGGACGGGGGACGGGGGACTTTCCCAATCCGTACTTTAAAACGGCGCTGTCCTCCTTACTCTGTGCCGGGCCCCGCCCTAAGCGCCGGGGTGGACACAAGCTAATCCATCCGGATCCGGTCCCGCTCACGCTCTTCGCCCCATTTTCCAGACGAGGCGACCGAGGCCCAGGTCCCACGGCGGGCGAGTGGCGGGGCCGGGCCGGGAACCCGAGGCCCTCCGGTTCGCGGCCTGCGCTCCACCCGCTGGGCCACGCCGCTCCTCCGCCGTACCGTCCTCTCCCGAGCGCTCGGGACAGCGCTCCGCACGCCCGCCGCGGGAAGCCGCTCGATGAGAACCGCCGACCCGTCGGCGGGAAGGGGAGGGGCTCCCGGAGAAGCCGGGAGACGGCGACCCCCGTGGCCGGGGAGTCGAGGGAGACGCGAAACGGACGACGGCCTCGAGCCGGCAGGACCGCGAGGCCGGTCGCAGCGAGAATCAATAACAACGGTGGCATCTGTTGAGCGCTTACTACGTGCCAAGCGCCGTTCTAAGCGCCGGTTAATAATAATAACGATGATGATGGTGGAGTCCGTTAGTCACTACGGGCAGAGCACTGTTCTAAGCGCTGGGGGGATACAACGTGATCAGCTTGTCCCGCCTGAGTTTTTAATCCCCATCTTACGGATGAGGGAACCGACGCACGGTGAAGCGACTCGCCCGAAGTCCCGCAGGTGGCAAGCGGCCGAGCCGGGATTCGAACCCATGACCTCCGACTCCCGGGCCCGGGGTAGATACAAGGCCGTCAGGTGGTCCCACGCGGGGCTCACGGTCTTCACCCCCCTCTTCCAGAGAAGCAGCGCGGCTCGGTGGCCAAGCGGCCGGGCTGGGGCGTCGGAGGTCACGCATGGGCTCGAATCCCGGCTCTGCCGCTCGCCCGCCGCGTGACTTCGGGCGAGTCGCTTCACTTCCCCGGGCCTCGGTTCCCTCATCTGTAAAATGGGGATGAAAACGGTGAGCCCCACGTGGGCCCACCTGATCTCCTTGTCCCCCCCAGCGCTCCCAACAGTGCTCTGCACGTAGTAAGCGCTTAACAAATACCGCCGTTTTCTAAGGGAACCGAGGCCCGGAGGAGCGCTCGCGCGGCGTCGCGCGGCCGATCGGCGCCATCGGAACCCGCGGCCTCCGGCTCCCCGGCCCGGCCTCTCTCCCCTGAGCCGCGCCGCCTCTCGGAAGGCCCCGCGGGGCGGAGAGGAGGGGGATCCGCCCGCTGCCCCACCCGGCCGTACCTCCCGCGCGTTCAGAGCGGGACCGGGCGCCGGGGAGGGGGGGAGGGACGGAGGCGGGCGGCGTGTTCACCTGAAGATGTGCGGGCTGCAGACGTGCTCGGGGTCGAGGGCCCGGCCCTGGATGAACTGGTAGCACAGCCCGTTGTTGAAGGTGCAGTAGAGCTGGGGGGCGCAGCCGTGAGCCTGCAGCACGCGGAAGCTCTTCACCTCCTCCTCGCGGTCCACCAGCAGCTCCGTCTTGTTGCCGTAGATCCGCACCAGGACCACGTCCTCCATGCTGTCGCCCACGTAGCAGCCGATCAGCTTGTTGGTGATCCCGTCCGTGAACAGCTGAGGGGAGGGGGAGGAAGGCGGGTGAGCGAGCGGGGTCGGGGGGGACGGGACACGGGACACGGGCCGGCGAGCGGAGCCCCCCGCCCCGGGGGGACGGGCGAGGCGGGAGGGGGACGGACCCCGCCTCCCTTCGGGGCGGCCACCGAGCCGCCGCCGCCCGAGGCCCGGCCGCCAAAGGAAAACCGACGGAGACCGCGCGCCTCCCCTCGACGGCGACGACGGGGTCTCTTGAGCGCCCGCTCCCTGCCGAGCGCCGTTCCAACTGCTGGGGCTGCCGGGTCGCCCCACGTGGGGCTCGCGGCCTCCGCCCCCATTTTCCGGGCGAGGGAACTGAGGCCCAGACAACTGAAGCGACCGGGCCAGAGTCACACGGCCGACGATAACAACGTCGGTATTTGTTAAGCGCTTACTACGCGCGGAGCGCTCTTCCGAGCGCCGGGGTCGGCCCACCTGAGGCTCACCCACCGTTAATCCCCATTTTCCGGGCGAGGGAACTGAGGCCCAGACAACTGAAGCGACCGGGCCAGAGTCACACGGCCGACGATAACAACGTCGGTATTTGTTAAGCGCTTACTACGCGCGGAGCGCTCTTCCGAGCGCCGGGGTCGGCCCACCTGAGGCTCACGGTTAATCCCCATTTTCCGGGCGAGGGAACTGAGGCCCAGAGAAGCCAAGTGACCTGCCCACAGTCACTGACGATCTGACGAGGGGCAGATCTGGGATCTGAACCCACGACCTCCGTCTCCCACGCCGCTTCTCAATGGCGGAGCCGGGAGGAGAACCCACGACCTCTGACTCCCGAGCCCGGGCTGCAGGGGGGAGAGAGAGGCGGGGTGGCCTCGCGGATGGGGCGCGGGGTTGGGAGTCAGTGTGCGCGGAGCACCGTGCCGAGCGCTTTGGGAGAGGACGTCGGAGGGTTGGTGGACACGTTCCCCGCCCGCGACCCGACAGGGACGTGGCTGCAAATCCGGCGCCTTAAAACGCCTGGGGGAGCGAAGGAGGAATCGTCCTGATTTGCAAGGAGTGATTCGGTCTTCTCCTAAGAGAAGCAGCGCGGCTCAGCGGAAAGAGCCCGGGCTCGGCAGTCGGAGGTCCTGGGTTCTAATCCCGGCCCCGCCGCTCGTCGGCTGTGTGCCCCTGGGCCGGTCGCTTGACTTCTCAGTGACCTCCAACTGGAAAACGGGGATGAGAATGCGAGCCCCTCGCGGGACGACCCGATGACCTCGTACCTACCCCGGCGCTTAGGACGGTGGCGGGCACATGGCGAGCGCTTGACACATACCATGATCGTCATTATTAAGGCAAGAGAAGGTAGGGGTTCTACCGGCACGTTAGACGGCTCTTCCATTCACCACGTGCCTGTGCCTAAATCTGTACGAGTTACTTCTGTATTGGGTTATCCTTTGATCCTTGGAATCCCGGCGACCGAGTTAATAAAATGAACCATTCGGGACCTCGAACTACCTAATATTTAGTTTAACCATTAACAGCTTCAGAGGAAGGAAATCGGTGACGGATCCCTAACGGCAGAGCATCCGGGGCCGGAAATCCCCTCAACTGTCCGGGGGGGGCGGGGGGAGGGGGGAGATGACCCCGACCCTGGGGCGGTTTGTAAAGTAAGAGGCGCGTCCCAAAATCCTCCGCAAAACTCCACAAAGAGAATCCGAAAGCCGGAAACGAGGCCGGGGAGTGAGCGGCCGAGAGACTCTCTCGAATCTTTAGATTTCATAACAATGATTCTCACGGTCGCTCGCGCTCGTCTGTCTGCGTCCACGCAGGGGAAGCAGCGCGGCTCAGCGGGAAGAGCCCGGGCTTGGGGGGGGGGGGGGGGGGGGGGGTCGAGAGGTCACGGGTTCGAATCCCGGCTCTGCCTCTTGTCAGCCGGGTGACTGTGGGCAAGTCACTTCTCTTCTCTGGGCCTCAGTTCCCTCATCTGGAAAATGGGGATGAAGACTGCGAGCCTCATGACCTGATGACCCTGTATCTACATCAGCGCTTGGAACAGTGCTCTGCACATAGGAAGCGCTAACAAATACCAACATTATTATTTATTATTATTATTATTATTCTCATCTCCCCACCGACCTCTCGCCCACATCCTACCTCCGGCCGGGTGCGCCCTCCCGCCTCATTTTAGACAGGTAAATGCTACCCTGTCTATATCGAAGGCCCATCTCCTCCAAGAGGCCCTCCCTGACTAAGCCCTCCTTTCCTCCCGCTCTCTTCTGCGCCGCTCTGAGAAGCAGCCTGCCTCGGTGGCAAGAAGGCCGGGCTTGGGAGTCGGCGGTCGTGGGTTCTAATCCCGGCTCCGCCACCTGTCAGCCGTGTGACTTTGGGCCAGTCGTTTCACTTCTCGGTGCCCTCAGCGGCTCGTCTGGAAAACGGGGGTGAAGACCTCGAGCCCTACGGGGGACAACCTGATGACCTCGTATCTACCCCAGTGCTCAGAACAGTGCTCGGCCCCCAGGAAGCGCTTGACACCATCGTCATTATTACTTGCTCCTTCGTTCACCCTCCCTCCCGTCCCCACAGCACAGGCGTATATATATATACGCTATAGATCCTTGTAATTTATTGATTTATATTAATGTTAGTCTCCCCCTCTAGACTGTGAGCTTGCAGTGGGCAGGAATGTGTCTGCTTCTTGATATACGTACCCTCCCAGGCGCTTAGCACGCCGCTCTGCACGCAGAAAGGGTTCGATAAGTACAACTGACAGTGCTGGAATCTGTTAAGCGCTTACTCTGTGCCGAGCACCGTTCTAAGCGCTGGGGGAGATCCGGGGTCATCGGGTCGTCCCCCGTGAGGCTCCCGGTCTTCATCCCCATTTTCCAGACGAGGCAACCGAGGCCCAGAGGGGCGGCTTGCCAAGAGTCACACGGCCGATCAGGCGGTGGAGCCGGGATTAGGACCCACCACCTCTGACGCCTAAGCCCGGGCTCTTTCCACTGAGCCACGCTGCTTCTCCAATTGAATCGGACTGAACCAATAGTGATTACTAATTATGATGCCTGCGCAGCACTTACTGTGTGCCAGGCACTGTACCGGGCGCTGCGGTGGATAATGATCATGTTGGTATTTGTTGAGCGCTTACTACGTGCAGAGCACTGTTCTAATCCCAGCAAAATAGGTCGGCCCCCGTCCCCCGGGGGGGGGCTCCCGGTCTCCATCCCCATCTTCCAGATGAGGGGACCGAGGCCCGGAGAGGTGAAGGGCCTCGCCCGGGGTCACGGAGCGGACTGGGGGGGGGGGGGGGGGGGGGCGCGGAAGCCGGGATCAGACCCCACGGCCTCTGATCCCAGGCCCAGGATAAATCAGACTATTAGACCGTGAGCCCGTCGCTGGGCAGGGACGGTCTCTATCTGTTGCCGGACCGTCCGTTCCGAGGGCTTAGTCCAGTGCTCTGCGCATAGGAAGCGCTCGGTAAATACGACCCGAATGAATGAACGAATTCGGCTGGATGAGAAACGGGAAGGAAGACCCCGAAGCAGACGATCCCGTGGGTTCCCCGGACGGCCGCGGGGGAAACGGCGGAAATCCCCGGCTCCCCGGGATTGACACGCCGGCATTTTTAGGGGCCAGCGTCCGGGGGTGCCCTCTCCACTCTGGAGAGCTCCCCGAGGCCCCGGCGACAAGTGGACAGAGACTGTCTGCCAGAGACGAAGAGGACCTTCAAATCGACCCTTAAATGTAAACGCTGCAAAAAGCCAAAGTAAATAAAGCCCAGGTGCTTCTCGACGAGGGCCCGGCGCTTTTCCCCCAAGCGAAAACGGGTCTCCCTTCGGGGGCTCGTGGCTCGGTGGAAAGAGCCCGGGTGCAGGAGTCACCCGGGTGTAGGAGTCACAGGTCACGGGTTCTAATGCCGGCGCCGCCGCCTGTCAGCCGTGCGACTCTGAGTCGCTCGCTCGACTTCTCGACGCCTCAGTTCCCTCATCTGGAAAATGGGGATGAAGACCGCGAGCCCCACGTGGGACAACCTGATTATCCTCTATCCACCCCGGCGCTTGGAACAGTGCTCGGCACGTAGTAAGCCCTTAACAGATACCAACGTCACTATATTATTAATTCATGGGTCTCTGGAGCCCTCCGAGCCACTGACGATGACGACGACGTTGGCATCTGTTAAGCGCTTACTAGGTGTCGAGCACGGTTCTAAGCGCCGGGGTGGATGCGAGCTAAGCAGGTTGGACCCGCTACAAGAACCAACCAACTCTCGGCTCCGGGTGACGAGATGGGCTTCGCCAGGAAAAACCCAGGTTTTCTTTCCAAAGGCTGACTGTCCTGAAAACATAATCCCTGTAACAAAATTAGTTTCCATTTCCCAAAAAAAAACAAAAAAACAAAAACAACCCCACAAACAAAAAACCAAAACTCTCCCGCTGCGGTGACCCAGAAAAGCACTGGCGGCTTTGTGCTGTTCCTGATAAAGCAGAATCCCACCGAGTCGTCGTTACTTTGGGAAAGGTTGGGAATCTCGGCAATTTAGTTTCCCAAAAAAATCAGGAGACCTTGCGGACGCCAAGGTCACTCCGAGAGAGGAGGAGAGTTCTGCTAACTCAGAAACGGGCCGTGCCACTTTTGAAAGAGTATTTGTTCAGCACTTCCTGTGCGCTAGGCACCGTTCTAAAGATCGGGGTGAGATACAAGATAATAATAAAGTCGGTACCTGTTAAGCGCTCACTATGGGCCGAGCACCGTTCTAAGCCCCGGGGTAGATACAAGGGAATTAGGTTGACCCACGTGGGGCTCACAATCTTCATCCCCATTTGACAGATGAGGGAACTGAGGCCCAGAGAAGCGAAGTGACTTGCCCACAGTCCCCCAGCTGCCAAGTGGCAGAGCCGCGATTCGAACCCATGACCTCTGACTTCCAAGCCCGGGCTCTTCCCACTGAGCCACGCTGCTTCTCAATAGGAGTAGGAATAGGAATCTTAATGAATACCATTATTATTATTATTTTCATAAGATGGCCAAACTCAGGAGAGCACTAGGGGCTAGAGAAGCAGCGTGGCTCGGTGGCAAGGGCCCGGGCTTGGGAGTCGGAGGTCGTGGGTTCTGATCCCGGCCCCGCCACTCGGCAGCTGCGTGACTTTGGGCAAGTCACCTCACTTCTCCGTGCCTCGGTGACCTCACCTGGAAAATGGGGATCAAGAATAATAATAATAATGATAATAATGTCGGTATTTGTTAAGCGCTTTCTACGTGCAGAGCACTGTTCTAAGCGCTGGGGGAGACACGGGGGAATCAGGTTGTCCCGCATGGGGCTCACACTCTTAATCCCCATTTTACAGATGAGGGAACTGAGGCCCAGAGCAGTTAAGTGACTCGCCCACAGTCGCCCAGCTGACAAGTGGCAGAGCTGGGATTCGAACTCATGACCTCTGACTCCAAAGCCCGTGCTCTTTCCACTGAGCCACGCTGCTTCTCTAGACTGCGAGCCCCAAGTGGGACCGCCTGATAACCTCCCGTCTCTCCCAGCGCTCGGCACAGTGGCTGAACCATAGCGGGCGCTTAACCAACACCGCCGTTCTTCAAACCCAGAGGCTCCGGAAAATTCTGGAGGGTGAGGAAGAAAAATTCTGGTTTCACTTCTTCGCCTTGCCAGGCTACTTCCCGATGGGCCTCGGTCAGCGGTGGGAGGGAAAGGGGATCTGGGGCGGGTCTATCTGGGGGGCGGAGGGGGGGGGGGGGGGGGGGGTTTCCCAGCAGCGGTCCCGGCCGCGGCTATCCTAAAATGGTTTCTGGTTCGAGATGCCTTCGGGGCACCTGCTCGGTTAGGCTCCAGCCGAGGATTATACGGAGCGGCTCCGGCACACAGGTGACGTGCAATTAAAATAAATGTCTCCTCAGGTTACCGGCTGCGCGGTAACACTCGGGAACCCGCAGGACTGCATTAAGAATGGAAACGGGATTATTACGGAGGGGAGAGGGCCGGGAAAAAGAGCCTCTGACAAAACTACCCCCCGACGCCAGCGCCAAGTATCACATCTCGCCCTTGGCCGAGCTCCCCGGGTCCCCCGTGCACTTGCAAGTTAGGGAGCGGTGGGCGGAGCGCTCTGCACGGGGGCAGGCGTTCGATAATGATGATAATAATGTTGGTATTTGTTAAGCGCTTACTATGGGCAGGGCACTGCTCCGAGCGCCGGGGTGGATTCGTTCATTCATTCAATAGTATCTATTGAGCGCTTACTACGTGCAGAGCACTGTACTGAGCGCTCGGAATGGACAAATGGGTAACAGACAGAGACGGTCCCCGCCCTCTGACGGGCCCGCGGTCCGATCGGGGGAGACGGGCGGACGAGAACGACGGCAGTAGATGGAGTCGAGGGGAAGGACGTCTCCTAAAAACAATGGCCGATGCAGGGTCATCAGGTTGTCCCACGGGAGGTTCACAGATAATCCCCGTTTTACAGATGGGGTAACTGAGGGCCAGAGAAGCGAAGTGACTCGCCCACAGTCACCCGGCTGCCAAGCGGCAGAGCCGGGACTGGAACCCATGACCTCTGACTCCCAAGCCCGGGCTCCTTCCACTGAGCCGCGCTGCTTCAACCCATACCCCCGCCTGACGGCTGGCGACCTCTCGCTTGACCCTTTCCCCCAAGGTGAGGGCCGGCCTCTTGGGCACCCGAGTTAAAGTGTGCAGAAAGCTACGCTAAGCACTGGGGAGAGGACGGTACAACGATAAACAGACGGATTCCCTGCCCGCCACGAGCTTACAGCCAGAGGAGTGCCTCCCGACCCTGTCACACCGTATTCTCCCAAGCGTCTACCACAGTGCTCCGCCCACGGTAAGCATTCAATAAATAATAACAACGCTGATGGCCTTTATTAAGCGCTCGCTACGTGCCAAGCACCGTTCCAGACGCTGGGGGAGATACGAGGTCATCACGTTGCCCAACGTGGGGCGCTCAGTCCTCATCCCCGTTTTACAGGGGGATAACCGAGGCCCAGAGAAGTGAAACGACTCGCCCCAGGTCATACAGCGGACAAGCGGCGGAGCCGGGATTAGGACCCACGACCTCCGACTCCCAAGCCCGGGCTCCTTCACTGGGCCACGTTGCTTCTCGCACGCGGCTTCTATAGATGTCACTGACGATGAAGGGGAGGGACTCGTCCGGATAACGATCGTAACGACTGCGGCATCTGTTAAGCACTTCCTACGTACCAGAACCGTACCGAGCGCTAGGGCGGACATAGGCGAATCATGTTGGACCCAGTCCCTGTCCCACATGGGGCTCCCAGTCTCAATCCCCTCCCTCCAGATGAGGTCACTGAGGCCCGGAGAAGTGAAGTGACTTGCCCACGGTCACAAGGCAGACAAGGGGCAGAGCCGGGATAGTAATGACAACACAATTATGTTGGTATTTGTTAAGCGCTTACTATGTGCAGGGCACCGTTCTAAACGCAGGAGACGATACAACGTGATCAGGTTGTCCCACGTGGGGCTCCCGGTCTTCATCCCCGTTTTACGGACGAGGGAACGGAGGCCCGGAGAAGTGAAGGGACTCGCCCCAAGTCACGCAGCTGACGGGTGGCGGAGCCGGGATTCGAACCCGTGACCTCCCGCCGCCGAAGCCCGGGCTCTTTCCACTGAGCCACGCGGTTTCTCTCAGAACCCACCACCTCCTGAGCCTCACGCCTGGCCTCTACCCGCTAGACCACGTTGCTTCTCTACTGTGAAGGACGACGTGAAGACCTGCGCCCGACTGAGCCTCTGAGCTCTGACTCCCCGTAGCCTGGATTTTCCCCCATTTTCCCTTCGCGCACCCGGAAGCGCACCCGTCTTGACGCGGCCTCCCCGTGGGCTGGGAATGCGCCTCTTCTACCCATCTACTATATTCTCGCAAGAGCTTATCACAGCGCTCTCCACACAGTGAGCGCTCCGCAACTACAAATGGCCGGCTGACTCGGGGGACTCGCCGGTCCTTCCCTCCCCAGCGGGAATTCCCGGGCCGGAATTCCCCGGATCCCCGGTGGCAGGCTTCCTCGGCTGCGGGAGAGCCCCGGCCGCGGGCCGGACCTCGAGGACGGCCCTCGGCCGAGGCGTCACCCCGTCGTTCCCAGATTTCCTCCTCTGGCTCTCTGGTCCCCAGAGACGGGGTTGAGTCGTCGCCCGAGTCCTGGACGCACGCGTCACCTGGGCCTCTTAAGAGGCTCCCGGTCCGTTTTCTCTTGGACTTTTGAGATCTTCCTACGGTCCGCATTCTCTCCCTCTCCATTCGTCCTGACTGAACGCTTGGAAAGTACGATACGGCAATAAAGAGAGGCGATCCCCGCCCACGGCGGGCTCACGGTCTAGGAGGGGGAGACTGACATCAAAACAAGTGGCCGGGCATCAATATCATCAAAATAAGAATAATAATAAAAATGTTGGTATCTGTTAAGCGCTTACTACGTTTCTAAGCGCCGGGGTAGATACAGGGTAATCAGGTTGTCCCACGTGAGGCTCACAGTTAATCCCCATTTTACGGATGAGGTCACTGAGGCCCAGAGAAGTCAAGTGACTTGCCCCCGGTCACCCAGCTGTCAAGGGGCGGAGCCGGCATTCGAACCCATGACCTCTGACTCCCCAGCCCGGGCTCTTTCCACTGAGCCACGCTGCTTCTCGCGAATGGGCATTAAGACCGGGCCCCACGTGGGACAACCTGATGACCTTGGATCCTCCCTCGCGCTTAGAACAGTGCTTGGCACATAGTAAGCGCTTTAACAAATGCCATCACTATTATTATTATTATTATTAAATAGAATTACAGAGTTATACGTCTACACCCGAGTGGGGCGGGGCGGGGAGTGGAGGGAAGATCAAAGGGAGCGAGTGGAGGTGACGCGGAAGGGAGGGGGAGCTGAGGAAAAGGGGGGCTCAGTCCGGGAAGGCCTCCTGGAGGAGGCGGGCCCTCGGCAAGGCTTTGAAGAAAGCAAGAGTCACTGGCGGATTCGAGGAGGGACTTCTAGACCGGGAGCCCGTCGCGGGCAGGGATCGTCTCTCTTTCCTGCTGAACCGTCCTTTCCGAGGGCTCGGTCCGGTGCTCTGCACGCGGTATGTGCTCAACAAATACGATCGAGGGAGTGGATGCGTGAGACGGGCGAGCCAGAAGCCCGGGCAGGAGGTGAGCGGCGGCAGAGGAGCGGAGTGTGCGGGCCGGGGTGGAGGAGGAGAGGAGGGAGGAGGGGGACGGACGGCTTCAAAGCCAAGAGCGAGGAGCTTTTGTTTCGTTTGCTGGAGGTCTTCGAGGAAGGAGGGTGACCTGCCCAGAGCCTTTCCGGAGAAAGACCACCAAGCCAGCGGAGCGAAGTGTGGACCGGAGTGGGGCGAGACAGGAGGTTGGGAGGGCAGAGAGGAGGCTGACGCCGTCATCCAGTGGGGACAGGATATGCGCCAAACGTTTCTGTAAGCGCCGGGGTAGATACGAGTTTAATCAGGTGGGACGAGGTCCCCGGTGCCCAAGGGGCTCCCGGTGGCACCAGGAGGGAGTAGGATTTAATCCCCGATTTCCAGATGAGGTGTCCGAGGCCCAGAGGAGGTACGCGGCTGGCCCAAGGTCACACGGCGGACACGGGAGGGAGCCGGGATCGGCAGCCGGGGCCGGGGGCTGTTTCCGCCACGCCGGACCGATCGATCGGCTCCCCGCTCCCACTCCACCCGGGCTCGCGCTCCGTTCCTCTCCTTCTCGTCTCTCCCTTCGGCCTTCCTCTCGCTCCCGCCCGGGATTCCTTCCCCGCATCGTTCATTCACTCAACCGGTCTCGTTCGGCTCTTACCGTCCGCCGGGCTCCGAACCGGGCGCTCGGAAAGTGCGATCCAGCCATAATAGAGAACATATACAACATAACAATCTTATTAAGTGCCGGCCGGTCGCCTGCGACTCCCGGCGACTCCGTGGAGATCATTTCTCCGGAACGTCCTGTCCTCTGCCGTATATGATATATATATTTAACAGCATACCGTATACGATGAAAACCGTATCCGGCAGACCGCTGTCCTCCCCCATCTTCAGAGATCTCCTGAAATCGCAACTCCTCCGGAAAGCCTTCCTCCATTTCCCATGCCGACCCCTTCGGCACCACCTAATCACATCATGACGACGATAAGAATAATAATAATAATTGTGGTTTGGAAGCGGCACGACCTAGCGAACGGAGCCCGGGCCGGGGAGTCGGAAGAACCCGGGCTCCCGTCCCAGCTCTGTCGCTAGTCTGCCGCGTGACCTCGGGCAAGTCATTTCACCTCTCTGGGCCTCAGTCCCCTCGACTGTAAAATGGGGGTGAAGACCGAGAGCCCCACGCGAGACAGGGACCGCGCCCGACCCGATTTGTTTCTATCCGCCCCAGCGCTCGGTACGGTGCTCGGCACACAGCAGCACTTCAATTCCACAGTTATGATCGTTATCATCTGTAAAACGGGGATGAAGACGGTGAGCCCCACGCGGGACAGGGACCGCGTCCAACCTCATCGGGTCCTATCCACCCCAGCGCCTAGGACGGTGCCTGGCACACGGTAAGGGTTTAACGAATACCATAAAAAGCCAGGAAACACAAGGTGATCAGGTCACACCCGGGGCCGCTTCCCCCTGGCGCTCGGGGCAATTAGTAGGAAGGGAGCGGGCGGTGAATCACCCTCGACAGGTGAGGAAACTGAGGGACCGGGAAGTCGAGCGACTCACCCAAGGTCACCCGGCAGGGGAGTGGGCAGAACTGGGATTCTCTGGGCCCCTCGGCCATCAGTTAGGCGGTAAGGACTCGTGTCCACATCCCCTCTTTTCTCCTCCCTCCAACCTGCCAACGACTTTAGCGTCTTTTGCCCGTTAGACTGAACGCTCCGTGCGGCTCCCCTCTACCATCTGCCACCGGGCCGTGCTGCTTCTCCTAGGGTTCGGTGCAACTCCACCGCGTTGACCTCTCGGTACAGTGTCCTGGCAGCAGTAAGCGCTCCATAAACCCCCCCCCCGACTGACTGACCGCTTCCTGCCGGCAAGTCCCAGCGTTGCTAATTACATCGAGGTCCTTGCCGACTGCCAGGTATTCCACCCCGACCGCTTCCTTTTTCTTTAGGCTTCTAATATCAACTGTGACACGCATTAAGTGCCAGGCACTGTCCTAAACATTCATTCATTCAATAGTATTTACTGAGCGCTTACTACGCGCAGAGCACTGGACTAGGCGCTTGGAACGGACAAGTCGGCAACAGATAGAGGCGGTCCCTGCCCTCTGACGGGCTCACGGTCTGATGGGGGGAGACGGGCGGACGAGAACGATGGCGACAGATAGAGTCGAGGGGAAGAACACCTCACAAAAACAATGGCGACTAAATAGAATCGGGGCGATGTACATCTCATTAAACAAAATAAAATAAATAGGGTGATAAAGATATAGACAGTGGAGCGGACGAGTACGGTGCCGAGGGGATGGGACGGGAGGGGGGGAGGAGGAGGAGAGGGGGGAGAAGAGGGTTTAGCGGCGGAGAGGTGAAGGGGGAGTAGAGGGAGCAGAGGGAAAAAGGGGGGAGCTCAGTCTGGGAAGGCCTCTCGGAGGAGGTGAGCTTTAAGTAGGGATGTGAAGAGGGGAAGAGAATTACACTGTCTGAGGTGAGGAGGGAGGGCATTCCGGGACCGCGGGAGGACGTGGCCCGGGGGTCGACGGCGCGCTGGGGTAGATACGCTGAGCCCTCCTCTCCTCTTCTCCCGCTCCCTTCTGCGTCGCCCCGACTCGCTCCCTTCCTTCGTCCCTCCCTCCCGGCCCCGCGCCGCTCGGGTCCAGATGCGGCACGTATTCACTTCTATCCACGTCCGTCTCCCCCTCTGGACTGGAAGCTCGTTGTGGGCAGGGAACGTGTTACAGTGCGCTCTCCCGAGCGCCGAGTACAGCGCTCTGCACACGGTACGCGCTCGAGCGATAACGCCGGACCGACCCAGTCCCCGCCCCACCCCGGGCTCCCAGCGGGGAGCGGGACGGCCGACACCACCGGCGTATCCGTCCCGAGCGTCGGCTTCCCCGGCACGGGCCGCTTTCTATGAAAAACGCCTTCCTCTCTTCCCCGGAATGCCCGGAAAATGCCTTCCTCTCTTCCCCGGAATGCCCGGAAAATGCCTTCCTCTGTTCCCGGGAACGCCCCCGCTTCATTCCCCCGGGGTTCGCCGCTCCCACCCCATCCACCACCATTCAAAGCCTTCTTCTTTCCTACGCTGCCGCGCTTTCATTCATGCCGACGGATGTTATCGGGCGCTTACTCTGTGCAGAGCGCTGTACAAAGCGCTCAGGGTTATTTTTCATATTATCATCATTAGGGTGGTGGTCTCTGTGAAGCGCCGGTGAACAGGGTTCGCCCCCGCCCCCCCCCCCCCCCCGCAGCTCGTCGCCATTTCGGTTAAGGAGGCGCCCGCTGCCTCTGGCAAGTTCCGCCTGGAACCAAAAGCCCGAGGCTTCCTTCTTTCTCTTCGTGGCTCGGCGGAAAGAGCCTTGGGAGTCAGAGGTCGTGGGTTCTAATCCCCGCTCTGCCGCCCGACAGCTGTGACCTCGGGCAAGTCACTCCTCCGCGCCTCACTTACCCCATCCGTCAAATGGGGATGAAGACTGTGAGCCCCACGGGGGACGACGTAATGACCTCGTATCTCCCCCGGCGCTTCGAACGGTGCCTGGCGCATAGTAAGCGCTTCACAAATACCAGCGTTATTATTACTTTATTATTCTCTAAGCCTCCCGCGGGCAGGGAACGTGTCTGCTAACTCGGGTGGGTTCTAGACCATCCATCGATGCTCTTTATCGGTCAGTGGTACGTAGTGAGCGCTCACTGTGTGCAGAGCACTGCACCAAGTCATCGGGAGAGCACAGGAGAACAATATTAACAGGCGCCTTCCCCGCCCACGACGAGCTTCCGGCGGAGCGCTCGCTGTGTGCCGAGCACCGTACTAAGCGCTCGGGCGAGTACGCCACCGCGCCGTACCAGACGCGCTCCCCGCCCACGACGGGCTTCCGGTGGAGCGCTCCCCTCGTGCAGGGCACTATCACGCGAGGGGCTCTGTCGTCCCCCAAGCGCTCAGTACTCCGCACGCCGTCGGCCTTCCGTAAATCCCGCTGCCCGACTGACTGCCTGGGAGCCCGCGGGACGCTGCCGCTGCCCCCCGGGTAGCCCCTGCTGCTCTCCACGTGCCCCGTCACCTCCCCACACAAAAAGCCACCCGGCCTCACAAAAAGCCACCCGGCACATGGCGGGGGAGGCGGGGAGGCGGACGGAGAGGGGGCGGAGGGGGGAAGGAGAGGGGGCGGAGGGGGGAAGGAGAGGGGGCGGAGGGGGGAAGGAGAGGGGGCGGAAGGAGGAAGAAAGAGGGCAAATGGGGGAAAGAGAGGGCGAAGGGGGAAAGAGAGGGCAAAGGGGAAAGAGAGGGCAAAGGGGAAAGAGAGGGCGAAGGGGGGGGGGGGGAGAGGGCGAAGGGGGGGGAAGAGAGGGCGAAGGGGGGGGAAGAGAGGGCGAGAGGGCAGGCAGCAGAGGCAGGGCACAGAGGCGGGAAGCAGAGGCGAGGCAAAGCCGTCCTCGGAAGCCTGGCCCCAGGAAGTGAGTCCCACCGACGGAATGAAGGGCAGGGGGCCCGGCCCCACCGGGGGCTCGCGGCTTCACGACACCTCTCTCCACCCCACCTCCCGGGGGAGGAAACCGACACAGAGGATTCGTTATCGTTATTTCTCGTTAAGCGCGTCCCGCCAGCCGAGCGCCGGGGTAGACGCAAGGCCATCGGGTTGCCCTACGTCGGGCCCCCATTTTCCAGAGAAGCGACCCGCCCGAGGTCACCCAGCAGGAACGTGGCGGAGCCGGCCTTAGAACCCAGGTCCTCCGCGACTCCCGGGTCCGGGTTCTCAGAGCGGGGGAGAGGGGAGGGAGGGAGAGGAGTCTTCGCCTCGGGCTGCGTACCGAGCATCTCGCCCGTCCCCATCACGCACCGATGACGGCGCTGGCGTCCGTCAGGCGCTCGCCACGTGCCCGGCGCCGCTGGATGCCAGGTGGTCGGGGGGGGGGGGGGGGGGGTCCCCCGTGGGGCTCCCGGTCTTCCTCCCCGTTTTCCAGATGAGGTCACTGAGGCAGGGGGAAGCGAAGCCCCTCGCCCCGAGTCACACGGCTGGCAGGCGGCGGGGTCGGGATCGGAACCCGCGACCTCCGACTCCCAAGCCCGGGCTCCTTCCACTGAGCCCCGCGGCTTCTCCCAGACCGCCCGCCCTTCCTCCTCTACGCTCTCAACTCCCAGAAAGTCCGACGCGGCGACAGGTAGAGCCCACCCCCGCCCGGCGACGGGCTCACGGTCTGGAAGCGGGGAGCCGGACGACGGGCACCGACAGCGTCGACGTAAACGGGACTACGGATACGTACCGGTGGTTAATCAGATGAATAGAATGATAGACCCCCTTATCGGATTAGGACCCGGGGCCACCCGACTCCCAGGCCCGGGCTCTAGACCGTAAATAAACTCCTGGAGAGCGGAGAACGTGTCCACCATTGTCCCAGGTGGGGCTCACAATTTTAATCCCCATTTTCCAGATGAGGTCACTGAGGCCCAGAGAAGCGAAGTGACCGGCCCAGAGTCACACGACCGAGAAGCGGCAGAGCCGGGATTAGAACCCACGACCCCCGACCGCCACGCCCGGCCTCTTTCCGTTAAGCCACGCTCGACCTCCCCACCTTCCAGATTCCCTCCCGAGAAGCAGCGTGGCTCCGTGGCAAGAGGCCGGGCTCAGGAGTCGGCGGTCGTGGGTTCGAATCCCGGCTCCGCCATCTGCCAGCTGGGTGACTCTGGGCGAGTCGCTTCACCTCCCGGTCCCTCCTCAAGTGATCTCATCTGGAAAATGGGGACGAAGACTGGGAGCCTCACGTGGGACGACCCGCTGACCTTCCGTCTCCTCGTTTTTTTTTTTAACCCCGGGGCTCTGGGGAGCGAAAGTGAAAGGGAAAACCCCGCCGAGGGCCGGGGACAAAGATCAGGCCGGCTGGCCTCGGAGGGGCCGGCTCCGCTAAGTCACGGGCTTGGGGGAAGGGAGGGGCGAGACCAACCACCCCGTCATCCGGTGGCGCTCGCTAAGAGTCCACCGCTGGCGTGCGAGACTCCGAGCCCGTTGTGAGACGGTCTCTCTCAGTCGCCCGCTTGTCCTCGCCAAGCGGCAGCGCGCCTCAGTGGAGAGAGCCCGGGCTTCCGGGTCGGAGGTCCTGAGTTCGACTCCCGGCTCTGCTACTCGTCAGCCGGGTGACTGGGGGCGAGTCGCTTCACTTCTCCGGGCCTCAGTTCCCTCATCTGGAAAATGGGGATTGAAAGTGCGTGAGCCCCACGTGGGACGACCCGATGACCCTGTATCTCCCCCAGCAGCTTAGAACCTCCTCACCGTCCCTCGTCTCGCCCGTCCCGCCGTCGACCCCCGGGTCACGTCCTCCCGCGGTCCCGGAACGCCCTCCCTCCTCCCCTCCGCCAGACTGATTCTCTTTCCCTCTTCGAAACCCTACTTAAAACTCACCTCCTCCGAGAGGCCTTCCCAGACCGAGCTCCTCTTCTCCCTCTACTCCCTCTGCCACCCCCCCTTTACCTCTCCGCAGCTAAACCTTCATTTTCCCCTTTTCCCTCCGCTCCTCCACCTCTCCCTTCCCATCCCCACGGCGCCGTACTCGTCCGCTCGACTGTATATATTTTCGTTACCCTATTTATTTTGTCAATGAATTGTACATCGCCTCGATTCTATTTAGTCGCCATCGGTTTTTACGAGACGTTCTTCCCCTCGACTCTATCGCCATCGTTCTCGTCCGTCCGTCTCCCCCGATCGGACCGTGAGCCCGTCGGACGGCGGGGACCGTCTCTATCTGTTGCCGACTTGTTCATCCCGAGCGCTTAGTACAGTGCTCTGCACATAGTAAGCGCTCAATAAATACGAATGAACGGTGCTCGGCACCTAGTAAGCGCTTCACAAATACCAACATGGTTATTATTTTTAGTATCTGCTCGAAGCCGGCTCCGGATCCCCAGGGACGGGGTCGGCGGGGGCCGCGGACGAGGCGGCGAGACCGCTCCGGCGTCCGAAGGTCGGACCGGCTCGGCAAGTGACCGGAGACCAAAGGGCAGGGCGGGACACGCCGCGCCCAGCACCGCGGATGGGGCGGACCCACACCGGGGAGCGAACACTCGAGCGGCGCGGCGGCCAGAGCCCGGCCCGGGAGTCGGGAGGCCGCGGGTTCTGCTCTAATCGAATGACGGCTTCTGTTATTCTATTTAATGATGCGTACATCTCGATAATTCTATTTATTTCTATCGAGGCCCATCTACCTGTTCTGTTTTGTCGACTCTCTTCCCCCTTCCTAGACTGTGGGCCCGTCGCTGGGTAGGGATCGTCTCTCTCTGACGCCCAACTGTACCTTCCAAGTGCTTAGCGCGGCGCTCGGCACCCGGCAAGCGCTCGATGAATCCCACCGAACGTCTCTCTGATGCCCAACTGTACTTTCCAAGCGCGGGACACGGTGCTCCGCAAGCAGGGAGCACTCCGTAAGTACGACCGAATGAACGGACCTATTACTGGAGAAGCAGCGTGGCTCAGTGGGAAGGGCACGGGCTTTGGAGTCGGGGCTCCTGAGTTCGAACCCCGGCCCCGCCACTCGTCGGCTGGGTGACCGGGGGCGAGTCACTTCACTTCTCCGTGCCTCAGTTCCCTCAGCTGTAAAATGGGGATGAAGACCGTGAGCCCCACGTGGGACAACCTGATCCCCCTACGTCTACCCCGGCGCTTAGAACGGTGCTCGGCACCTAGTAAGCGCTTAACGAATGCCAACATTATTATTATCATTGCCATAAATATCCGTCTTCTTCTCTGGGACTCAGCTGCCCCATCTGCAGAATGGGGCTGAGATCCCCCTCCCTCCCCCTCCGAGGGACCGTGAGCTCCCCGTGGGCCGGGGGCCGCGTCCGAACCCATCACCTCGCGTCCACCCCGGCGCCCGGAACGGCGCCCGGGCGCCCGACCGGCCCCGTCGCCACGACGGCGACTCCTCCCCGAACGGGCGACCGAAGGGAGTCAAGTCGGTCACAAGGCCACTTAACAAAGCCCACAATCAGATGAGCCGAATTCCAAGAGCCGCCCAAAAACTTCTTTTTCCCGCCGGGCAGAACTGAGTTTGGGATCTGCGGGGCAACTCCCCGAGCGAATCAACCGGAGACCTCCACGTGTGGAAGGCCTCGGGGGTCAACTGCTCCGTGAAGCTTCCCTTCGCGGCGGAGTCTTTGAATTGTTTTGGTTTGAACTCGAAGGCCGCAGGATTTGGTTGATGTCCCAAAGGGGGTGGGGGAGGAGGCCTTCGGGGAACCCCAGATGAAGTACCACCCAACGCCGGGTATTATCATTTCGAGGCTTCCCCCGCGGCGCTAAAAAATCTATCCCCTGGGGAGAGATGGGGAATTTGGCCTCTCTCCTCGGGACCGTACGCTCTTCCGGACCCGCCGTTGGGCGGGGATCGTCTCTCTCTGTCGCCCAGTTGTACTTTCCAGGCGCTCGGCGCAGCGCTCCGCGCCCAGCACGCGCTCGATAAATACCGCCGGACGCCTGACTGACTAGAGAAGCAGCGTGGCTCGGCGGGAAGAGCCCGGGCTTGGGAGTCGGAGGGCGGGGGTTCGGATCCCCACTCTGCCACTTGTCAGCTGGGTGACTGAGGGCAAGTCACTTCACTGGGCCTCAGTGACCTCAGCTGGGAAATGGGGATGAGAACCGCGAGCCCCACGTGGGACGGACCTGATCACCTTGCATCCCCCAGCGCTTAGAACGGTGCTCTGCACATAGTAAGCGCTTAACCAAGACCAACATTATGATTATTATTAGTCGGCGGGGGTCGGGACTCCCAACGCTGCTCTACCGTCCTCTCCCGAGCGCTGAGCGCAGGGCTCCGCACACGGTGAGCGCTCCGACGGCGTGGCCTAATGGCTCGAGCCCGGGCCTGGGGGTCGGAAGCCGGGCGACCTCGGGCAGGTCGCTTCGCTTCTCTGGGCCTCAGTTCCCTCATCCGTCAAATGGGGACGGAGACCGTGAGCCCCGCGAAGGGCAGGGACAGTGTCCGACCTGCTTTGCTTGCACCCACCCCCGCGCGCTTACTACGGCGCCTGGCCCTCAGGAAGCGCTTATCCGATACCACCACCGCCGTCGTCCTCACGCTCGAGAAGAGCGGCGCCGCTAAGCGGCAAGAGCCCGGGCTCGGGAGTCAGAGGTCGTGAGTTCTAATTCCCCGTTCCGCCACTCGTCCGCCGTGTGACCTCGGGCGAGCCGTTTCGCTTCTCTGCGCCGCGGTGACCTCCACCGCCCAAGCGGGAAGCAGCACGGCTCCAGGGAAGGAGCCCGGGCTTGGGAGTCGGAGGTCGTGGGTTCGAATCCCGGCTCTGCCGCTCGTCCGCCGTGCGACAAGTGGGCAAGTCACTTCACTCCTCTGGGCCTCGGCTGCCTCATCTGTAAAATGGGGGCTCAAGACTGGGAGCCCCACGGGGGGGCAACCTGATCCCCTGGTATCCTCCCCGGCGCTTAGGACGCAGTAAGGGCTTACACACCACTATTATTATTATCATTATTAAAACGGGGATTAAGACTGTGAGCCCCAAGTGGGACACCCTACCTTGTAGCTACCCCAGTGCTTAGAACAGTGCTTGGCGCCGAGTAAGCGCTTAACAAAGACCGTAATTCTTCTTCTTCTTTTCCTCGGACAGGCAGGAACCAGAGAGGGATGGGCCCGTTCGGGGACAAAACCAGGGTGGAAATCCTCTGGGCTGGGAGCTCGTCGTGGGCAGCGGTTGTCTCTCTTTACTGCTGCCCCGTACTTTCCCGGGCGCCGCGTACGGTGCTCTGCACACAGTGAGCGCGCAGAAAATACGACTGAACGAATGAACGAATGGTGATTTACCAAAGGGCGTCCGCCACGGGGTGGAGTGCGGCGCCTGGGGCCGTCTCTGTCCCCGAGGGGTTTTGGTTTTGTTTTCCTCGCGGTTACCAGTTCGAGAAAAGGGAAATTAAGAAAGAGAGCCTCGAGTCACCCTGAACGCTCTCTGCTACCAAGATCATCTTTCCAAAGCAGGGCCGGGGAGAATCCTCCTCATCACCATATCCGTTGGGCGCTCCCTGGGCGCCAAGCCCCCTTCTAAGCGTGGGAGGCGATCCAAGGTGATGCGCCCGGCCCCCCTGGGGCTCCCGGTCTTTGTCCCCTTTTCACAGATGAGGTCCCCGAGGCCCGGCGAAGCCAAGCGGGTCGCCCGCGGTGACGCGGCAGACGAGCGGCGGCGGCGGCGCCGGGATCGGGACCCACGTCCTCTCCCGTGGCCGCGCGTGGGTCTCCCCGGGAAATCGGAGGGGAGAGGCCCGGCCGTCGCGGCCGTCGCGCCCGCCGCGGGTGAGGGCGACGCCGCCGAGGCGGCTGGGAAAGGTGGGGGAGGACGCCTCCGGCGTCCACACGGCCGGGTCCCGCGGGAGGACGCCGGCAGGTCGGGCCGGTCCCGGTCCCCCGCGGCGACGGCCGTCCCCGTCCCCGTTTTCCAGATGAGGCAACGGAGGCCCAGGGAGGCCAAGGGCCTCGCCGCCGCTTCTCCTTCGACGGGGGAGCGGTCGCTCCCGCTCCGGCCTCGAGGCCCCGGGACGAAGAGCGAAGCCCCGGCGGGCGCCGGAGCGTCCCGCGCCCAAGGGCGGAGGGCCGGGGGAGGGCGGGGAAGGCGGCCGGCGGGGCCGGTGGCTCGGAGGGACCGGTGTCCCTCGTGTCTGTCCTTCACCCCCCCCCCCTACATCCCGAGGATCTGGGGGACCTCAAGGGGGAGAGGAGGACCGAGAGACGGGGGCTCCCTGCCCGGGGCCAGAACCCCTGGAGAGACGAGGGGTGCGGGGCAGAGGAGATGGAGGAGGGAGGGAGATCAGGAGGCAGGAGGAAAGAATGAAGGGGGAAGGGGGAAGGGGGGAGGAAGGGAGACAGGCAGGAGGGGGGAGAGAGAGACGGGAGGGGAAAGAGACTGGGGGAGAAACAAGAGGGGGTAGGGACTGGGGAGAGACAGGAGGGGAGAGAGACTGGGAAGAGATGGGGGAGAGAGACTAGGGAGAGAGAGGAGGGGAGAGACAGGGACAGGAGAGGAAGAGACTAGGGGAGAGATGGGGGGAGACTGGGGAGTGAGACAGGAGGGGGAAGAGTCTGGGGAGAGATAGCAGGGGGGAGAGACTGGAGAGAGACAGGAGGGGGGAGAGACTGGGAAGAGATGGGGAAGAGAGACCGGGGAGAGAGACAGACAGGAGGGGAAGAGACTGGGAGAGAGAGACAAGAGGGGAAGAGACTGGGAGAGAGAGACAGGAGGGGGAGAGAGAGACAGGAAGAGGGAGAGACTGGGGAGAGATAAGAAGGAAGAGAGACGGACAGGAGGGGAGAGAGACTGGGAGACAGAGACAAGAGGGAAGAGAGACACAGGAAGACAGAGAGACTGGGGAGAGACAGGAGAGAGACAGCAGGGGGCAGAGACTGGGGAGAGATAGGAAGGGAGAGAGACAGGAGAGAGGCAGCAGGGGATAGAGACTGGGGAGAGACAGGAAGGGAGAGAGACCAGAGGGGGAGAGAGAGACGCAGGAAGGGGGAGAGAAAGAGACTGGGGAGAGATAGCGGGGGGAGAGACTGGGGAGAGACAGGGAGAGGGAGAGACAAGGGGGGAGAGTCTGGGGGAGAGAGAGAGACAGCAGGGGGGAGAGACTGGGGAGAGACAGCAAGAGAGACAAGAGGGGGAGAGTCTGGGGGAGAGAGAGACAAGGGGGGAGACAGAGACGGGGAAAGGAGAGAGAGATAGCAGGGGGAGAGACAGGGAGAGAGACAAGAGGGGGAGAGAGACAAGGGGGGAGACAGAGACGGGGGAGAGAGAGATAGCAGGGGGAGAGACTGGGGAGAGACAGCAAGAGAGACAAGAGGGGGAGAGTCTGGGGGAGAGAGAGACAAGGGGGGAGACAGAGACGGGGAAAGGAGAGAGAGATAGCAGGGGGGAGAGACAGGGAGGGAGACAAGAGGGGGAGATCTGGGGGAGAGAGAGACAAGGGGGGGAGACAGAGACGGGGGAAGGAGAGAGAGATAGCAGGGGGGAGAGACTGGGGAGAGACAGGGAGACAAGAGGGGGAGAGACAGGGAGACAAGAGGGGGAGATCTGGGGGAGAGAGAGACAAGGGGGGGAGACAGAGACGGGGGAAGGAGAGAGATAGCAGGGGGGAGAGACTGGGGAGAGACAGCAAGAGAGACAAGAGGGGGAGAGTCTGGGGGAGAGAGAGACAAGGGGGGAGACAGAGACGGGGGAAGGAGAGAGAGATAGCAGGGGGGAGAGACAGGGAGAGAGACAAGAGGGGGAGAGAGACAAGGGGGGAGACAGAGACGGGGGAAGGAGAGAGAGATAGCAGGGGGAGAGACTGGGGGAGAGACAGGGAGACAAGAGGGGGAGAGACAGGGAGACAAGAGGGGGAGATCTGGGGGAGAGAGAGACAAGGGGGGGAGACAGAGACGGGGGAAGGAGAGAGATAGCAGGGGGGAGAGACTGGGGAGAGACAGCAAGAGAGACAAGAGGGGGAGAGTCTGGGGGGAGAGAGAGACAAGGGGGGAGACAGAGACGGGGGAAGGAGAGAGAGATAGCAGGGGGGAGAGACAGGGAGAGAGACAAGAGGGGGAGATCTGGGGGAGAGAGAGACAAGGGGGGGAGACAGAGACGGGGGAAGGAGAGAGATAGCAGGGGGGAGAGACTGGGGAGAGACAGGGAGACAAGAGGGGGAGATCTGGGGGAGAGAGAGACAAGGGGGGGAGACAGAGACGGGGGAAGGAGAGAGAGATAGCAGGGGGGAGAGACTGGGGAGAGACAGGAAGGGGGGGGGGAGGGGAGGAGCGTGGTGCGCCTGTTCCCGTGATGCCCCGGGGCGGGCCTCGGAGCCCCAACGGGCCTCACCCCGGGCCTCCCTCCCTCCCTCCCTCCCTCCCTCCCTCCCCTCCGGGCCTCCTTCCCTCCCCCCGGGCCTCCCCCCTACCTGCAGCGTGACGTGCCGGGCGTCCCAGTGCGGCCGCAGGTGGCGGAGCAGGCTGAGGGCTCCCCGGCGGCAGCGGCCCTCGTCGTCCTCGTCGTCGTCGTCGTCGTCGTCCTCGTCGCCGCCGCCGCCGCCGGCTGCTCCCGCTCCCCCGCGCTGGCGGACGGTGACGTCGAGGCGGGGCACGTCGGGGGCGCCGGGGGGCACGTGGATGTAGTCGGCCATGGCTCGGGCGCGCGCCCAGGCCCAGGCGGCCGCCGACACCGCCGCCGCCACCCCCACCAGCGCGGCGCCCGCCACCGCGAAGGCCGCGCCGCCGGGGGCCGCGGGGCCGGGGGCCGGGGGGCCGGAGGGCAGCCTGGACGCGGGGGGGGACGGGGACGACGACGACGGGGACGACGGCGACGCCACCGCCGCGCTGAGGGAAGAAAATAATAATGCCGCCGCCGCCTCCTTCTCCTTCTCCTTCTCCTCCTCCTCGGCCGCCGCCTCCGCCCCGGTGCACGCCGGGAAGGCCCGCCCGCCGCCGCCGTCACGCGCCGCCTCCCTCCCTTCCCCCCGCTGACGTCACAGGCGGCGCGAGGCGGGCGCCCCGCCGCCCGGCCAATGAGCGGCCGCCGCTCGGCCTCGCGCCCGGCGGGCGGGGGAGGGAGGGAGGGGGCGGCGCGCGCCCTCCGGCGTCGTCGCCCCGGCAACCGCCGCCTCCCCCCGGCCTCGTGCCGACAGCCCCGCCCCCCCAGGCGAAGGGGGCCTCCTCCTCCTCCTCCTCCTCCTCGCGCGCGCGTTAGGGCCTACTACTGATCATGATGTTCATTCATTCATTCACTAGTATTTATTGAGCGCTTACTATGTGCCGAGCACTGGACTAAGCGCTTGCGATGAACAAGTCGGCAACAGAGAGAGACGGTCCCCGCCCTCTGACGGGCTCACGGTCTGAATCGGGGGAGACGGACCGGACGAGAACGATGGCGATAGATAGAGTCGAGGGGAAGGACGTCTCGTAAAAGCAATGGCGACTAAATAGAATCCAGACTAAATAGAATCAAGCCTCAGTGACCTCATCTGTCAAATGGGGATGAAGACTATGAGCCCCACGTGGGACAACCTGATTCCCCTGTGTCTCCCCCAGCGCTTAGCACAGCGCTCGGCCCATAGTAAACGCTTAACAAATACCAACATTATTATTATGTTCATTCAGGAGTATTTATTGAGCGCCTACTGGGGGGCAGAGCACTGGGCTAAGCGCTCGGAATGGACACCTGGGCAACGGATAGAGACCGGCCTGCCCGTTGAAGGCCTCACAGTCTAATAATAATAATGTTGGTATTTGTTAAGCGCTTACTCTGGGCAGAGCACTGTGCTAAGCGCTGGGGGAGATACGAGGTCATCAGGTGGTCTCACGTGGGGCTGACAGGCTTCATCCCCATTTACTACTAATGATAAGGCAATCATAATGTTCATTCAGGAGTATTTATTGAGCGCTTACGGTGGGCAGAGCACTGGGCTAAGCACTCGGGAAGGACAATTCGGCAACAGAGACAATCCCTGCCCGTTGATGGGTTCACAGTCTAATAATAATAATAATGTTGGTATTTGTTAAGCGCTTACTATGTGTAGAGCACTGTTGTAAGCGCTGGGGGAGATACAGGGTCATCAGGTGGTCCCACGTGGGGCTGACAGGCTTCATCCCCATTTACTACTAATGATAAGGCAATCATAATGTTCATTCAGGAGTCTTTAATGAGCGCTTACGGTGGGCAGAGCACTGGGCTAAGCGCTCGGAATGGACACTTGGGCAACAGATAGAGACCATCCCGCCCGTTGAAAGGTTCACAGTCTAATAATAATAATAATAATGTTGGTATTTGTTAAGCGCTTACTATAGGCAGAGCACTGTGCTAAGCGCTGGGGGAGATACGAGGTCATCAGGTGGTCTCACGTGGGGCTGACAGGCTTCATCCCCATTTACTACTAATGATAAGGCAATCATAATGTTCATTCAGGAGTATTTATTGAGCGCTTACGGTGGGCAGAGCACTGGGCTAAGCGCTCGGAATGGACACTTGGGCAACAGATAGAGACCATCCCGCCCGTTGAAGGGCCCACAGTCTAATAATAATAATAATGTTGGTATTTGTTAAGCGCTTACTATAGGCAGAGCACTGTGCTAAGCGCTGGGGGAGATACGAGGTCATCAGGTGGTCTCACGTGGGGCTGACAGGCTTCATCCCCATTTACTACTAATGATAAGGCAATCATAATGTTCATTCAGGAGTATTTATTGAGCGCTTACGGTGGGCAGAGCACTGGGCTAAGCGCTCGGAATGGACACTTGGGCAACAGATAGAGACCATCCCGCCCGTTGAAGGGCTCACAGTCTAATAATAATAATAATAATGTTGGTATTTGTTAAGCGCTTACTATAGGCAGAGCACTGTGCTAAGCGCCGGGGGAGATACGAGATCATCAGGTGGTCCCACGTGGGGCTCACGGTCCTCATCCCCATTTACTCCCAATGATAATATAATAATCATACTATTCATTCATTCAAGAGTATTTACTGAGCGCTTACCATGTGCCGAGCACTGGACTGAGCGCTCGGAAGGGTCAGTTCGACAACAGATAGAGACCGTCCCTGCCCAACGACGGGCTCACGGTCTAATAATAATACTAAGATGGCATTGCTTAAGCGCTCACTCTGACAGACAGGAATAGAAAGAAATAAATGAGGGAGGTGGAGATAAGCGGTGCGGAGGGAGGGGGAGGAGAGGAGGGCGCAGTCAGGGAAGGCTTCTCGGAGGAGGTGGGCCTGCAGTAAGGCTCTGAAGAGAGGGGAGAGGAATCGTCCGTGGGATTTGAGGAGGGAGGACGTTCCGGGCCGGAGGAAGGACGGGGGTGAGGGGTCGGCCGTGAGATAGACGAGATGGAGGCCCAGGGAGGAGGTTGGCACGAGAGGAGCGGAGCGGGCGGGCTGCGACGGAGAGAAGGGACGGGAGGGAGGAGGGGACAAGGTGATGGACGCCTTCAAGGCCGATGGTGACGCGTTTTTATTCGATGAGGAGGTGGACGGGCAACCACCAGAGTTCCCTGAGCAATGAGGAAACGTGTCCTGAATGTTTCGGCAGAAAAATCATCCGCCGGGCGGAGTGTTCACTCGGTGAATAATCGAAAGAAATTTGTTGAATAAACATCCAAAGAGAGGTGTATTGTGTAGTCCTTGAGGATGTGATGAGTTACTGATATTGCCGCCGGACTACTTGTTTCGTCGTGTTCTGTTTTGTTGTCCGTCTCCCCCGTTTAGACTCGGAGCCCGTCGTTGGGCAGGGATGGTCTCTCTCTGGTGCCCAACTGTCCATTCCGAGCGCTGAGTCCAGGGCTCTGCACATAGCGAGCGCTCAATAAATACCACTGAAGGCATGAATAATCACGCTCGATTGCCAGAGAAGGCTTTGAGGATAATGATGGTATTGGTGAAGTGCTTACTGGGTGTCAAGCACTGTTCTAGGCGCTGGGGGGGATCCAAGCAAATGGGGTGGGACACAGTCCCTGTCCCACCTGGGCTCACGGTCTTCATCCCCATTTTACAGCTGAGGCACAGAGAGGTTAAGTAGCTTACCCAGAGTCACAGAGCAGACGCGCGGGGAGCCGGGATTAGAACCCATGACCTTCTGACTCCCAGGCCCGGGTTCTAGCCACTGGGCCGGGCTGCTTCCCTCTGAATGCCCACGTACTAGATATCACGGTGAAGAAGAATAATAAGAGTGGTGTTGGTTCAGCTTTTAATATGTGCCAATCACTGTGAGCCCGCTGTGGGCAGGGATGAAAAGCAGCGTGGTGCAGTGGAAAGAGCACGGGCTTTGGAGTCAGGGCTCATGAGTTCGAATCCCAGCTCTGCCACTTGTCGGCTGTGTGACTGTGGGCAAGTCACTTAACTTCTCTGTGCCTCAGTTCCCTCATCTGTAAAATGGGGATTAAGACTGTGAGCCCCATGTGGGACAACCTGATTCCCTATGTCTACCCCAGCGCTTAGAACAGGGCTCGGCACATAGTAAGCGCTTAACAAATACCAACATTACCAGCGCTTAGAACAGTGCTCGGCACATAGTAAGCGCTTAACAAATACCAACATTATTATTGTTGCCGAATTGTACTTCCCAAGCGCTCAGTACAGTGCTCTGCACACCGTAAGCGCTCAATAAATACGATTAAATGAATGAATGGATTAAATGAATGGAGGGCTGAAATCCCTCCTCCGCCGAGAAGCAGTCCCCAGTTCATTTCCTACTTCCCAGATCGGATCTCACACCTATTACCCTCAGCTTACCGCCACGTATATTCAGTAATTAAGCCCTTGTTTATTTACCTTTCCAATCTCTTGCTTCAATCCGTTGAGTCTCTTCCTCGCTGAAAGTGATTCTGCGTCTGCCTAATAATAATAATCATGATGTCGGTATTCGTTAAGGGCTTACTATGTGCCGAGCAGCGTTCTAGGGGGAGATGGCGGATCATCAGGTCCCACATGGGGCTCACAGTCCGAATAGGAGGGAGAACAAGTTTTGTCTTGTTCTGTTTTGCTCTGCTGTCTCCCCCGTTTAGACTGCGAGCCCGTGGTTGCGCAGGGACGGTCTCTATCTGTTGCCGAATTGTCCATTCCAAGCGCTTAGTACAGTGCTCTGCACTTGGTAAGTGCTCAATAAATACGACTGAATGAACAAGGATCGAATCCCCATTTTCCAGACGAGGGAAATGAGGCGCAGTGAAGTGACTGGCCAAGAGTGGAGTCGGCATTAGAACCCGGGTCCTTCCGACTCCCAGGTCCGTGCTGTATCCACTAGGCCCCGCTGCTTCCCGGTTAACGTAATTCACTTCCGTAGCAGCACGGCCACGTGGCTGGAGCCCGGGCCTGGGAGCCAGAAGGTCATGGGTTCTAATCCTGACTCCGCCACTCGTCTGCCAGGTGACCTTGGGCAAGCCACCTCGCTTCTCTGGACCTCAGTTCCCTCATCTGGAAAATGGGGGTTGACACTACGAGCCCCACGTGGGACGGGGACTGTGTCCCACTCGATTGGCTTGCATCGGCCCAGCGCTTGGTACAGTGAAGCAGCGTGGCTCAGTGGAAAGAGCCCGGGCTTGGGAGTCAGAGGTCATGGGTTCGAATTCCGACTCTGCCACTTGGCTGTGTGACTGTGGGCGAGTCACTTCACTTCTCTGGGCCTCTTTTACCTCATCTGGAAAATGGGGATTAAGACTGGGAGCCCCACGGGGGACAACCTGATTCCCCTGAGTCTACCCCAGTGCTTTGAACAGTGCTCGGCACATGATAAGCGCTTAACAAATACCAACATTATTAGTAGTAGTATTATTACAGTGCTTGGCACATAGTAAGGGCTTAATCAATACGTTATTTTTTTTTTCTGAACTGAGGTGGTGACTAAGAGTATTTGGGGGCTGCTCTATTCAAAGTCCGGATGAAATCCCTCCTCCGCCGAGAAGCAGTCCCCAGTTGATTTCCTACTTCCCAGATCGGATCTCACACCTATTACCCTCAGCTTACCGCCACATACATTCAGTAATTAAGCCCCTATTTATTTACCTTTCCATTCTCTTGCTTCAATCCGTTGAGTCTCTTCCTCGCTGAAAGTGATTCTGCGTCTGCCTAATAATAATGATCATGAGGTCGGTCTTTGTTAAGGGCTTCCTATGTGCCAAGCACTGTTCTAAGCGCGGGGGGAGATAGAGGGGGATCAGGTCGTCCCACGTGCGGCTCACAGTCTAAATCCCCATTTTACAGATGAGGTCACTGAGACACGGAGAAGTTAAGTGACTTGCCCAACGTCACGCAGGTGACAAGCGGCGGAGCCGGGATTAGAACCCGTGACCTCTGACTCCTAAGCCCTGGCTCTTGCCACTAAGCCACGCTACGTTCTAAGAAGCAAGATGGTGTAGCGGGTAGAGCCCAGGCTTGGAGTCAGAAGGTTGTGGGTTCTAATCCCAGCTCCACTACTCGTCTGCCGGGTGACCCGGGGCGAGTCGCTTCACTTCTCTGTGCCTCAGTGACCTCATCTGCAAAATGGGGATTGAGACTGTGAGCCCCAAGTGGGACAGGGACTCTGTCTGACCCGATTTGCTTCTATCCATCCCAGTGCCCGGCATATAGTAAGCACTCAACAAATACCGTAATTATTGTGATGATAATTCTTCGAGGGCATGGATCACGTCTGTTTAATGCACATAGTAACTGCTCGGTAAACCCAGGAATATTGATTGATTAATTTTCTGAGAACATAATACCTGGCTCATTTGTCAAAACCTGCAAATACTTCATAATAATAATGGTAATAATATTACCAATATTGGTATTATTGTACCAATAATACCAATAATAATAATGGTATTTGTTAAGCGCTGACTCTGTGCCAAGCACCGTTCTAAGCTCTGGGGGAGATAAAAGGGAATCCGTTTGTCCACATGGGGCTTGCAGTCTTAATCCCCATTTTACAGAGGAGGCAACTGAGGCCCAGAGAAATGAAGTGGCTTGCCCAAGGTCACACAGCAGACAGGTCGCCTATCAACCTCCGCTCGAAACAAAAACTTCTCACTCTAGGCTTCGAGGCTGTCCTCCCCTTGCCCCTTCCTACCTCTCCTCCCTTCTCTCTTTCCGCCGCCCACCCCGCACGCTCCGCTCCTCCGCCGCCCGCCTCCTCGCCGGCCCTCGGTCTCGCCCGTCCCGCCGTCGACCCCCGGGCCGCGTCCTCCCGCGGTCCCGGAACGGCCTCCCTCCTCACCTCCGCCAAACTCACTCTCTTCCCCTCTTCGAAACCCTACTTAGAGGTCACCTCCTCCGAGAGGCCTTCCCACACTGAGCTCCCCCTTTTCCCTCTGCTCCCTCTGCTCCCTCTCTGCCCCCTCCTTCACCTCCCCTCAGCTAAGCCCTCTTTTCTCCCCTTTCCCTCTGCTCCTCCCCCTCTCCCTTCCCCTCCCCTTGGCACTCTGCTCATCTGTAGATATTTTTATTACCCTATTTATTTTGTCAGTGAGGTGTGCAGCCCCTTGATTCTATTTATCGTGATTATGGTGTCTTGTTTTTGTCCGTCTGGCTCCCCCCATTAGACTGTGAGCCCATCAGTGGGCAGGGATGGTCTCCCTCCGTTGCCGAATTGTCCGTTCCAAGCGCTTAGTCCAGGGCCCTGCACACAGTAAGCGCTCAATAAATACTATTGAATGAATACTGTTGAATGAATGAATGAAAGGGACGGAGCCAGGATTAGAACCCACGTCCTCTGACTCCCAAGCCGGGGCTCTTGCCGCTAAGGCAGCGTATATGATCTCTGATGTCTCTCTTCCCCCGTCGACTGCAAGCTCCTCGAGGGCAGGGAACGTGACTACCAACCCACTTGTAGCGTATGCTCCCAAGCGCTTAGGACAGGGTTTTGCACACAGTGAGCACTCGATCCAAGCGCTTAGTACAGTGCTCTGCACATAGTAAGTGCTCAATAAATACTATTGAATGAATGACCACTAATACCGATTGATTCATCACATCCAAGCGCTTAGTATGGTGCTCTGCAGTGTGATTTTGGGTAAGTCACTGTAACTTCTCTGTGCCTCAGTTTCCTCACCTGGAAAGTGGGGATGAAGACTGTGAGCCCCTCCTGGGACAACCTAATGACCTTGTATCTCCCCCGGCGCTTAGAACAGTGCTCGGCACATGTAAAGGCTTAACAAACATCGTCATCATTATTATTATCATTATTATATAAACAGTCTCCAGCTGCCTGAAAGATCAGATTGTCTGATAAATGATTGTATGTCCAATCTGATTACCTCCGATCCACCCCGGCGCTTAGAACGGTGCCTGGAACATAGTAAGCGCCTAACAAATGCCGTTTAAAAAAATGGAAATTTCAGCGGTCTCCAGAAATCCCATTCCTCCAGGAGGCCTTCCCTGATTACCCGTGGCTCAGCGGAAAGAGCCCAGTCTTGGGAGTCAGAGGTCGTGGGTTCTAATCCCGGCTCCGCCGCTTGTCAGCTGTGGGACTTCGGGCCAGTCGCTTCACTTCTCTGGGCCTCGGTTACCCCATCTGTAAAATGGGGAGGAAGTCTGTGAGCCCCACGTGGGACGACCTGATCGCCCCGTATCCCCCCCACAGCGCTCAGAACGGTGCTTGGTACATAGTAAGCCCTTAACAAATGCCGTCAGCATTTAGTCACCATACTAAGCGCTGGGGTAGAATCACGGTCATCAGGTTGTCCCCCGTGGGGCTCACAGTCTCTGTCCCTATTTTACAGATGAGGTCACTGAAGCCCAGAGAAGGTAAGTAACTCGCCCAAGGCCACCCGGCAGACGAACTGTACCTCGATCTCGCCCGTCGCACTCAAGACCCCCTCGCCCACGTCCTCCCTCTGGCCTGGAATTCCCTCCCTCTTCAGATCGCCTTTCTCCCCACCTTCAAATAATAATTATGGCATTTGTTAAGCGCTTACTATGTGCAGAGCACCGTTCTAAGCGCTGGGGTAGATACAGAGTAATCAGATTGTCCCACGTGGGGCTCACATTTTTTTAATCCCCATTTTTACGGATGAGGTAACTGAGGCGTAGAGAAGTTAAGTGACTCGCCCACGGTCACACAGCAGACAAGTGCCGGAGCCGGGATTGGAACCCACGACCTCTGACTTCCAAGCCCGTGCTCTTTCCGCTGCGCCACGCTGCTTCTCTAAGCCTCATTCAGATCCCATCTCCTCTTAGAGAATTCCCCACCTGAATCCTCAATTCCCCTACTCCCTCTCCCCCAGCAGCGTGGCCTCTGCGTTCGTACCCTTTAAGCGTTATTCATTTCTTCATTCATTCAGTCGTATTTACTGAGCGCTTACTCTGTGCAGAGCACCGGACGAAACACTTGGAAAGTCCGACTGGGCAACAGATAGAGACAATCCCTTACTATGTGCAGAGCGCCGTTCTAAGCGCTGGGGTAGACTGACGAGGTCATCAGATTGTCCCACGCGGGGCTCCCAGTCTTCATCCCCATTTTACCGATGAGGTCGCTGAGGCACAGAGAGGTGAAGTGGCTTGCCCACAGTCACACAGCTGACAAGGGGCAGAGTTAATGTTGGTATTTGTTAAGCGCTTACTATGTGCAGAGCACTGTTCTAAGCGCTGGGGTAGATACAGGGTAATCAGGTTGTCCCACGTGAGGCTCACAGTCTTCATCCCCATTTGACAGACGAGGGAACTGAGGCACAGAGAAGTGAAGTGACTTGCCCACAGTCACGCAGCTGGCAGGCGACAGAGCTGGGATTCGAACCCATGACCTCTGACTCCCCAGCCCAGGCTCTTTCCACCGAGCCACGCTGCTTCTCTAGTGGGATTTGAACCCACGACCTCCGACTCCCCAGCCCAGGATCTTTCCACGGAGCCTCGCTTCCCCTAGGTAATCAGTCCCGATAGAGTTCCTGTCCCCCGTGGGGCTCACAGTCAAAGTAGGAGACAGAACAAGGATCGAATCCCCCTTTTTGGATGAAGAAACCGAGGCCCAGGGAAGGGAAATGGCTTGCCCAAGATCACACGGCGGATGAGTGGCAGAGGCGGCATTGGAACCCAGGTCCTCAGACTCCCAGTAGCCCGGGCTCTTTCCACTCGGCCATGCTGTCTCCCTTCCCTGGTATCCATAAATGACTCTGCATCTGCCTGTCTCCCTAGAAAAGCAGTGTGGCCTAGTGGCTAGCGTCCAGGCTTGGGAGTCAGAAGGACCCGGGTTCTAATTCCGGCTCTGCCACTTGTCTGCAGGATGACCTTGGGCTAGTTCATTCATTTGTTTATTCAATAGTATTTATCGAGCACTTACTATGTGCGGAGCACGGTACTAAGCGCTTGGAATGGGCAATTCATTCATTACTGTGTGCACAGCGCCGTATCAATCACTTGGGGGAGTACAATACAACAATAAACGGACACATTCCCTGCCCGCCGCCAGCCAACAGTCTTGGGGGGGGAGACAGAAATGAAGAGAAATAAATTACGGATGTGGACATAAGTGGCGCGGGGCTGGGAGGGGCGAGGATAAAAGGAGCGAGTCGAGGCGACGCAGGAGGGAGTGGGAGGAAAGGGGGGGCTAAGTCAGGGAAGACTTCTTGGAGGAGGTGGGCCTTCAGTAAGGCTTTGAAGTGGGGGAGAGGAATCGTCTGTGGGATTGGAGGCGGGAGGGAATTCCGGGCCGGAGGCGGGACGGGAGCCGGGGGTCAAGGTGGGCAAGATGGAGGCCCAGGGAGCAGGTTGGCACGAGAGGAGCGGAGCGTGCGGGCTGCGACGGAGGAGGAGAGAACGGTCGGGAGGGAGGAGGGGACAATAATAATGTTGGTATTTGTTAAGCGCTTACTATGTGCCGAGCACTGTTCTAAGCGCTGGGGTAGACATAGGGGAATCAGGTCGTCCCACGTGGGGCTCACAGTCTCAATCCCCATTTTACAGATGAGGGAACTGAGACACCGAGAAACTAAGTGACTCGCCCACAGTCACACAGCCGACAAGTGGCCGAGCCGGGATTCGAACTCATGAGCCCTGACTCAGAAGCCCGTGCTCTTTCCACTGAGCCACGCTGCTTCTCTGCGTGACAAGAGGATGGACGGCTTTAAAGCCAACGGTGACCGGTTTTTGTTTGATACGGAGGTGGATGGGCAGCACCGGAGTTCTGCGAAGAGCGGGGAAACGTGGCCTGAACGTTTTTGTAGAAAAATGATCCGGCCAGCAGAGCGAAGTTTGGACTGGAGAGGGGAGAGCCAGGAGGCGGGGAGTTCAGCGGGGAGGCTTGGTCCAGTGCTCTGCACACGGTAAGCGCTCAATAAATACGTTTAAATGAATGAATCCAGGCAGGGGAGGAGGAACGATGGGATTAATGTGATAACCGTTTGGATGAAGAGGAAAGTCACTTCATATCTCTGTGCCTCAGTTCCCTCTTCTGCCAAATGAGGATTAAGGCTGTCTCATGGGGGACGGGGACTGCGTCCAACCTGATTACTTTGTATCTTCCCCAGCGTTTGCTACAGCGCCTGGCACGTAGTGAGCGCTTGGAAAGAGCACGGACCTGGGAGTCAGAGGACGTGAGTTCTAATCCCGGCTCCGCCACTTGTCAGTTGTGTGATTTGGGGCGTGTCACTTCACTTCTCTGGGCCTCCGTTCCCTCATCTGGAAAATGGGGACTAAGACTGTGAGCCCCACGTGGGACATCCTGATGTCCTTGTATCTACCTCAGTGCTTGGCCCATAGTAAGCGGTTAACAGCTACCATCGTTATTATCGTTATTATTTAGAAATACCATTAAAAAAGGGATCCGGTCTACACGATAGCTACGATTTTTGCACTTGACTTTTTTTTCCCGTAGTTCTGGATGGGGAATGAATGTCTGGATGAACAGGTGGGTTGAGCCTCTCATTTCAATTTGCAGGTCTTTAGCCCGACCGATTTCTGCCGAGCCAAGACCCCAACGTGAAGCCCCGGCACGTATTTCGTGTTCCTGCCTTTTCATTAGTAATAATCATTTTCACAGCTAAATATAATTGGCATGATTAAAGGCCTGCTGTTCTCTTTGATTGAATGGGAGATATAATGAGCCACCCCGGCCCTCCAGCAGACCAGCTTTTAAGATCCTGTTTCCTTCTTAATAAGTCGCGGAGAGAACGTTTCACAAACTCGACAAATAACCACCCACTTTCGGGGTCGGCTTACGAGAGCAGGTGAGAATCTCTTGGACGGTTTCAGATGATCGAAGCGGACTTCTCCCACTATAGAAATGTAGAACGGGCTCGAATTTTGAAATATGGGGTGGGGGGAGGTGAGACACTTGATATTCCTTTTGTTGGCTGAGTTTGAGAAAATAAAACCCGTTAGCCGGACAGCTGGGGGTTTTCGCCACACAAATTCCAGGCATTTTGTTACTCTGCACATGTCCAGAAAAGTGATCGTGCCTTTTGTTTTTGTGAAGTAAATCTTTGTTTTCATGGAGTAAATCATCCCAGAACTCTCTCCTCTCTTCTGCTCTACCACTGACTTTCCTTCCTTTGGGTGGCCAGACTTTGGAGCTCGTTCCCAACACTCTTTTTTGTTTGTCTGTTTCTCTTTTAAGGGCCTTAGTTAAGTACTTACTAGGCATCAGGCACTGTTCTCAGCGCTTCCTCTTCAAATACTAATAAAAATTTTGTTGATATGCGTTAAGCGCTTACTATGGGCCGAGCACTGTTCAAATGCCATCTAGCGGTTCCCGACCCGTGGCGACTCCGTTCATTCAGTCGTATTTATTGAGCGCTTACTGTGTGTTTACAGAGCACTGTACTAAGCACGAGGAAAGTCAGCCGCTTGTCAGCTGTGTGACCTTGGGCGAGTCCCTGAACTTCTCTGTGCCTCAGTTACCTCATCTATTAAAACACGTGAGCCCCACGTGGGACAATCTGATTATCCTGTATCCACCCCAGTGCTTAGAACAGTAAGCGCTTAACAAATACCTACATTATTATTAACCTCTCTGTGCCTCAGTGACCTTACCTGTAAAATGGGGATGAAGACTGCGAGCCCCACGGGGGACAACCCGATCGCCTTGTATCCTCCCCAGCGCGTAGAACAGTGCTTTGCACATAGTAAGCGCTTAACAAATGTCATGATTATTACAATTCAGGTACAAAGAGAGACAGCCCCTGCCCAAAACAGATGCACTCTCCTCAGAACATCCCATCTTCTGTCAGAGAGTCGTTCCGGGACGGGTATCCGTAGAGTTTTCTGGATAAAGATATGGAAATCGTTTACACATTATCTTTTTTGGCCCAGTAAAAGCCTGAGTCTCTGTCCCGATCAACGTTTTGGTCACTCAGTCGTCCTCCTTTGACTCCTTTCCCCGCCGCCCAGCACGGGGGAATCGATTTTGTCGGCTGCTTGGGCTTCGACCTTCCCATTTCGGGTAGCCCTAAGTGGCCCAGCTCTAAGCTTCGTCAGCGGATGCAAACTCTCCTTGCCGTGGTCAGCTGTCAATTCTTAGGCGAGTCCAAGCTCTAGAGTAGATTCAAATTAATCAGGTCAGACCCAACCTCCGTCCTACACGGGGCTCACAGTCTAAATAAGGGGGAGAACAGGTATCGAAGCAGGAGTCATGGCTTCTAATCCTGGCTCTGCCACTTAATAATAATTATTATGGTATCTGTTAAGCGCTTATTAGGTGCCAAGCTCTGTTCTAAGCGCGGGGATATTCATTCAATATTCAATAGTATTTATTGAGTCCTTACTATGTGCAGGGCACTGTACTAAGCGCTTGGAATGCACAATTCGGCAACAGATAGAGACGATCCCTGCCCAACGACGGGCTCACGGTCTAAACGACTATAGGGGAGGGGATAGATATACGGTAATCAGGTTGTCCCACATGGGGCTCAGTCTTAGAGAAGCAGTGTGCTTAGTGGAAAAGGCCTGGGCTTGGGAATCAGAGGTCGTGAGTTCTAATCCCGGCTCCGCCACTTATCATCTGTGTGACTTCGGACAAGTCACTTCACTTCTCTGGGTCTCCGTGACCTCATCTGTAAAATTAAGACTGTGAGCCCCACCTGGGACAACCTGATGACCTTGTATCTACTCCAAGGTCACAGATCCACGAGCAGTGAATCAGTGGTTCCTAATAATATGATTTTCCCAACCCCGAGGTCTTTTGGGAAGACCACAGATGTGTTTTAGGAGAAATGACTGTAATATGCTTGGGCAAATTGAGGTTGCGGGAACCCCTGGTGAAAGTCTTTGTAATGGAACATTTTGCAGCTCCCCCCTCCCCTCCGTGTCACGCTGACTCGCTCCCTTTACCCCCCTCTCATTCATTCAATCGTATTTATTGAGCGCTTACTGTGTGCCGAGCACTGTACTAAGCGCTTGGAAAGTACAATTCAGCAACAAATAGAGACAATCCCTGCCCAACAAGGGGCTCACAGTCTAGAAAGCTCTCCCCACCCCAAAGCACTTGTCTGTGTGTCTTTATGTATATATACATACATATCTTAATTCTATTTATTTATATTGATATTGATACCCGTTTACTTGTTCTGATGTGTATATAGCTACAGTTGTATTTATTTATATTGATTTGTTGTTACTTGTTTTGATGTCTGTCTCCCCACTTCTAGTCTGTAAGCCCTGTGTGGGCAGGGATTGTCTCCCTTTACTGCCAAATTGTTCTCTCCCAAGGGCTTAGTACAGTGCTCTGATTAGACCGTAAGCCCGTCGTTGGGCAGGGATTGTCTCTATCTGTTGCCGAATTGTACCTTCCAAGCGCTTAGTACAGTGCTCTGCACAGAGTAAGCTCTCAATAAATACTATTGAATGAATGCTCTGCAGCGTGGCTCAGTGGAAAGAGCCCGGGCTTGGGAGTCAGAGGTCATGGGTTTGAATCCCGGCTCTGCCACTTGTCAGCTGCGTGACTATGGGCGAGTCACTTCACTTCTCTGGGCCTCAGTTACCTCATCTGTAAAATGGGATTAAGACCGTGAGCCCCACGTGGGACAACCTGATTCCCCTGTGTCTCCCCCAGCGCTTAGACCAGTGCTCTGCACATAGTAAGCGCTTAACAAATACCAACATTATTATTATTATTATTATTATTAAATACAATTGAATGAATGAATGCAGGAATGAAGATGGCCCTTCCCTCTCACTGGAAAACACTTTCTAAATTGGTCCTCGAATATTCATTCCCCCTCCAAATTCAACCCTGAAACTCCACTGCCTTCTCTTTGTTCTGCCTCTCATCCATCTCCTCCATTTCTGTGCTCCTGAGGGAGCGGAATTTGGATCAGCATTTGCTTTCATCTCTGACCAAAGATCTACCGAAAAGGTCCTTTCGATCCAGTGGTTTTTAGCGAATGACAAACTCCAGAGAGAGGAAGATTTCTGTTGATCGTTACCTTGAAATTTACATATCTATTTTTAAGCCACCCAGTGGAATAAATACTCTGTGTTTCTAGGTGTTTGTATACTGTGTGTTTTCCATCTCCCCCTGTTTTGGGTTTGGGTCCGGTTCAGAAAGGAGTAAGTAGACTGGGATAAATTCAAATTGCAGCAATCTCTAGCTTTTAAAGTCTCGTAATAATAATAATGTTGGTATTTGTTACGCGCTCGCTATGTGCAGAGCACTGTTCTAAGCGCTGGGGTAGACACAGGGGAATCAGGTTGTCCCACATGAGGCTCACAGTTAATCCCCATTTTACAGATGAGGGAACTGAGGCACAGAGAAGTGAAGTTGTAGAAGGTACGGTCCTTGTGGGCAGGAGATGTGTTCTCTTTTGTACTTCCAAAGTCCTCAGTACAGTCCGTGACACTCAGCGGGTACTCAGTAAATATTATTACACGTGCCCAGTTTTTGGTATTTCCACTTGACTAGTGTAACGATAATAATGTTGGTATTTGTTAAGCGCTCACTCTGTGCAAATCACTGTTCTTAAGCGCTGGGGTAGATCCAGGGTCATCAGGTTGTCCCACGTGGGGCTCACAGTTAATCCCCCTTTTACAGATGAGGGAACTGAGACCCAGAGAAGTGAAGCGACTTGCCCACAGTCACACAGCTGATAAGTGGAGGAGCGGGATTCAAACCCATGACCTCTGCCTTCCAAGCCCAGGCTCTTTCCACTGAGCCACACCGAGTAGGCGGTGAAAGTCTGTGTCTGCTTGGTAGGGATGGTGGTGTTACACTTGATCAAGACAGTCATGACTCCTGCTCTTTCAATTCCCAGGGGCGGGGGGGGGGGAGTCACCCAAATTAAGACCCAGTTCTGCTCCTTGTTTACTGTGTGACCTTGGATGAGTCCCTTAACTTCTCTGGACCTCAGTTATCTGTAAAATGGCGATTCATTCCATCGAATTGGTTCATTCAGGCATATTTATTGAGCGCTTACTGGATGCAGAGCACCTGTACTAAGCACTTGGAAAATACAATTCGGCAACAGATAGAGCGAAAAGGGGGAGACAGACAGGAAAACAAAATAAGTAGACAGGCAACAAAACAAGTAGACATTGAGACCTTACTGTGTGCGAAGCGCTTAAATTAAAGATTTAATCCCCCATCCTTCAACTTAGACGACGGGCCTCTGGTAGGACAAGAGACAATGTCCAACCAGATAACCTTGTATCTACCCTAGTGCTTTGAACGGTGCACGACACGTAATAAACGCTTAACAAACACCATCGTCATTATTTTTTTACCAAAGGAGAGACTTGTTGACTTGGATTTTGAATTGAAGGGTTGGGTTTTACGAAGAAGCTTTTAACACCTAGAAGCCAATTGTCAGTCTGTCTTGTCTTATGCCGTCGAGTCAAGAGCGCCAAGATCTGCCCTTTCCTCTCCACCCAAACGGCTACCTTACCGCTACGGGCTCTCGTTATATCCCGGCTAGACTACCGCGTCGGCCTTCTCTCCGATCTCCCTTCCTCCTCTCTCGCCCCGCTCCGGTCTCTTCTTCACTCCGCCGCCCGGCTCATCTTCCCGCAGAAACGCTCCGGGCCCGTCACTCCCCTCCTCAAAATCCTTCGGCGGTCGCCCATCGACCTCCGCTCCAAACAAAAACTCCTCACTCTAGGCTTCGAGGCCGTCCGTCCCCTCGCCCCCTCCTACCTCTCCTCCCTTCTCTCTTTCCACCGGCCACCCGGCACGCTCCGCTCCTCCGCCGCCCACTTCCTCGCCGTCCCCCGGTCTCGCCCGTCCCGCCGTCGACCCCCGGGCCGCGTCCTCCCGCGGTCCCGGAACGCCCTCCCTCCTCCCCTCCGCCAAACTCATTCTCTTCCCCTCTTCGAAACCCTACTTAAAACTCACCTCCTCCGAGAGGCCTTCCCAGACCGAGCTCCCCTTCTCCTTCTACTCCCTCTACCGCCCCCCCTTCACCTCCCCGCGGTTTAACCCTCTTCTCCCCCCATCTCCCTCCGCTCCTCCCCCTCTCCCTTCCCATCCCCTCGGCACCGTACTCGTCCGCTCAACTGTATATATCTTCGTCGCCCTATTTATTTTGTTAATAAGATGTACATCACCTCGACTCTATTCAGTCGCCATCGGTTCTTACGAGACGTCCTTCCCCTCGACTCTATCTATCGCCATCGTTCTCGTCCGTCCGTCTCCCCCGATCGGACCGTGAGCCCGTCGGAGGGCGGGGACCGTCTCTATCTGTTGCCGACTTGTTCATTCCGAGCGCTCAGTCCAGTGCTCTGCACATAGTAAGCGCTCAATAAATACTATTGAATGAATGAATGAATGAGTCGTCTCTGACCCACAGCACGGACACGTCTCCCCCGGAAGGCCCCGCTCTCCATCTGCCATCGTTCCGGTAGTAGATCCACCGAGTTTCCTTGGGAAAAATCTGGAAGCGGTTGGCCATTCCACCTTCTGGCCGGTAAAATCGAGTCTCCGCCCTGGACTCTCTCCCGGGCCACCGCTGCCCAGCACGGGGGAGTTTCGGCTTGTAGCCGACGGCCGACCACTCACTAGCCACCGGGCAAGCTAGGAATGGAACGGACGGGCCTCGGCTTCACTCTCCCTCCCGTAGCCGAGACTGGTAGAGGACTGGAGACTCTCAGGTTGCCGTCCTGAGAGGTGGTCAATCAGTCAGTCATTTGTTGAGCACTTACTGTGTGCAGAGCACTGTACTAAGCACTTGGGTGAGTGCTATAGAGCAATACACCAGATACATTCCCTGTCCGCAATGAGCTTACAGTCTAGAGAGAGATCAGACATTAATATAAATTGTGTAAGAGCTGATCAAGACCAGCTCTAATAATAATAATAATAATGTTGGTATTTGTTAAGCGCTGACTATGGGCAGAGTACTGTTCTAAGCGCTGCGGCAGATGCAGGGTAATCAGGTTGTGCCACGTGAGGCTCACAGTTAATCCCCATTTTACAGATGAGGTAAATGAGGCTCAGAGAAGTGAAGTGACTTGCCCACAGTCACACAGCTGCCAAATGGCGGATCTGGGATTTGAACCCATGACGTCTGACTCCCAAGCCCGGGCTCTTTCCACTGAGCCACGCTGCTTCTCCTACTAAGTGTATCTCTTCCATGAAGTCTTCCCTGACTGCACCCTCCTCTCCTCTTCTCCCACTCCCTTCTGCGCCACTCTGACTTGCTCCTTCATTCTCCCTCCTTCCCGACCCTACAGCACAAAAGTATAGATCTGTATTTATTTATTTCTATTAATGTCTGTCTCCCCTTCTAGACTGTGAACTTGTTGGGAGCAGGGACACGTCTGTTTGTTGCTTGCATAGAGGTCGGGGAGGGACGGGACTTAAAGCTTGAAATCTTTCAAAAAAAGCTCCATTTTCTAAAACAGAAACTGTCCCTGCAATTGATAATATCGCTTCCTTTCTGACCTGATGGTGAAAGCTGGATCAGAATAAAAAAAAATCAGAATGAATTCAACGCGACCTGAATGATTGCCCTGGTTGCCTGACCAGTGTCTCCATTTCAGGCTTTGCTTGAAATAAATCTAAAATTCCAACAAGGGGGGGAAAAAGTCACCTAGGAACAAATGCTCAAGAGATGTAGAGGGAGGCACATTCCTGACTTGATCCTTACCAGCTGTGTTTCCATAAAGGCATTTAGGTGGAAAAAGAGTTCCTTTTCTAAGTAGCTCAGAAAAGAGAAGTTGATGTCAGGATTAGTGAAGTAGAAGGCAAATGAATGCCACTCCTAATCGTTATAATCGGCATATTATTTATTAATGTGTTTTTAACATTTATCAATAATGTGTTAATTGCCATTTATATAATGTTGGTATTTGTTAAGCGCTTACTATCTGCCAAGCACTGGGGGAGATACAAGGTCATCACATTGTCCCACATGGGGCTCACAGTCTTCATCCCCATTTTCCAGATGAGGGAACTGAGGCACCAACAAGTGAAGTGACTTGCCCAAGGTCACACAGCTGATAAGTGGCGGGGCTGGGATTAGAACCCATGACCTCTGACTCCCAAGCCGGTGCTCTTTCCGCTAAGCCACCCTGCTTCTCTACCATCTCAGAAACCGAGGAGCCGCATGAGAAATTAACAGGAAAATGGAAAATTCTCCATCGCATCAATTAGTTCTCCCTTCTAAAAAGGTAAACAGTAAAATTAGCTATGATGTGATTCAGCACTGGAGGAGGATAGATCACATCGAAAATCAACCCGATAAGCAGATTTTAAAGGGAAGCGGTCATCCCTCAAAATATGGATGCCTGCTCGCTTTCCCGAGGTGTGATTCGTGGGGTTGTTAAGTCCCGTTGTTTTATAGATTGGCAACCTGCAACTAGAAAGGAAATCAGAATTTTCCTTTGGGTCAAAATAGAAATGCCAAGCGATCTCCCGGCAAGGAGTGGGGAACCGTGCGCAGTACAAATAATAAATCAACATTTTAAAAGGAAAATGAATAAAAACTCTTCACTTTTTAAAATTCATTCAGTCATATTTATTGAGCGCTTACTAGGTGCAGAGCACTGTACTAAGCACTTGGAATGTACAGTTCGGCAACAGATAGAGACAATCCCCGCCCAAAGACGGGCTCACAGACTAAAAGGGGGAAAAAGCAAAACAAGTAGTCAGGCATCAATACCATCAAATTAGATATATAGAATCATAGTTATATACACACCATTATGGTATTTGTTAAGCACTTTGTGCCAGACACTCAACAGGGGTAAGAACAAGGGAATTGGGCTGAACCCAACCCCTGTCCCACGAGGGGCTCACAGTCTTAGTCCCCATTTTACAGGTGAGATAACTGAGGCCCAGAGAAGTCAAGTGACTTACCCAAGCTCTCACGGCAGACGAGTGGTGGAGCCGAGATTATAATTCTATTTATATTAATGACGTGTATAAATCTGTAATTCTATTTCTTTACAGTGGTGCTTATTGAGGCCTGTTTACTTGTCTTGATGTCTGTCTCCCCCCTTCTAAACCATGAGCCCGTTGTGGGCAGGGATTTTGTCAGAACTGATTAGCTTGTACCTCCCCCTCTAGACTCTAAACTCCTTATGGGCAGAGATCCACTCATTCATTCTAATTGAATTTATTGAGCGCTTACTGTGTGCAGAGCACTGTACTAAGTGCTTGGAAAGTAGAATTTGGCAACGAATAGAGACAATCCCTGCCCAACAACAGGCTCACAGTCTAGAAGGGCAGGAGACAGACAACAAAACTAAACAAGTAGACTGGCATTGATAGCATCAAAATAGATAAATAGGATTTTATATATATAAAATAGATAAATAGAATTATATATATATATAAATAGATATACACCTCATTAATAAAATAGAATAACAATATGTACAAATATACACGAGTGCTGTGGGGCGGGGAAGGGGGTAGAGCAGAGAGAGGGAGTCGGGGTGACGGGGACGGGAGGAGGAGCAGAGGAAAAGGGGGGCTGAGTGTGGGCAGGCCTCCCGGAGGAGGTGACCTCTCGGTAGGGCTTGGAAGAGGGGAAGAGAGTGAGTTTGGCGGAGGTGAGGAGGGAGGGCGTTCCGGGACGGCGGGAGGAGGTGGGCCAGAGGTCGACGGCGGGATAGGCAAGACGGAGGGAGCGTGAGGAGGCGAGCGGCGGAGGAGCGGAGCGTGCAGGTTAGGATACAGAAGGAGAGAAGGGAGGTGAGGTAGGAAGGGGCAAGGGGACGGACAGTTTTGAAGTCAAGAGTGAGGAGTTTTTGTTTCGTGCGAAGGTTGATAGGTAACCCCTGGAGGTTTTTAAGGAGGGGAGTGACAGGCCCAGAGCGTTTCTGCGGGAAGATGAGCCGGGCAGCGCAGTGAAGAATAGACCGGAGCGGGGAGAGACGGGAGGAAGGGAGATCGGAGAGGAGGCTGACGCAATAATCCAGTCAGGATATTATGACAGCTTGTACCAGCACGGTAGCCGTTTGGATGGAGAGGAATTGGCGGATCTTGGCGATGTCGTAAAGGTGAGACCGGCAGGTTTTGGTGACGGATCGGATGTGCGGGGTGAATGAGAGAGCGGAGTCAAGGATGACACCGAGGTTGCGGGCCTGTGAGATGGGAAGGATGGTCGTGTCGTCCACAGTGACGGGAAAGTCAGGGAGCGGGCCGGGTTTGGGAGGGAAGATAAGGAGCTCAGTTTTGGACATGTTGAGTTTTAGGTGGCGGGCGGACATCCAGGTGGAGACGTCCCGGAAGCAGGAAGAGATGAGAGTCTGGAGGGAGGGAGAGAGAATGGGAGGAGATGGAGATTTGTGTGTCATCTGCGTAGAGATGATAGTTGAAGCCGTGGGAGCGAATGAGTTCGCCGAGGGAGTGAGTGTAGATGGAGAACAGAAGGGGACCGAGAACTGACCCTTGAGGAGCCCCTACAGTTAGGGGCTGAGAGGGGGAGGAGGAGCCCTCGAAGGAGATCGAGAATGAAAGGCCGGAAAGATGACGAGAACCAGGAGGGGACAGAGTCTGGGAAGCCAAGGTTGGATAACGTGTTGGAGGAGGGGATGGCCGATAGCGTCAAAGGCAGCCGCGAGGTCGAGGAGGATTAGGTTGGAGTAGAAGCCGTTGGATTCGTCAAGAAGGAGGTCATCGGTGACATTTGAGAGGGCAGTTTCGGTGGAATGCAGGGGACGGAAGCCAGATTGGAGGGGGGCCAGGAGAGAGTTGGAGTTATGAGAGAAAGATAGTGAATGAAGCTCTTGGAAAGTATGTCCCAAGGTGACCCTGAGGTACCGACCGTCTCAAGGTCAAATGCAATCTCGTGACCTCCTGAGCCAGCAGGCCCAACTCAGAAGTGCGGATGGGATCCCGCCCCCGACAACCCAAACTGCCAGATCGACGGCCCAAGCCGGGAATACGGAAGGTGCCCCTCGCCCCCGTGCCAGTCAAATTTGGTATGGAAGAAGGGGGCAGGGCAGAGATTGGATAAACTAAGGCCAGAAGCTGGAATGGCCTAAGGGCACAGATGCTAAATACCTGCCGCCTCTAATCTTCTGTGCAGAGGGTGGAGACTGGCAGCAGCCGGCTGTGGATCGCCTCTGCCCGGAGCGTGAGAAGGCCGCTCTGCCTGCACCGAGTGAGGAGCCGCGGGATGGGTGAATGTCCCGTCCCCCTGAACGCTCGTGGGGCTGGAAGCCGGGCGCTTCGCCTCGAGTGGGTAATGCAGAAATGGATTCCTCCCGAGTGGGCAGTACTGGTAGGTGAGAGCTGGCCGCCTTACCCCGGGTGAACATACCATAAGTGAATTCTGCCTGGGCGGAATCTGGGTGTTCTGCCACGCATGAGTAACATACAAGTCTATTACTCCCTTAGGGAAGCTCTAATATTCCCAATTAATCACATTCCTCCTGAAGGGGAAGTTCAATTTTCTGCATCTAAATAATCTAATTATTCAGTTTGCCGCATGGAAAAAATTTTGTTTAAAACTCAGGCTTTTCCGTCCTCGGTCTCTCTCTCTCTTTCTCTCTCTCTCTCTGGCCGTGCCGATTCCAAATGAACTCATCCCCGGGTAAAGGGTGACAAAGTAGAATTTGGCAATGGGTAGAGACCATCCCAACCCAACAATGGGCTCACAGTCTAGAAGGGGGGAGACAGACAACGAAACAAGTAGACGGGCATCAATAGTATCAAAATGATAAATAGAATTATAGATATATACACATCATTACTAAAATAAATACAGTAATAAATTTGTCCATATATACGCAAGTGCAGGGGGCGTGGAGAGGGGGGTAGAGCAGGGGGAGGGAGTCGGGGCGATGGGGAAGGGAGGAGGAGAAGAGGGAAAGGGAGGGCTGAGTGTGGGAAGGCCTCCTGGAGGAGGTGAGCTCTCAGGAGGGCTTGGAAGGGGGGAAGAGAGCTAGTTTGGCAGATGTGAGGAGGGAGGGCACTCCAGGTTAGAGGTAGGACGTGGGCCAGAGGTCGACGGTGAAAATGAAGCCCAGGGAGGAGGTTAGCGGCGGCAGAGGAGCGGAGTGTGCGGCCTGGGATGGAGAAGGAGAGAAGGGAGGTGAGGTAGGAGGGGGTAAGGGGATGGACGGCTTTAAAGCCGATGGTGACCAGTTTCTGCTTGATACAGAGGTTGATAGGCAACCACTGAGATTTCTGAGGAGGGGGGTGACGTGCCCAGAGCGTTTCTGTAGTGCTCTGCACACAGTAAGCGCTCAATAAATACAATCAAATGAATGAATAGAGAAGGACCTAGAACTGAGTCTTGAGGCACTCTCCCCTTCAGAGGGTGAGAGAGAGAGAGGGCGAACGAGCAAAAGAGACTGAGAAAGTCTGAGAGATGGGAGGAGAAGCAGGAGAGGACAGCGTCACGGATTCCAAGGGTGGATAAAGTTTCAAGGAGAAGGAGGTCGTCTACAGCGTCGAAGGCGACCGAGAGGTCAAGGAGGATTAGGAGAGGGTAGAGACCACCGCTCTCTCAGGATGGCACTGGAGAGGTTCCAGTAAGGCTCGCTACAGAAAGGAGAGTCAAGAAGAGGCATAGCCATTCCATTCTTAGCTTGGGCAGGCCCGTCTACTTGCTTTGTTTTGTTGTCTGTCTCCCCCTTCTAGACTGTGAGCCCGTTGTTGGGCAGGGATGGTCTCTATCTGTTGCCGAATTCCACTTTCCAAGCGCTTAGAACAGTGCTCTGCCTGAAGTAAGCGCTCAATAAATACGATTGAATGAATAATAATAATAATAATGATGATGGTATTTAGTAAGCACTTAACTATGCGAGTGGCGGGCGATCTCCAAGTCGAAACTAGCCCGTGCCAGGCAGCAGCGGCACGGGAGAGAGTCGAGGGCGGAGACTCAAGTTGACTGCGCGGAAGAAGGCGACGGGAAATCATTTCTGGATTTTTCCCAAAGAAACTCTACAGATCCACCAACAGAACGATTGCAGATGGAGTTGGGGGGTTCTGGGAGAGATGGATCCGTGGAGTTGCTGGGGTTCAGAAATGACTCGACAGCTCAAGACAAGGCCATCAGATTCGGCAAAAGAGGGCTATCTCCATGGAATGAAGGGGTGAAACCAGACTGGAGGGGATCTAGGAGAGAATTGGAGGAGAGAAAGTAGAGACAATGGGTATAAGCGACTCTCAAGAAGTTTGGAAAGAAATGGCAGGAGGGAGAGGGGGTGATAACCGAGCTATGAGGTCAAGGAAGGGGGTTTTTTTAGGACTGGGTGACATGGACGTGTTAGCAGTGGGGAAGACGCCTTTGGAAAATAAACAGTTGAAGATAGCTGTCACTGAGGGAAGAAGGAAGGGGGTGAGTGGTTTTTTGTTTTTTTAAAGTATGAAGGGATGGAGTCAGAAGTGCTGGTGGAGGTGGTAGATTTAGAGAGGAAGTGAGAGATTTCACCCTGAGTTACTGCAGGGACTACGTCATGCCTTATGCCGTCGAGTCGTTCCCTGCCCATAGCGACATCACGGACGCATCTCTCCCAGAACGCCCCGCTCTCCGCCTGCCATCGTTCCGGTAGTGGATCCACAGAATTTCCTTGGGAAAAATCGGGAAGTGGTTGACCATCTCCACCTTCCGTGCCGTAAACTCGAGTCTCCGCTCTGGACTCTCTCCCGTACCTCTGATGCCCGGCACGGGGGAGTTTTGACCTGTAGCAGGTGGCCTGCCCCTCGCTAGCCACTGGGCAAGCTAGGAATGGAAATGGAATGGGTAAGCGTTTGTTGGACTCTCCCTCCCGTAGCCGAGACTACGGGAAACTCTCCAGGTGCCACCCTGAGAGCGGGGCAGGGAATATAGGGGAATGTATGACTCCCAGGCCCGGGCTTCGGCCACTTTGGCAGGCCGCTTCCCTTCCCTGCCCACAGTGAGCTAATGGCCTAGAGGGGCCTGAATCAGTCTCTGCCTCTGTTTGAGCTTGTGCTCCTGTCTGGCTGGGCCACTCCGTCTCCATTCTTCTCCGATACTTTCTGTCTCTCTACGACTCTCTTTCGCTCCGTCTTGACCTTGGTTCTTTGTCGGACTGCGTGTCTGACTGTGAGAGACCGTATCTTTCTCTGCGTCGGACTCGGTGTCTGCCCAGGTCTATCTATTTCTATCGTTGGATCTCTCTGGGTTTTATTGTTGGTATTTGTTAAGCGCTTACTGTGTGCCGAGCAGTGTTCTAAGCGCTGGGGGGAGATACAGGGTAATCGGGTCGTCCCACGTGAGGCTCACAGTCTTCATCCCCGTTTGACAGATGAGGTCACTGAGGCACCGAGAAGTAAAGTGACTCGCCCGAAGTCACACAGCTGACAGGTGGCGGAGCCGGGATTAGAACCCATGACCTCTGACTCCCAAGCCCGGGCTCTTTCCACTAAGCCACGCTGCTTCACGCTGCTGTTTTGGTCTAATAATGATAATGAGGGCTTACCGTGTCCAGAACACTGTACTAAATGCTTAGGAGAAGATCAGTCAATCAGTCAGTTGTATTTATTGAGCGCTTCCCGTGTGCACAGCACTGAACTAAGCCCTTGGGAGAGTATGATATAAAAGTTAATGGACACATTCCGTGCCCACAACGAGCGTGCAGTATAGAAGGGGAGATGGATATTGTTGTCGTCTTATGTTGTCGAGTCGTGTCCGACCCATAGCGACGCCACGGACGCATCTCTGCCAGAAGGCCCCGCTCTCCAACTGCGATCGTTCCGATGGTGGATCCACGGAGTTTTCTTGGGAAAAATCTGGAAATGGTTGACCACGGCCGCCTTCCGCGCGGTAAACTCGAGTCTCCACCCCGGACTCTCTCCCGGGCCGCCGCCGCCCGGCACGGGGGAGTTTCGGCTCGTAGCCGACGGCCGGCCCCTCGCTAGCCACCGGGCAAGCTCGGAATGGAACGGACGGGCCTCGGCTTCACTCTCCCTCCCGTAGCCGAGACTGGTAGAGGACTGGAAACTCTCCAGCTGCCACCCGTAGACAGATATTATTATGAATAAATGAATGACAGATCTGGACATAAGCGGTGCGGGGCTGGGAGGGGAGATTAAATAAAGGGATCAAGTCAGGGCGATGCAGAAGGGAGTGGGAGAGGAGGAAACGGGGGCTTAGCCAGGGAAGGCCTCTTGGAGGAGATGGGCCTTCAATAAGGCTTTGAAGGCGGGGAGAGTAGTTGTTTGTCGGATATAATAATATTAATAATAATGATGGTATTTGATAAGGGCTTACCGTGTGCCAAGCACTGATCTAAGTGCCGGGGTAGATACAAGGTAATCAGGTTGTCCCTGGTGGGACTCACAGTCTTCAGCCCCATTTGACAGATGAGGTAACTGAGGCGCAGAGAAGTTAAGTAGCTTGTCCGAAGTCACACAGGTGATAACTGGAGGAGCCGGGATTAGAACCCACGACCCGTGACTCCCAAGCCCGGGCTCTTTCCACTGAGCCACGCTGCTTCTCGAGAAGCAGCATGGTGTAGTGGATAGAGCGTGGGCCCGACAGTCAGAAGGTCATGGGTCTAGAGAGGAAAACTACTTCCAGCGCGTAGAAGGGTGCTCTGCGCACAGTAAGCGCTTAACAAATACCTTCAGTATTAATACTTTGAGTCACCAAATTATCCATCAATCTCCGTCAACTGAAACTACCGTCGTCCTATTAGACCGTAAGCTCGTTATGAGCGGGGAAGTTGTCTGCTAATTCTGTTGCACCGTACTCTCCCAAACCCTCAGCGCAGGGCTCTGCACAAGACATCTTGTCGTATGCCGTCGAGTCATAATAATAATGATGACGGTATTTATTAAGCGACTCCGACCCATGGAAACATCTCGCCCAGAAGGACCCGCTGTCCATCCGCCATCGTTCCGGTCGTGGATCCGTAGAGTTTTCTCCATTAAAAATCGGGAAGCGGTCGACCCCGGCCTTCTTCCGCGCGGTCAACTCGAGTCTCCGCCCTGGACTCTCTCCCGGGCCGCTGCTGCCCGGCACGGGGGAGATTTGCACATAGTGAGCACTCCATAAATCTCATTGATTGATTGGTTATGAGCTAAGTTATCAATCTGTAAAAGAAAGTACATCTTCCTGTCCCCCCCTCAGACTGAGGGCCTGGATGGTCTTTTCCTTCTGTTGTTCTCCCTCTCACGGTGTAGTCCAGTGCTCTGCATACCGTAAGCATTCCTTCAGTCATTCAGTTGTATTTAATAATAATGACCATGTTGGGATTAGAAATGTTTTGTTTCGTTGTCTGTGTGAGCCCGTCAGTGGGCAGGGATCGTCTCTATCTGTAGCCGAACTGGACTTTCGAAGCGCTTAGTTCAGTGTTCTGCACACAGCAAGCGCTCAATAAATACGATCGAGTGAATGAACCCAGGTCCTCTGACTTCCCAGCCCACGCTCTTTTCACTAGAGGACACTGCTTCCCGCCCACAAGAAGTTCACCATCTACCAGGGAATGACCCTCCAACTGCTGTGAGACCTTGGGAAAGTCACTTCGCTTCGCTATGCCTCGGTTTTCTCATCTGTAAAATGGGGATTGATACCGTGAGCCCCATGTGGGACAGGGACTGTGTACAGTTTGATTTGCTTGGATACTCCAGGGCTTAGCACGGTGCCTGGCGCAGAGTAAGCGCTTTACAGATACCATGAAAAACACATCGCTCTCGAGCCTCAAGAAATCTTCCCTCGTCCTGATCGGTTGGGATTTGCTGGGGGAAAAACACTGTGGGCTGGCCCGAATAATTATTATGGTATTTGCTAAATGCTTACTATGTGCCAGACACCGTATCAAGCATTCCTTCATTCAGTCGTATGTATTGAGCGCTTACTGTGTGCAGAGCACTGTACTAAGCGCTTGGAATGGACAATTTGGCAACAGATAGAGACGATCCCTGCCCGATGCCGGCCTCGCAGGCTGAACACTGGGGTGGATCCGACAAATGGGGTTGGACACAGTCCCCGTCCCACGTGGGGCTCACGGTCTCAATGCCCCTTTAACAGATGAGGTAATTGAGGCGCGGAGAAGTGAAGCGGCTCGCCCAAGGTCGCCCAGCAGACAAGCGGCAGAACGGGGATTAGAACCCATGACCTTCTGACACCCAGGCCCGGGCCGCTTGCCCTAACCACGCTCTACTTGATTTTAGGGAAGCAGCATGATCATGGGTTCAAATCCCGGCTCCGCCGCTTGTCAGTTGTGTGACTTTGAGCAAGTCACTTCACTTCTCTGGGCCTCAGTTCCCTCATCTGTAAAATGGGGATGAAGACTGTGTGCTCCACGGGGGACAACCTGATGACTTCTGTCCTCTCCTCTCTGTCCTCTGTCCTCTGTCCTCTGTCCTCTGTCTTCTCCTGGTTCTCCTCTCACCTCTCTGGCCGGTCATTCTCGGTCCCCTTCGCCGGCGCCTCCTCCTCCTCCCATCCTTTAACTGTCGGAGTTCCTCAAGGGTCAGTTCTCGGCCCTCCTCTGTTCTCCATCTACACTCACTCCCTCGGGGAACTCATCCGCTCTCACGGCTTCGACTACCATCTCTACGCAGATGACACGCAGATCTACATCTCCTCCCCTGTCCTCTCCTCCTCCCTTCGGGCTCGCATTTCCTCCCGCCTCCGGGACGTCTCCACCCGGATGTCGGCCCGCCACCTAAAACTCGACGTGAGCGAGACCGAGCTCCTCGTCTTCCCTCCCGAACCCGGTCCTCTCCCAGACTTCTCTATCACCGTGGACGGCACGACCATCCTTCCCGTCTCTCGGGCCCGCGATCTCGGTGTCATCCTTGACTCGTCCCTCTCGTTCACCCCACACATCCTCTCCGTTACCGAGACCTGCCGGTCTCACCTCTACGATATCGCCGAGATCCGCCCTCTCCTCTCCACCCAGACGGCTACCTTACCGTTACGTTATATCCCGGCTAGACTACCGCGTCGGCCTTCTCTCTGACCTCCCTTCCTCCTCTCTCGCCCCGCTCCGGTCTATTCTTCACTCCGCCGCCCGGCTCATCTTCCCGCAGAGACGATCTGGGCGTGTCACTCCCCTTCTTAAACGACTCCAGCGGTTGCCCGTCGACCTCCGCTCCAAACAAAAACTCCTCACTCTGAGCTTCGAGGCTCTCCGTCACCTCGCCCCTTCCTACCTCTCCTCCCTTCTCTCTTTCCACCGCCCACCCCGCCCGCTCCGCTCCTCCGCCGCCCGCCTCCTCGCCGTCCCCCGGTCTCGCCCGTCCCGCCGTCGACCCCCGGGTCGCGTCCTCCCGCGGTCCCGGGACGCCCTCCCTCCTCCCCTCCGCCGAACCGATTCTCTTCCCCTCTTCGAAACCCTACTTAAAAGTCACCTCCTCCGAGAGGCCTTCCCAGACCGAGCTCCTCTTCTCCCTCTACTCCCTCTGCCGCCCCCCTTCACCTCTTCGCAGCTTAACCCTCTTTTTCCCCTTTTCCCTCCGCTCCTCCCCCTCTCCCTTCCCATCCCCTCTGCACGGTACTCGTCCGCTCGACCGTCTATATCTTCGTCACCCTATTTATTTTGTCAATGAGATGTACCTCGCCTCGATTCTATTTATCTGCTATTGTTTTAATGAGACGTTCATCCCCTCGACTGTATCTATCGCCATCGTTCTCGTCCGTCCGTCTCCCCCGATCGGACCGTGAGCCCGTCAGAGGGCGGGGACCGTCTCTATCTGTTGCCGACTTGTTCATCCCGAGCGCTTAGTCCAGTGCTCTGCACATAGTAAGCGCTCAATAAATACTATTGAATGAATGACTTTGTATCCCCTTCAGCGCTTAGAACAGTGCTTTGCACATAGTAAGCGCTTAACAAATGCCAGCATTATCATTGTTATTAATAATGGAAAGAGCCCGGGCCTGGGAGTCAGAGGATCTGCATTCTAATGCCGGCTCCGCCGCTTGTCTGCCGTGTGACCTTGGGCAGGTCACTTCACTTCTCTGCCTCAGTTTCCCCATCTGTGCAATGGGGATGAAGACTGTGAACCCCTCGTTCATTCATTCATTCAATAGCATTTATTGAGCGCTTAATATGTGCAGAGCACTGTACTAAGCGCTTGGAATGGACAAGTCGGCAACAGATAGAGTGAGCCTGGGATCGTGTCTAAACCGAGGATCTTCTATTTTGCCCCGATCTCAGTAGAGCGCACGACACACAGCGAGCACCTAAGAAATATTACGACCATCGCTGTTGATTTTCTAGATTTCGAACACCTCCCCCCTCCCCCTCCACCTCGAGAGCCGCGAGCGTTTCTTCCTCTCCTCTCCTGGAGGTTTTCCAGGCAGGAGGATCGTGTGGAAAACTGGGCCCCCGAGGAAGCAGCTTCCCTGAGTTGCCGGCGATCACAGGAGCAGAGAGAGAAATCATGGGCAGAGACAGGGAGGAGGGGACAAGGAGACGTTTCGTCCGGGAAGACCGCAGGTGTGGTTTGGGAGGAAGGACCGGGATATATTTGGCCAAACTGAGGTTCTTTCACCCCTGGTGAAAGAGAATCTTTGTAATGGACTATTTCGCAGCTCCCCCTCCGCGTCTCCCCGACTCGCCCCCTTTGCTCTCCCCGCCTCGCAGCACTTGTGGGTCCGTATAGGTAACGATAATAATAATGTAGGTATTTGTTAAGCGCTTCCTATGTGCAGAGCACCGTTCCAGGCGCTGGGGGAGATACAGGGTGATCGGGTTGTCCCACGTGAGGCTCACGGTCTTCATCCCCATTTTTCAGATGAGATAACTGAGGCACAGAGAAGTGAAGTGACTTGCCCACGGTCACCCAGCTGCCAAGTGGCAGAGCCGGGATTCGAACCCATGACCTCTGACTCCCAAGCCCGGGCTCTTTCCACCACACATCTATATTTCTATTGATTTCTCCTGATGCCTGTTTTACTTGTTTCGATGTGTAATAATAATACTTATGGTATTTATTAAGCGCTTACTACGTGCTGAGCACTGTTCTAAGCGCTGAGGTGGATACAAGGTCATCAGGTTGTCCCCCGTGAGGCTCACAGTCTTCATCCCCATTTTACAGATGAGGTCACTGAGGTAGCCCAAGGTCACACAGCAGACAGGTGGCGGAGCCGGGATTAGAACCCGTGTCCTCTGACTCCCAAGCCAGGGCTCTTTCCACTGAGCCACGCTGCTTCCCATAATATATAGCTACAGATGTGTACATAACTACAGTTCTATTTATATTGATTATGATTAGGTTGTTCATTCATTCATTCAATGGCATTTATTAAGCGCTTGCTACGTGCAGAGCACTGGACTAAGCGCTTGGAATGTGTCTTTGTGTCCGTCTGTCTTTCCCGATGAGACTGTGAGCCCATCGTCGGGCAGGGATCGTCTCTCTCTGTTGCCGAATTGTCCATTCCAAGCGCTTAGTCCAGTGCTCTGCACATAGTGAGCGCTCAATAAATACTAATGAATGAATGAATGAATGGATGCCTCTTTCTTGGTTCTGCTGTCTGTCTCCCCGCTTCTGGACTGTAAGCCCGGTGTCGGCAGGGATTGTCTCTCTCTATTGCAAGCGGTTAGTACAGTGCTCTTCACGTAGTAAGCGCTCAATAACTACTATTGAATGAATGAATTGCCGCACTGTCCTCTCCCAAGCGCTTCGTACAGTGCTCTGCACACAGTAAGTGCTCAATAAATACGATCGAATGAACGAATGAGAGTGTCTGTGGCAGGGAAGCAGCGTGGCTTAGTGTCTGGACGCAAACTCTCCTGCCACGTTAAACTATCGATCGCTAGGAGGGGAAGATAGACCTTAACGTAAATAAATTAGACGGGTAACCTAAGTGCCGTGGGCTGTAAAACCCTCAACCCCCTTGCTCCCTCCTACCTCCCCTGGCTCCTCTCCTACTCTCCGTCCCAGCCCGCACACTCCGCTCCTCTAATGCCAACCTTCTCCCTGGGCCTCCATCTCATCTATAATAATACTGTCGGTATTTATTCAGCGCTTACCATGTGCCAAGCACTGTTCTAAGCGCTGGGGGCATACAAGGTCATCGGGTTGTCCCTCCTGGGGCTCACAGATTCAATCCCCATTTTCCAGATGAGAGAACTGAGGCCCGGAGAAGTGAAGTGGCTTGCCCACAGTCACCCAGTTGACAAGTGGCGGAGCCGGGATTCGAACCCATGACCTCTGACTCCCAAGCCCGGGCTCTTTCCGCTGAGCCACGCCGCTTCTCTAATCTCGCTGCCGACTCCTTGCCCACGTCCCGCCTCTTCTCTGGAACCCCCTGCCCTCCCCATATCAGACAGATAATTGCTCTCATTCATTTCAATAGTATTTATTGAGCGCTTCCTCTGTGCAGAGCGCTGGACTGAGCGCCTGGAATGGACAGTTCGGCAACAGAGAGAGACCATCCCTGCCCAGCGACGGGCTTGCAGTCTCCCCCACTTCAAAACCTTAATGAAGGGCCCGTCTCCTCCAAGAAGCCTTCCCTGACTAAGCGCTCCTCTCCTTTCAGTCATTCATTCAATGGTATTTATCGAGCGCTCACCATGTGCAGAGCACCGTACCAAGCGCTTGGGACGGACGAATCGGTCTCCCCTTCTCCCGCTCCCTTCTGCGCCGTTCTTACTTGCGCCATCCACTCCCTTTACCCCCCCAGCACAGATGTATGTATCTGTAATTTATTTATATTAATGTCTGTCTCCGCCTCTAGACGGTAAGCTCGTCGTGGGCAGGAATGGGTCTGTTGTTATACTCAGTGTTTTGCACACAATGAGCTCAATAAATAAGACCGAATGAATGAATAAGTTCATTGTGGGCAGGTGATATGTCTGTTATATTGTTGTGCTGTAGTCTCCCAACCACTCAGTACAGTGTCCCGCACTCAATAAATTCTTCCCTCCCCATTCCCCCTTCTCCTTCCCTCTGCTCTTCCCCCTTCCCCTCCCCAGTAATAATAAGGTTGGTATCTGTTAAGCGCTTACTATGTGCCGAGCACCGTTCTAAGCGCTGGGGTAGACACGGGGGAATCGGGCTGTCCCGCGTGGGGCTCACGGTCTTGATGCCCATTTTACAGATGAGGGAACTGAGGCACAGAGAAGTGAAGTCACTCGCCCACGGTCACACAGCTGACAAGTGGCAGAGCCGGGATTCGAACTCATGAGCCCTGACTCCAAAGCCCATGCTCTTTCCACTGAGCCACACTGTGCATATTTGTATATATCATTTATTACTCTATTTTTTAATGAGGTGTATATATCTATGATTCTACTTATCTTGATGATATGGACGCCAGACTACTTGTTCTGTTTTGCCATCTGTCTCCCCCGTTTAATAATAATAATAATAATAATAATAATACTGTTGGTATTTGTTAAGCGCTCACTATGTGCAGAGCACTGTTCTAAGCGCTGGGGGAGATACAGGCTCATCGGGTTGTCCCTCGTGAGGCTCACAGTCTTCATCCCCTCTTCTCCCACTTCTCTGTGCCTCAGTTCCCCCATCTGTAAAATGGGAATTAACTGTGAGCCTCACGTGGGACGACCCGATGACCCGGTATCTCCCCCAGCGCTTAGAACGGTGCTCTGCATATAGTAAGCGCTTCACAAATACCAACGTGATTATCATCCCCATTTTACAGATGAGGGAACTGAGGCACAGAGAAGTGAAGTGACTTGCCCACAGTCACACAGCTAAGTGGCGGGCGCGGGGTTCAAACCCATGACCTCTGACTCCCAAGCCCGGGCTCTTTCCACGGAGCCAGGCTGCTTCGCGGTTTAGACTGTGAGCCCGTTATTGGGCCGGAATCGTCTCTACCTGCTGCCGAATTGTACATTCCAAGTGCTCAGTACAGTGCTCTGCACATATTTACTGAGATAAATACCACCGAAAGAACGAAGAAGCCCATGACCTGGGCATTTTACTTGACCCTTCTCTTTCATTCAACCCAAATAATCATACGATGGGATGAATGAATGAACACGATCGATGGGGGGGGGGACGGGGAAGAAAGGGAGCGAGTCGGGGCGACGCGGGAGGGAGGGGGAGGAGAGGAAAGGAGGGCGCAGTCAGGGAAGGCTTCTTGGAGGAGGTGGGCCCGCAGTAAGGCTCTGAAGAGGAGGAGAGGAATCGTCCGGGGGATCTGAGGAGGGAGGGCGTTCCGGGCCGGAGGCGGGACGGGGGCCGGGGGTCGAGAAGGGCGAGACGGAGGCCCGGGGAGGAGGTCGGCGGGAGAGGAGCCAGGAGTGAGAGCTGATCTGTGGTGAGGGATCAGAGAGGCGAGGTAGGAGGGGACAAGATGGAGGACGGCTTTAAAGCCGACGGTGAAGAGTTTCTGTTGGCCGTGGAGATGGATGGGCGACGGCTGGGGCTTCTTGACGAGTGGGGAAACGTGGCCCGAATGCTTCCGTAGAAAACCCATCCGGGCAGCGGACTGACGTATGGACTGGCGTGGAGAGAAACAGGAGGCCGGGAGGTGGTCAGCAAGGAGGCCGACGCGGTACGTTTCTCTACGGTTTCTAAGTGCTCGCTCTGTGCCAAGCACCGTTCTAAGCACCGGCGTCGACACGAGGTCCTCAGGCTGTCCCACGTGGGACTCGCGGTCGTCATCCTCATTTTCCAGATGAGGTCACCGAGGCCCAGAGGAGTGAAGCGACTGGTCCGAAGTCACACAGCAGACGAGTGGAGGAGCCGGAACTAGAACCCACGACCTCCGACTCCCAAGCCCGTGATCTTTCCACTAAAGACCGCGAGCCCCGTGTGGGACGTGGACCGTGTCCAACCTGAGTAACCCGTCTCTACCCCAGCGCTTAATATGGTGTCTGGCACATAGGAAGCGCTTAACGAATGCCGTTAAAATAGGAAAAGTATCTGAAGGGCGCCCCGGTTCAGTGGAAAGAGCACGGCTTTGGAGTCAGAGGTCATGGGTTCAAATCCCAGCTCGGCCACTTGTCGGCCGTGTGACTTTGGGCGAGTCACTTAACTTCTCGGTGCCTCAGTTACCTCATCTGTAAAATGGGGGGATTAAGACCGTGAGCCCCACGTGGGACGACCTGATTCCCCTGTGTCTACCCCAGCGCTTAGAACGGTGCTCGGCACATAGTAAGCGCTTCACAAATACCAACATTATTATTATTATTATTATTACTTATCTCTAGCTGAATACATAATATCAATCGGTTAATCAGTGGTATTTATGAAACGCTTTCGGCATACAGAGCGCTGTACTAATTGCTCGGGAGAGCGCATCAGAGTTAGGAGACACGTTCCCTACCCACAGAGGTCTTTCAGTCGAGCGAGGGAAACAGACGGTATAAATAAATAAATTACGGATGTGGACGTAAGCGCTGTGGGTCAGGGGACGGGGCGAATACCAAGTGTCCAGTGGAAAAGGGATGTAGCCGGGGTGTTGTGGGGGAGAAGAGGGTACTAATAATGATAATAATAATTAAGGTATTGGTTAAGCATTTACTGTGTGCCAGGCAGGGGCGATGGCTTTTTAATTAATTCATCCAGACAGTCGTATTTATTAAGCAGTTACCGTATGCAGGGCACTGTGATAATAATTATGTTGATGGTATTTCTTGAGCGCTTACTCTGTGCTAAGCGCTGTACTAAGGGCTGGGGTGGATAGAAGCAAATCGGGTGGGACACAGTCCCGGTCCCACATGGGGATTGCGGTCCCCATTTTGCAGATGAGGGAACTGAGGCCCAGAGAAGTTAAGTGACTTGCCCACGGTCACACAGCTGACAAGTGGCAGAGCCATCCCACCCAGCCTAGAGGATGGCATCAGCCAGCGTGGCTCAGTGGAAAAAGCATGGGCTTTGGAGTCATAGGTCATGGGTTCGAATCCCAGCTCGGCCACTTGTCGGCTGTGTGACTTTGGGCGAGTCACTTAACTTCTCGGTGCCTCAGTGACCTCATCTGTAAAATGGGGATTAAGACCGTGAGCCCCACGTGGGACGACCTGATTCCCCTGTGTCTACCCCAGCGCTTAGAACGGTGCTCTGCACCTAGTAAGCGCTTAACAAATACCAACATTAAAGAGCCCGGGCTTGGGAGTCAGAGGTCATGAGTTCGAATCCCCGCTCCGCCACTTGCCAGCCGTGTGACCGTGGGCGAGTCACTTCACTTCTCTGGGCCTCAGTTCCCTCATCTGTAAAATGGGGATTGACTGTGAGCCTCACGTGGGACAACCTGATGACCCTGTATCTACCCCAGGGCTTAAAACAGTGCTCGGCACATAGTAAGCGCTTAACAAACACCAACGTTATTATCAGCCTCCCTGCTGACCTCCCAACCTCCTGCCTCCCCCCATTCGGCTGCCCGGATCATCTTTCTACAGAAACGTTCAGGACACGTCACCCCCCCCCCCCAAAATCTCCAGCGGTTGCCCACCCACCTCCATATCAGACCCAAACCCCTCACCGTCGGCTTTAAAACCCTAATTCAACTTGCCCCCTCCATCCCTTCATTCCATTGTATGTACTGAGCGCTTACTATGGGCAGAGCACCGGACTAAGCGCTTGGAATGGACAAGTCGGCACCGGCTAGAGACCATCCCTGCCCAACGACTGGCTCACAGTCTTCCTTTCTCTCTATTTCATTCATTTATTCGATTGCATTTATTGAGCGCTTACCGAGTGCAGAGCACTGAACTAAGCGCTTGGAAAGTAGGATGCAGCCTTCTCCATCCCAGCCCGCGCACTCGGCTCCTCTGGGGCCGCGAACCTTCACCCGTCCCGCCGTCGACCCCTGTCCTCGTCCTGCCTCTGGCCTGGGAGTCCCTCCCTCCCCAGATCCCCCAGACAACGACTCTCCCCCAAATTCAAGGCCCTACCGAAGGCCCACCTCCTCCGGGAGGCCTTCCCAGACTGAGCCCCCCTTTTCCTCAGCTCCCCCTCCCTTCCCCGTCACCTCGACTCGCTCCCTTTGCTCTTCTCTCCTCTCCCCGCCCCGCACCATTCATTCATTCCCTCAATAGTATTTATTGAACGCTTACTATGTGCAGAGCACTGGACTAAGCGCTCGGAAGGAACAAGTCGGCCACAGATGGAGACGGTCCCCGCCCTCTGACGGGCTCACGGTCCGATCGGGGGAGACGGACGGACGAGAACGATGGCGATAGATGGAGTCGAGGGGAAGAACATCTCGTAAAAACAACGGCAACTAAATAGAATCAAGTCTATATTCCACCCCTTAAGTATATAGGTATAACTCTATAATTCTATTTATTTCTATCGATGCAGCGTGGCTCAGTGGAAAGAGCCCGGGCTTGGGAGTCTGAGGTCATGGATTCGAATCCCAGCTCCGCCACTTGGCGGCTGTGTGGCTGTGGGCAAGTCACTTCACTTCTCTGGGCCTCAGTTCCCTCATCTGGAAAATGGGGATTAAAACTGTGAGCCCCACGTGGGACAACCTTTCATTCATTCAATAGTATTTATTGAGCGCTTACTATGTGCAGAGCACTGTACTAAGCGCTTGCGATGAACAAGTCGGCAACAGATAGAGACGGTCCCCGCCGTCCGACGGGCTCACGGTCCGATCGGGGGAGACGGACGGACGAGAACGATGGCGATAGATAGAGTCGAGGGGAAGGACGTCTCGTAAGAACCGATGGCGACTAAATAGAATCGAGGCGATGTCCAATTCATTGACAAAATAAATAGGGTGACGAAAATATATACAGTCGAGCGGACGAGTACGGCGCCGTGGGGATGGGAAGGGAGAGGTGGAGGAGCGGAGGGAAAGGGGGAAAAGAGGGTTTAGCTGCGGAGAGGTGAAGGGGGGACGGCAGAGGGAGTAGAGGGAGAAGGGGAGCTCAGTCTGGGAAGGCCTCTCGGAGGAGGTGAGTTTTAAGTAGGGTTTCGAAGAGGGGAAGAGAATCGGTTCGGCGGAGGGGAGGAGGGAGGGCGTTCCGGGACCGCGGGAGGACGCGGCCCGGGGGTCGACGGCGGGACGGGCGAGACCGAGGGACGGCGAGGAGGCGGGCGGCGGAGGAGCGGAGCGTGCGGGGTGGGTGGTAGAGAGAGAGAAGGGAGGAGAGGTAGGAAGGGGCGAGGTGACGGAGAGCCTCGAAGCCTAGAGTGAGGAGTTTTTGTTTGGAGCGGAGGTCGACGGGCAACCGCTGGAGGTGTTTAAGAAGGGCAGTGACAGGCCCAGATCGTTTCTGCGGGAAGATGAGCCGGGCGGCGGAGTGAAGAATAGACCGGAGCGGGGCGAGAGAGGAGGAAGGGAGGTCGGAGAGAAGGCCGACGCGGTAGTCTAGCCGGGATATAACGAGAACCTGATCACCTTGTATCCCCCAGGGCTTAGAACAGTGCTCGGCACATAGTAAGCGCTTAACAAATACCACCATTTATTTTACTTGTTTCGATGACTGTCTCCCCCCCTTCTAGACTGTGAGCCCTGTGTGGGGAAGGGGGATTGTGTCTACCGCTGAATTGTCCCGGGCCCGGGCTCTTTCCACTAAGCCACGCTGCTTCTAATAATAATAAATGATTATTATTTTGCTGCTGCTGCTGCTGCTGGCAGTGCAATGCTCTGCACACAGTAAGCACTCAATAAATACCACCGAATGAATGAATTCAGGGTCTCAGTTCCCTCCTCTGTTAAACTGGGGGTGAAGACCGTGAGCCCCATCTGGGGCAGGGCTTGTGCCCAACCGCATTAGCTTGGGTCTCCCCCAGCGCTTAGAACAGTGCTTGTCACATAGCAAGTGCTTAACGGGTATTACTATTATTACTAGTAGTAATCATAGAAAAAAATATCATATAATAATAATATGATGATGATGTTGGTATTTGTTAAGCGCTTACTATGTGCCGAGCACTGTTCTAAGCGCTGGGGGATACAAGGTGATCAGGTTGTCCCACGTGGGGCTCACAGTTTTCATCCCCATTTTCCAGATGAGGGAACTGAGGCCCAGAGAAGTGAAGTGACTTGCCCAAAGTCACACAGCTGGCAAGAGGCGGAGCCAGGATTCGAACCCATGACCTCTGACTCCCAAGCCCGGGCTCTTTCCACTGAGCCACGCTGCTTCTCTAGTGATGTTGGTACTTGTTAGGCGCTTACTATGTGTCAGGCACTGTTTTAAGCCCTGGGGGAGATACAAGGCCATCAAGGTTGTCCCAGGTGGAGCTCACAGTCTTCATCCCCATTTTCCAGAGGAGGTCACTGAGGCCCAGAGAAGTGAAGGGATTTGCCCAAGGTCACATGGAAGACCCCCTTCTAGACTGTGAGCCCGTTGTTGGATAGGGATTGTCTCTACTGACAAATTGTCCTCTCCCAAGCGCTTGGTACAGAGCTCGGCACACAGTAAGCGCTCAATAAATACGATTGAATGAATGAATAAATTGGAGTTAGAACCCAAAACCTCTGACTCCCAAGCCCGGCCTCTTTCCATTAAGTCACGCTGAGCTTAGAACAGTGCTTTGCACATAGTAAGCGCTTAGTGGGAGAGAAGCAGTGTGGCTCAGTGGAAAGAGCCCGGGCTCGGGAGTCAGAGGTCGCGGGTTCTAATCCCGCCTCCGCCACTTGTCTGCTGTGTGACTTTGAGCAGGTCACTTGACTTCTCTGGGCCTCAGTTCCCTCATCTGTCGAATGGGGATGAAGACTCTGAGCCCCCCGCGGGGCAACCCGATGACCTTGTCTCTCCCCGGGTGCTCAGAACGGTGCTTGGCACATAGTAAGCGCTCAACAAAACCAGCATTATGGTCACTAACAAATGCCAGCATTGTTATTATTCTAATAATAATAAATATTGATTATTTTGCTGCTGCTGACGATGGCCATCCTGGGAGGGGAAAGCCATTGTTGGCCCGTGCCCCCTCGGGTCCTGGCACCGCTTCCTCGGGCCCGGCACGAAATGAGAGTCGGCATGGCTTAGTATGGCAGCGTGGCTCAGTGGAAAGAGCCCAGACTTGGGAGTCAGAGGTCCTGGGTTCGACTCCCGGCTCTGCCACTTGTCAGCTGTGGGACTGTGGGCAAGTCATTTAACTTCTCTGTGCCTCAGTTCCCTCCTCTGGAAAATGGGGATGAAGACCGGGAGCCCCACGTGGGACGACCTGATTCCCCCGTGTCTCCCCCAGCGCTAAGAACAGTGCTCGGCACATAGGAAGCGCTTCACAAACACCAACATTACTATTAATCCCGCCTCCACCACTTGTCTGCTGTGTGACTTTGGGCAAGCCAGTGGCTCAGTGGAAAGAGCCCGGGCTGGGGAGTCAGAGGTCCTGGGTTCTAATCCTGCCTCCACCACTTGTCTGCTGTGTGACCTCGGGCAAGCCAGTGGCTGTGTGGAAAGAGCCCGGGCTGGGGGTCAGAGGTCACGGGTTCCAATTCCTGCTCTGCCGCTTGTCTGCTGTGTGACTGTGGGCACGTCACTTCACTTCTCTGGGCCTCAGTTGCCTCCTCTGTAAAATGGGAATGAAGACTGTGAGGGGACCACCTGATCACCCTGCATCCCCCCCCCCCCAGCGCTTAGAACACTGCGTGGCACATAGTAAGTGCTTAACACGTGCCATCGTCACTTCTCTGGACCTCAGTGACCTCATCTGTCACATGGGGATGAAGGCTGTGAGCCTCACATGGGGCAACCTGATGACCCTCCATCTCCCCCAGCGCTTAGCACAGTGCTCTGCACATAGTAAGCGCTTCACAAACGCCACCTTTCTCATTATCATCATCAAATGGCCACGACAAGGGGCGCCGCGGGGTCTGCGCATGCGCCAGCTCCCCGCCAACGGCTTTTTCGCGGTGTGCGCATGCGCACCCCCCCCCCGCCGGGAGATCGACGACTCGGCGCTCGCCCACCCGGCCTGGTGCGCCGCGCCCCCCTCCCCCCGAAGGCCGAGCGGCGGAGCGCCGAGTCCTCGATCCCCTCCGCGGGCGGGAGGCCGCCGTCGGGGGGGGGCGGGGCGGGGCCCGAGGGCGCATGCGCGCGGCGCCGCCGTCAGCGGGGCTCGCGGCCGCCGCCGTCCCGCGCAGGCGCGTTGCCGGGGCCCCTGCGGGCGCGCGCCCCGCCCCGCCCCTCCCCCGCCCCGCGGCCCGGAGGAAGGAAGGAAGGAAGGACGGACGGAGGGAGGGAGGGAGGGACGGACGGACGATGCCCGGGAAGCTGAAGGTGAAGATCGTGGCCGGCCGCCATTTGCCGGTGATGGACCGGGCCAGCGACCTCACCGATGCCTTCGTGGAGGTGGGAGACCCGCCCCGCCCCGACCCGCCCCGACCCGACCCGACCCGACCCGACCCGAAGCGCCCCTCGGCCCCGCCCCCCCCCACGCCCCGCCCCCGCCCCCCCCTTCCCCCCCCCCCCCCCCCCCACCTTCATCCCTGCCTTCCTTCGCTCGGGCATTCAGTCAGTCAGGCAGTCAGTTCAGCCATTCATTCATTCATTCAGTCAGTCAGTCGTCCAGTCAGTTCAGTCATTCATTCATTCAGTCAATCTGTCAGTCATGCAGTCAGTCGCGCAGTCAGTTCAGGCATTCAGTCAGTCAGTCATGCATTCAGTCACGCAGTCAGTTCAGTCAGTCGTTCAGTCAGTTCAGTCATTCAGTCAGTCGTTCAGTTCAGTCATTCAGTCAGTCGTTCAGTCATTCAGTCATGCATGCATTCAGTCAGTTCAGTCATTCAGTCAGTCGTTCAGTCAGTTCAGCCATTCAGTTCAGTCATTCAGTCGTTCAGTCAGTTCAGTCATTCAGTCATGCATGCATTCAGTCAGTCAGTCGGTCGTTCAGTCAGTCCAGTCATTCAGTCAGTCGTTCAGTCAGTTCAGTCATTCAGTCATGCATGCATTCAGTCAGTCGGTCGTTCAGTCAGTCCAGTCATTCAGTCAGTCGTTCAATCAGTCGTTCAGTTCAGTCATTCAGTCAGTCGTTCAGTCAGTTCAGTCATTCAGTCATGCATGCATTCAGTCAGTCGGTCGTTCAGTCAGTCATTCAGTTCAGTCAGTCGTTCAGTCAGTCGTTCAGTCAGTTCAGTCAATCAGTCAGGCATGCATTCAGTCAGTCAGTCGGTCGTTCAGTCAGTCCAGTCATTCAGTCAGTCGTTCAGTCAGTTCAGTCATTCAGTCATGCATGCATTCAGTCAGTCGGTCGTTCAGTCAGTCCAGTCATTCAGTCAGTCGTTCAATCAGTCGTTCAGTTCAGTCATTCAGTCAGTCGTTCAGTCAGTTCAGTCATTCAGTCATGCATGCATTCAGTCAGTCGGTCGTTCAGTCAGTCATTCAGTTCAGTCAGTCGTTCAGTCAGTCGTTCAGTCAGTTCAGTCAATCAGTCAGGCATGCATTCAGTCAGTCAGTCGGTCGTTCAGTCAGTCATTCAGTTCAGTCAGTCGTTCAGTCAGTCGTTCAGTCAGTTCAGTCAATCAGTCAGTCATTCAGCCATGCATTCATTCAGTCAGTCGTTCAGTCAGTTCAGTCATTCAGTCATGCATGCATTCAGTCAGTCGGTCGTTCAGTCAGTCCAGTCATTCAGTCAGTCGTTCAGTCAGTCAGTCAATCAGTCAGTCATTCAGCCATGCATTCAGTCAGTCAGTCGTTCAGTCAGTTCAGTCATTCAGTCATGCATGCATTCAGTCAGTCGGTCGTTCAGTCAGTCCAGTCATTCAGTCAGTCGTTCAATCAGTCGTTCAGTTCAGTCATTCAGTCAGTCGTTCAGTCAGTTCAGTCATTCAGTCATGCATGCATTCAGTCAGTCGGTCGTTCAGTCAGTCATTCAGTTCAGTCAGTCGTTCAGTCAGTCGTTCAGTCAGTTCAGTCAATCAGTCAGGCATGCATTCAGTCAGTCAGTCGGTCGTTCAGTCAGTCATTCAGTTCAGTCAGTCGTTCAGTCAGTCGTTCAGTCAGTTCAGTCAATCAGTCAGTCATTCAGCCATGCATTCATTCAGTCAGTCGTTCAGTCAGTTCAGTCATTCAGTCATGCATGCATTCAGTCAGTCGGTCGTTCAGTCAGTCCAGTCATTCAGTCAGTCGTTCAGTCAGTCAGTCAATCAGTCAGTCATTCAGCCATGCATTCAGTCAGTCAGTCGTTCAGTCAGTTCAGTCATTCAGTCATGCATGCATTCAGTCAGTCGGTCGTTCAGTCAGTCCAGTCATTCAGTCAGTCGTTCAATCAGTCGTTCAGTTCAGTCATTCAGTCAGTCGTTCAGTCAGTTCAGTCATTCAGTCATGCATGCATTCAGTCAGTCGGTCGTTCAGTCAGTCATTCAGTTCAGTCAGTCGTTCAGTCAGTCGTTCAGTCAGTTCAGTCAATCAGTCAGGCATGCATTCAGTCAGTCAGTCGGTCGTTCAGTCAGTCATTCAGTTCAGTCAGTCGTTCAGTCAGTCGTTCAGTCAGTTCAGTCAATCAGTCAGTCATTCAGCCATGCATTCATTCAGTCAGTCGTTCAGTCAGTTCAGTCATTCAGTCATGCATGCATTCAGTCAGTCGGTCGTTCAGTCAGTCCAGTCATTCAGTCAGTCGTTCAGTCAGTCAGTCAATCAGTCAGTCATTCAGCCATGCATTCAGTCAGTCAGTCGTTCAGTCAGTTCAGTCATTCAGTCATGCATGCATTCAGTCAGTCGGTCGTTCAGTCAGTCCAGTCATTCAGTCAGTCGTTCAGTCAGTTCAGTCATTCAGTCAGTCATTCAGTCATTCAGTCAGTCGTTCAGTCAGTTCAGTCATTCAGTCAGTCGTTCAGTCAGTCAATCAGTCAGTCATGCATTCAGTCAGTCATCCAGTCATTCAGTCATCCAGTCAGTTTCAGTCAGTCATTCAGTCAGTCATGCATTCAGTCAGTCAGTCAGTCAGTCACTTGTGCATTCAGTCATTCATTCATCCAGTCAGTCACTCAGTCACATTCAGTCATTCATTCACGCATGCATGCATGCATGCATTCATTCATTCATTGAGTCATTCAGTCATTCCATCATCGATTGACTGGTGGCTGCTCAGGGCCCCACCCATAGCCGGGACCGTGCGGTGTCCCCAGCGCCCGTGGCCCCGGCCGCCGGGCGGGATTAGAACTCAGGTCCTCGGAGGCCCGCGCCACCTCCCCGCCCGCTCTGCCCCCTGAGGCGGGTGGAGACCCAGAGGAGTGAAGCGGCCGGCCCCAGGTCACCCTGCTGGCAGGTGTTGGAGCCGGGATTAGAACCCACGACCTCGGACTCCCCAGCCCGGCCTTTTGCCCCCCGAGCCGCGCCGCTCGATAGACACGCGCGGGTCACGGGTTCGGATCCCGTGCCGGGGGACCTTGGGCCAGCCGCTTCCCTTCTCCGGGCCTCAGTTCCCGCATCTGGAAAATGGGGATGGAGACGGCGAGCCCCACGGGGGACGGGGACCGCGTCCGACCCGAGCCGCTTCTACCCACCCCAGCGCTTAGCACAGTGCCCGGCACCAAGTAAAGGATTAACAAATGCCGCGGTCGCTGTTATCATTATTATTAATAAAAGAAGCGAGGGGTAGGAAATAGAATCGTTTAACAAGCGGCACCGCTAGTTCACAAGGTTGAGGAGCCGCGTGGCTCAGTGGCAAGAGCCCGGGCTTGGGAGGCAGAGGTCACGGGTTCGAATCCCGGCTCTGCCACTTGTCAGCCGGGGGACCGTGGGCGAGTCACTGCACTTCTCGGTGCCTCAGTTTCCTCATCTGGAAAATGGGGATGAAGACTGTGAGCCTCACGTGGGACGACCCGACGACCCCGTGTCTCCCCCAGCGCTTAGAACGGTGCTCTGCACATAGTCAGTGCTTAACAGATACCAACATTATTACAAGGCCCTAGGTGGCCCTGTATTGATTGACGTTGATTAAAAAAAACCAGTAACCGAAGCTAAGAATGCATTCATTCTTTCAAGCAATCATTGGCATTTATTGAGCGCTTACTGGGTGCAGAGCACTGGACTAAGCGCTTGGAACGGACAATTGGGCAACAGAGAGAGACCGTCCCGGCCCAACGACGGGCTCACGGTCTAGAAGGGGGAGACGGACAACCACACAAAACAAGTAGTCAGGCATCGATAGCATCAAAATAGATGAATAGCCTGAGAGATCTATACACCTCATTAATAAAATAAATAGAATAATCAATATGTACCTAGATACACCAGGGCTGTGGGCGGGGAAGGGGGTAGAGCAGAGGGAGGGAGTCGGGGCGATGGGGAAGGGAGGAGGAGCAGCGGAGGAACAGCTGCATAATGATAATAATAATAATAATAATGATGATGATGGCATTTGTTAAGCGCTTACTCTGTGCCAAGCACTCTTCTAAGCGCTGGAGGAGATACAGGATTATCACGTTGTCCCCCACGGGGCTCCCAGTCTTCACGAGAAGCAGCGTGGCTCAGTGGAAAGAGCCCGGGCTTTGGAGTCAGAGGTCATGGGTTCGACTCCCGGCTCGGCCACCGGTCAGCTGGGTGACTTTGGGCAAGTCACTTCACTTCTCGGTGCCTCAGTTTCCTCATCTGTAAAATGGGGATGAAGACTGTGGGCCCCACGGGGGACGACCCCGTATCTACCCCAGCGCTTTAGAACGGTGCTCGGCACATAGTAAGCGCTTAACAGATACCAACATCATCATCATCATCATCACCCCCGTTTTCCAGATGGCGGCTTGAGCCCGGGCCTGGGAGTCAGCGGGACCTGGGTTCTAATCCCGGCTCCACCCCCCCCGCCATCTGCTTTGTGACCCTGGGCCAGTCGCTTCCCTTCCCCGGGGCCTCAGTGACCTCGTGTGTGAAATGGGGATTTGAGTGGGAGCTCCACCGGGAACAGGGACTGCGTCCGACCCGGGCAGTTTGCATTCAGCTCAGTATTTAGTAGAGGGCCCGGTCGGTCAGTCAGTCGTATTTCTCCAGCGCCCGCAGTGTGCCGAGCGCTGTATTAAGCGCTTGGGAGAGGATGTTCTCACCGACACATTCCCTGCTCACAATGAGTTTACAGTCCGCGCTGCCGGGGAAGCAGACCTTAGGCAGCGCGGCCCAGCGGGTAGAGCCCGGGCCTGAGAGTCGGAAGGTGATGGGTTCTAATCCCGGCACCGCCCTGGGTCTAATAATAATAATAATAATAATAATGTCGGTATTTGTTAAGCGCTTACTATGTGCAGAGCACCGTTCTAAGCGCCGGGGGAGATACAGGGTCATCAGGTGGTCCCACGTGGGGCTCCCAGTCTTCATCCCCATTTTCCAGATGAGGGAACTGAGGCCCAGAGAAGTGCAGCGACTCGCCCACGGTCCCACAGCTGACGAGTGGCAGAGCCGGGATTTGAACTCGTGACCTCTGACTCCCAAGCCCGGGCTCTTTCCACTGAGCCACGCTGCCTCCCGTAATAATAATGTTGGTATTTGTTAAGCGCTTACTAGGTGCCGAGCACTGTTCTAAGCGCTGGGGTCGGTACAGGGTCATCAGATTGTCCCGCGTGAGGCTCCCAGTTAAGCTGTGGGACCCTGGGCGAGTCTTAGTCCAGTGCTCTGCACATAGTCAGCGCTCAATAAATACTACTGAATGAATGAAGTCGTTTTTCTGTGCCTCGGTGACCTCATCTGTCCACTGGGGATGAAGACTGTGACCCCACGTGGGGCAGGGACCGGGTCCAACCCCATTGGCTTGTCCCCACCCTGGCGCTCAGTACAGTGCCTGGCACATAATACAGTGCCTGGCACGTAATAAGCGCTTAACGAAAACCCAAACTATTATCCTCGTTCTTGTCTGCTGTGGGACCCTGGGCAAGTCACTTCACTTCTCTGGGCCTCAGTTCCCTCATCAGGAAAATGGAGATGGAGACCGGGAGCCCCACGGGGGACGGGGATCGGGTCCGACCCCCGATTCGCTTGGATCCACCCCAGCGCTTAGTACAGCGTGAGAAGCAGCGCGGCTCAGTGGAAAGAGGCCGGGCTTGGGAGTCGGAGGTCACGGGTTCGACTCCCGGCTCTGCCACTCGTCAGCTGGGTGACTGTGGGCGAGTCACTTCACTTCTCTGGGCCTCAGTGACCTCATCTGTAAAATGGGGATGAAGACTGTGAGCCTCACATGGGACAACCTCATTCCCTTGTATCTACCCCGGCGCTGAGAACGGTGCTCTGCACATAGTAAGCGCTTAACAAATACCAACATTATTATCATTATTATTATTACAGGGCTCGGCAGAAAGTAAGCCCTTAATTAACACCACCGTTATTCTCGCCGCTGCTAGTATTATCATTCCGTCGCCGTCGCCTTGAGCAAGTCACCTGACTCGCCGCCGCCTCAGTTTCCCCAGCTTTAAAGGGGGCCGTGAGGAGCCCTTGCTCACCGCCGGAGGAAGGGGATGCGGAGCCGTGAACGTGAAAGTGATACGACGGCCCTTGGAGCTTGGGAAGGAATAAAGGAGAGCTATTTTTAGGCCTTTTAAGCCTTTGTCCGCGACTCCGATTCCAGATTGGTGGCCAGAGGAGAATTATGTCGGGGATTTGGGAATTAAAAGCCGAGAGAGGTGCCCGAGCTTGTTCTCAGAGACACCCTGAGAGTCGTTTTGAAATGTGACCGGCTTTCAAAGAAGCCAAGGTCAGACCCCAACGTCGCCATTTTCCAAGTTCAAAAAGAAAAAGTTAGTATTCGTTAAGCGCTTCCTCTGTGCCGAGCACTGTTCTAAGCCCTGGGGGGAGATACGGGGTCATCAGGTTGTCCCTCGTGAGGCTCACGGTCTTCACCCCCGTGTTGCAGATGAGGCAGCCGAGGCCCAGAGAAGTGACTTGCCCACAGTCACCCAGCTGACGAGTGGCGGAGCGGGGATTCGAACCCATGACCTCGGACTCCCAAGCCCGGCCTCTTGCCGCCGAGCCGCGCTGCTTCTCTAGACTGGAATCTCGTGGGCGGGGAACGTGTCCGTTTATTGTCGTGATGACCGGCCCCGGATATGCCGATCTTCTACCTAGCGGCCTCATCCAGGAAGGATTCCCATGTTGCTGTCGCCGGGAATAATGATAATGATAATTAAAAAAAAAAAAATCGTGGTATTTGTTAAGCGTTTACTCTGTGCAAAGCACCGTTCTAAGCGCTGGGGGATACAAGGAGATCAGGTCGTCCCACGTGGGGCTCACAGTTTTAATCCCCATTTGACAGATGAGGTGACTGAGGCCCAGAGAAGTGATTTGCCCAAGGTCACACAGCTGACTAGCGGCGGAGCCGGGATTGGAACCCGTGACCTCTGACTCCCAAGCCGGCGCTCTTTCCGCTGAGCCGCGCTGCTTCCAGGCAGCCATTATGAATAATAATAATAATCCTCAGCTGTGAAATGGGGGATTGGGAGCCCCACGTGGGACGGCGACCGTGTCCGACCCCCTTCGCCCGTATCCACCCCGGCGCTCAGTACGGCGCCTGGCACGTAGTAAGCATCCATTCATTCATTCATTCATTCAATTCATTCAATAGTATTTATTGAGCGCTTACTATGTGCAGAGCACTGTACCCAGCGCTTGGGATGAACAAGTCGGCAACAGATAGAGACGGTCCCCGCCGGCCGACGGGCTCACGGTCCGATCGGGGGAGACGGACGGACGAGAACGACGGCGATAGATAGAGTCGAGGGGAAGGACGTCTCGTAGAAACGATGGCGACTAAATAGAATCGAGGCGATGTACAATTCCTTAACAAAATAAATAGGGTAATGGAAATGTAGTAAGCGCTTAACGGATCCCCCAGTCGTCGTGATTTGTGGGCCGAGCACCGTTCCGCTCTCTCCCAGGAGAGCGACGGTTTTTATTATTTCATTTTTCTGGTGTGCGATCGGCTCTCAGTAAGCGCCGGGCTGCGTCCTTAGCACCGGGGATGACCCAAGGTAGTCAGGTTGGGCGCAGCCCCCGTTTTATCTTATTTTTATGGTACGGTGTAAGAGGATAACTCCTTCAAGGCTTACTCTGTGCCAGGCACCGTTCTAAGCACCAAGGTAGATCCAAGGTGGTCGGGTTGGACCCAGTCCCCGTCCCACGGGGGGCTCGTCGGTCTTCATCCCCATTTTCCAGATGAGGGAACTGAGGCCCAGAGAAGCGAATTGACTTTTCCAAGGTCACCCAGCACTCATTCACTCCCTAGTAGTTATTGAGCGCTTACTATGTGCAGGGCACTGTACTAAGCGCTCGGAACGGACAGTTCGGCAACAGATAGGGACAGTCCCCGCCGTTTGACGGGCTCACGGTCTAATCGGGGAGACGGACGGACAAAGACAATAGCAATAAACAGAATCGAGGGGAGGAACGTCTCATTAAAACAAAGCAGTAAATAGAATCCAGGAGATGTACGTCTCCTTAACAAAATAAATAGGGGTAATAAGTAATATATACAAATGAGCGGACGAGCAGAGTGCGGAGGGGAAGGGAGAGGGGGAGGAGCAGGGGGAAAGGGGGGGGGAAAAGGGGGCTTAGCTGAGGGGAGGGGGGAGGGGTGGAGGGGGAGCAGAGGGAAAAGGGGAAGCTCAGTGTGGGAAGGCCTCTCGGAGGAGGTGAGCTCTCAGTAGGGCGAGCGGCGGAGCCGGGATTAGAACCCAGGTCCTTCCGACTCCCGGGCCCGGGCTCTACCCGCTCTGGGGCCGAGGGAGGGGCTTCCCCAGACGGTCATTGCCCCGGGATGATTTTCGACGCTCTTCCCTGGGCGGGCGGCGGACCTTCGTTGGTTCATTCATTCCGTCGTACTCATCGAGCGCCGACTGTGTGGCCGAGCGCCGGACTCGGCGCTTGGAAGGTCCAGTTCAGGGGCCGCTTCTGTGTTATTAGCCGTCGCCGTGGCAAGTCCTCCTTTTTCAAGCCTCCACCCTCCCCGCTCTCGTCTCGCGCCGTTCGTCTCCGATGCTGTCGCTTCTCTTCAGGTGAAGTTCGGGAACACGACGTTTAAAACGGATGTGTATCACAAGTCCCTCAACCCGCAGTGGAACTCCGAATGGTTTAAATTTGAGGTGAGTAGGTGATCGCCCCTCCCCGTTAAAATAATGATGTTGGGATTTGTTAAGCGCGTACTGTGCGCAGAGCACCGTTCTAAGCGCTGGGGTAGATCCGGGGTCATCGGGCCGTCCCACGTGAGGCTCACAGTTAATCCCCATTTTACAGATGAGGTGACTGAGGCACAGAGAAAACGCCCAGAGCCTCCCCCGAGGGGATCCGCGGCATTACAAGTGGCCGTTTTTACCTCTCCGGGCCTGGGTTTCCTCGTCCGTCAGATGGGGATGAAGACCGTGAGCCCCCCGTGGGGCAACCCGATGACCCTGAGTCGTCCCCAGCGCTTAGAACGGCGCTTGGCCTCTCGGCCTTTCCCGGAAGCCCCTTTCTCTTACAACAGGCAGCGTGGCTCAGTGGCAAGAGCCCGGGCCGGGGAGTCAGAGGTCGTGGGTTCGAATCCCGGCTCCGCCGCCTCTCAGCCGGGTGACCTTGGGCCAGTCACTTCACTTCTCTGTCCCTCAGCCGTCAAATGGGGACGAAGACCGTGAGCCCCACGGGGTGGGACCACCTGATCACCTCGTATCCCCCCCAGCGCTTAGAACGGTGCTTGGCACCTAGTAAGCGCTTAACAGATACCAACGTTATTATTATTATTAATAATATTCTTCATCCCATCCAATAGACATCTCCGTCACTGCAAAGTTGAGCTTTCCTTTGCCCGAATTTAAGGAAACAGGGCGAAGAGTGAGAAGCAGCGGGGCCCAGCGGAGAGAACACGGGCCCGGGAGCCAGAGGACCTGGGTTCTAATCCCAGCTCCGCCACTGGCCTGCCGGGTGACCTCGGGCGAGTCACTTCCCTTCCCCCGCCGCCCCCCCCCCCCGCCTCAGTTTCCTCCACTGCCAAATGGAGTGCGACCTTCTCCTTAGCCCGCGAGCCCCCAGGATGGGACGTTGACTCTCTCCGACCTGACGAGCTCGTCTCTGCCCCGGCCTGGCACGTAGTAAGTGCTTGACACGGGCCGTGATCATTATTATCGATAAATGACGGTTACGGGGCTCTGCACGCAGTCGACGCTTAATCAAAGCCCCCGATTAATAATAATAATAATAATAATAACGGATAATAATAATAATCCGTTTAAACCGCGAACCCATCTTTGGGCAGGGGTGGTCTCTATCTGTTGCCGAACTGTCCATCCCAAGTGCTTAGGACAGTGCTCTGCACATAGTAAGGGCTCAATAAATACGATTGAATGAATGAATACGGAGAACCACGGGGAAAGACGCTTAGAGAGAATAATAATAACGATGATGTTGGTATTTGTTGAGCTCTTACCGGGTGCCAAGCGCCGTTCGAAGCGCCGGGGGAGATGCGAGGCGATCAGGTCGTCCCACGCGAGGCTCACGGTCTTCATCCCCGTTTGACAGACGAGGGAACTGAGGCCCGGAGAGGTGAAGCGGCTTGCCCGCGGTCACCCAGCTGCCAAGCGGCAGAGCCGGGATTCGAACCCACGACCCCCTCCTCCCGAGCCCCTCTGCTTTCATCTCTCCGTGATGACGGGCTGGACGATTTCCCGCGGGCCCTCCCTTCCTTCCTTCGCTCGGCCGTCTTTACGGAGAGCTGACCGCGGGCGGAGCGCCGGGGACGCGGGCAACGGGGAGAGGCGATCCCCGCCCCCGGCGGGCCGACGGCCCGGGAGGGGGATTCCGCCGGCAGGCGTTCGATCGACCGGGGGGGGCTGGGGGGGTCCGATCGTAGGTGGACGACGAAGATCTCCAGGACGAGCCCCTGCAGATCACCGTCCTGGACCACGACACCTACAGCGCCAACGATGCCATCGGCAAAGTCTACATCGACCTGGACCCGCTCCTGTACAGCGAGGCGGCCACCGTCATCTCCGGCTGGTTCCCCATCTACGACACCATTCACGGTAGGCGCCGGCGCTCTGCGGGAGGGCCTCCCTTTCCCCCAGCGGCGCGTTGCCGCTCGAGTCCCGAAGACGGCACCGTCCGATGGGGGTTTCTTCGGCGCCGACTCTGCGCCCAGCACCCCGCTAAGCGTGGCTTCGGTGGCCGGGGAGGCAGAGGCCGTGGGTTCTCATCCCCGCCTCGCCGCCTGTCACTCCGGGCGAGTCGCTTCACTCCTCTGGGCCTCGGTTTCCTCATCTTTACAGTGGGGATGAAGACCGGGAGCCCCAAGTGGGACGACCTGATCACCTTGTGTCTACCCAGCGCTTAGAACGGTGCTTGGCACACGTAGAAAGCGCTCAACCGGTACCAAAATGATTAAAATTCTTAAATGGTTATTATCGCTGTGCCCGGCCCGTTGTAAGCGCTTCACAGATGCCATTCGTTTTGAATTTCTAATTGCAATTCCATGCAGTTTTTCATTTAAAAAAACATTACCGCATCGCTGTCTGAAATACCCCTCTCTTTTGACCCGATTTGAGACACAGCGCCCGTTCGTCCTTTTTTGGTTTGTTTTTATGGTATTTCATTCCTTCATTCGATCGTGTTTATTGAGCGCTTACCGTGTGCAGAGCTCCGTACAAAGCGCTTGTTAAGCATTGACTGTGTCCCGGGCGCTGTATTACTAATACTGATGATAATAATGGTGGTATTTGTTAAGCGCTTACTATGTGCAAAGCACTGTTTTAAGCCCCGGGGTGTGGCGGGGGATACAGGGTGATGAGGTCGTCCCACGTGGGGCTCACAGACTTAATCCCCACTTTACAGATGAGGTCATTGAGGCCCAGAGAAGTGAAGTGACTCGCCCACAGTCACACAGCTGACGAGTGACGGAGCCGGGATTAGAACCCGTGACCTCTGACTCCCAAGCCCGGGCTCTTTCCACTGAGCCACGCTCCTTCTCTCTGGGGTATTAAGCTCTGGGATGTTCAATCATATTTATTCAGCGCTTACCATGTGCAGAGCACTGTACTAAGCGCTTGGAATGTACAATTCAGCAACAGAGAGAGACGATCCCTGCCCAACGACGGGCTCAAAGAGACAAGCTAATGGGGTTGGACACAGTCTATCGATCAATCAGTCAGTGAGCCCGGGCTTGGGAGTCAGCGGTCATGGGTTCTAATCCCGGCTCCGCCGCCTGTCAGGTCTGTGACTTTCGGCAAGGCACTTCACCTCTCTGGGCCTCAGTGACCTCATCTGTCAAATGGGGATGAAGACCGTGAGCCCCACGGGGGACGACCCGATCACCTTGTACACCGCCCCCCGCCCCCCCCCCCCCCCCCAGCGCTTAGAACAGTGCTCGGCACGTAGCAGGCGCTTAACGGATGCCATCGTTATTATAGTAAGCACTTAGCAGATACCGTCATTATGATTATCATCAGTATGATTATTTTTAAGGTAGTGCTGGAGTCTCCCATCGTAAAGAACAGTCCGGCCGATAGTGCGGTCGAGGAGCGGGTGGAGAGAGCGGGAGGGGAGCTGGCGGATTCGACGTCTGGGATGAACCGGTTAAAAGCGGAAACCCAGGGAAAACAAAGGGCCCCGGTATTTTTCCGTAATCAGCCCAACCGGAGGACTGTCTGCTCAATTATTTACGGCAGAAAACCCGTTCCCTCCTGCTTATACTCTGCATAAACCGGGGGAATCGTCTTTTGGCCGGAGAATGGGAGACATTAAAATGAAAACGGAAAGGTGGCGGGGGGGGGAAGATATCGATACTGTACTGGATGGCATTATATGCCTTTTTATGTACGATTTAGTATATTGGATTTTTATAAAACGGGGTAGTTTTCTCCAGAGAAAGGGAGATATTAAAATGAAAACAGAAGGGTGGCAAGGCGGGGGCGGGGCAAAGATATCGATACTATCCTTGAAGGCATTATATGCCATTTAATGTACCATTTAATATATCGGATTTTTAGAAACGTGATCATTTTCTCCAGAGAATGGGAGATATTAAAATGAAAACAGAAGGGTGGCAGGGTGGGGCGGGGGGGGGCAAAGATATCGATACTGTACTCGATGGCATTATATGCCATTTAATGTACCGTTTAATATATTGGGTTTTTGTAGAACGGGGTGGTCTTCTCCGGAGAATGGGACCTATTAAAATGAAAGAAGGGTGGCAAGGCGGAGGGCGGGGGGGGGAAGATATCGGTACTCGAAGGCATTATATGCCATTTAATGTACCGTTTAATATATTGGATTTTTATAAAACGGGGCGGTTTTCTCCGGAGAACGGGAGATATTAAAACGAAAGAAGGGTGGCAGGGCGGGGGGCGGGGGGCGGATACCGATACTATACTCGAAGGCATTATATGCCATTTAATGTATCATTTAATATATTGGATTTTTATAAAATGGGGTGGTTATCTCCGGAGGATGGGAGATACTAAAATGAAAACAGAAGGGTGGCAAGGCGGGGAGGGGGGCGAAGATGTCGACACTATACTCGAAGGCATCATATGCCATTTGATGTACCATGTAATATACTGGATTTTTGTAAAACGGGGCGGTTTTCTCCAGAGAGTGGGACGTATTAAAATGAAAACAGAAGGGTGGTCGGGTGGGGGTGGCGGGGGCAGAGATAGCGATACTGGATGGCGTTATATGCCATTTAATGTACCGTTTAATATATCGGATTTTCATAGAACGGGGTGGTTTCCCCCCGGCCCCTCCCGCCCGCCGCCGTTTCGAGACCCTGGATTTTTGTCCTGTAGGTATCCGTGGAGAAATCAACGTGGTGGTGAAAGTGGATCTCTTCAACGACTTAAACCGATTTAGACAATCCTCCTGTGGAGTCAAATTCTTCTGCAGTGAGTCAAGGAATGCCTGATCACCGTTTTTCATTCATTCCTTCATTCGACAGTATTTATTGAGCGCTTAGTCCGTGCAGAGCACCGGACTAAGCGCCCGGAATGGACAACTGGGCGACAGATAGAGACGGTCCGTGCCCGTCGACGGGCTCGCGGTCTAGTCGGGGGAGAAGGACGGGCACAAACAACAGCGAGAAATAGAATCGAGGGGACGGACACCTCGTTAACAAAATAAATCGGGTAATAGAAGTATCTGCAATTGAGCGGAGTGCTGAGGGGAGGGGAAGGGAGAGGGGGAGGAGCAGAGGGAGAGGGGGCTTAGCCGAGGGGAGGGGAAGGGGGAGCGGAGAGGGAGCGGAGGGAGAAGGGGAAGCTCGGTGTGGGAGGGCCTCTTGGAGGAGGTGAGTTGTTAAAGGATGAGAACCTCGATCTCGCCCGGCCCCCGTCCCGCCTCCGGCCCGGCACGCCCTCCCGCCTCAAATCCCACGGACGATTCCTCTCCCCCCCTTCAGAGCCTTATCGGAGGTCCGTCTCTTCCCTGACTAAGCCCGGCCCGGCCCCCCCCCCCCGTCCGCTGTGTGACCCTGGGCAAGTCACTTCACTTCTCTGGGCCTCAGTTCCCTCGTCTGGGAAACGGGGATTGGGACCGTGGGCCCCACGTGGGACGGGGACCGTGTCCAGCCGCATTTGCTTGTATCTCCCCCAGTGCTTGGCACACGGTAAGTACTTAGATACCGCAACGATTATGATCATCAACATCTGAGAGAAGAGGCGGCGGCTTTTTAATTCATTCATTCAGACGGTCGTACTAATTAAGCACTTACTGTACGCAGAGCACTGTAATAATAATAATGTCGGCATTTGTTAAGCGCTTACTATGTGCGGAGCACTGTTCTAAGCACTGGGATAGATACGGGGCCATCGGGTCGTCCCACGTGAGGCTCCCGGTCTTCATCCCCATTTTCCAGATGAGGTCACTGAGGCCCAGAGAAGCGAGGTGACTCGCCCACAGTCACACAGCTGACAAGTGGCGGAGCCGGGATTCGGACTCCCAAGCCCGGGCTCTTTCCACCGAGCCACGCCGCTTCTCTAAGAGAAGTGCGGCGACATCATTATCATCATCCCCGCCCAACGACGGGCTCACGGTCTAGACGGGGGAGACGGACGGCAGGGCGGAACGGAACCAAACGAGGCAGCGTCATCAAGATGAATAGAATCGTGGAGATGTACGCTTTATTAACGAAATAAATAGACGAGAACCCGGGTCCTCCCCTCTGGGCCGCGCCGCTTCCCGCCCGGATTTCTCCTGTTGATCCCGGCGCCTTCCGCGGGTGTTTGTTTTCCCCAGCCACGTCCATCCCCAAGTGTTACCGAGCCGTCACGATCCACGGGTTCGTGGAGGAGCTGGTGGTCAACGAAGACCCCGAGTATCAGTGGATCGACCGCATCCGAACCCCCCGGGCCTCCAACGAAGCCCGGCAGAGGCTCATCTCCTTGATGTCAGGTACCCGGATCCTTCCTGCCTAGTAATGGTAAAAATAATAACGGACCCGTGAAGCGCTTACTCCGTGCCGAGCCCCGTTCTAAGCGCCGGGGGCCGTCCAAGGTAAGCGGGGTGTCGGCGGTCCTGTCCATCCCCGCGTCGGTTCGTTCGGCCGACCGTATTTGTGGATAACAAATAATAACGTTGGTAGTTGTCAAGCGCTTACTGCGTGCCCACTGTGTATGCGGGATTTGGGAAGCGCTCACTGTGTGCCGAGCGCTGTTCTGAGCACTGGGTTGGGGGCGGTGCAAGGTCGTCGTGTTGTCCACGCGGGGCTCACGGTCTCAGTCCCCATTTTCCAGAGGAGGTCACCGAGGCACGGAGAAGTCGATAATACCGTTGGTATTTGTCAAGCGCTCACTATGTGCCGAGCGCCGTTCCAAGCGCCGGGGGAGATACGGGGTCATCGGGTCGTCCCACGGGAGGCTCCCGGTCGATCCCCATTTTCCAGAGGAGGGAGCTGAGGCCCGGGGAAGTGAAGTGACCCGCCCAAAGTCACACAGCAAACAGGCGGCCCCACCTGGGTCGGGGACCGTGTCCAGCGGGTTTCGCTCGTATCCACCCCAGGGCTTCGCACGGCGCCTGGCGCGGCGTGAGCGCTTCCCAGATCCCGCCGTCGTTATCGTTCTGATCAGTACTGAGCAGCGGGCGAAGCAGCGCGGCTCAGCGGCGAGAGCCCGGGCTTGGGAGTCAGGGGTCGTGGGTTCTGATCCCGCCTCCGCCGCCGGCCCGCCGGGTGACCTCGGGCGAGTCGCTTCCCTTCTCTGGGCCTCGGGAACCTCGTCCGTGAAATGGGGATGAAGGGTGTGAGCCCCACCCGATGACCTTGTATCCCCCCCCCCCCCCCCAGCGCTCAGAACGGTGCTCGGCACAGAGTAAGCGCTTCACGGATGCCGCCGTTATTTATGATGATTATTATTATTGTTACGGGCTCTCGGAGGGGATGGCACCCCGAGGAGGCTCTGAAGGGGGAGAGCGGGGCGGTCTGGCGTCCACTCGGCCCGTCGGCTCTTTCAGGCGAGCTGCAGAGGAAGATCGGGCTGAAGGTCCTGGAGATGCGCGGGAACGCCGTGGTCGGCTACCTGCAGTGCTTCGACCTGGAGGGCGAGTCGGGGCTGGTGGTCCGCGCCATCGGGACGGCCTGCACCCTGGAGAAGCTGACGACGGCCGCCCCCGCCCAGCCCGCCTGCAACTCTCCCTCCAGAGAGACCAAGGAGTAAGTAGGAGTCGCCGGGGAGGGAGCCCCCGGGGGCGGAGGGACCCGGCCGAAGAGCCGGCGGAACGGGGGGTCTCCGGCGGGCGCCCGCTCCGCCCCGGGCGCCGCCGGAGGGGCCGCGGCGGAGAGAGGCCGACGGGTCGGACGCCGTCCCCGGCCCCCGTCCGACGGGCGAGGGGACCGAGGCCCGGCCGGGCGAAGCGACCCGGCCGAGGTCACGCGGCGGACGGGGGGCGGGGCCGGGATCGGAACCCAGATCCGGGCTCTCGTGATAACGGGGGCGGTATCCGTTAAGCGCTTCCTATGTGCCGAGCACCGTTCTGAGCGCTGGGGGAGAGACGGGGTCATCGGGTCGTCCCTCGTGGGGCTCACGGTCTTCGTCCCCATTTTACAGAGGAGGGAACTGAGGCCCAGAGAAGCGAGGCGACTCGCCCGCAGTCCCACAGCTGACCCGTGGCCGAGCCGGGATTTGAACCCGTGACCTCCGACTCCCGAGCCCGGGCTCCTTCCACCGAGCCGCGCTGCTTCTCCACCCGCCGGGCCGTGCGGCTGTCGTGATTATCATCGTTAATGATATTACGATGATTTGCTATGATTATCATCATCCTCAGTAACGGTGATGATGGTATCCGGTCAGCGCTCACTCTGTGCCAAGCACCGTTCTAAGCGCCGGGGCCGATACGGGCGACTGAGGTCGGACACGGTCCCCGTCCCGCACGGGCCTCCCGGGCTTCATCCCCGTTTCCCAGATGTGGGAATCGAGGCCCAGAGAAGTAAAATGGCTTGGCCGAGGTCACGCGGCGGACCAGGGGCGGAGCCGGGATCGGAACCCAGATCTTTCGGGCTCTGCCCACCGGGCCGTGCCGCTTCTCCAGCCAGTGCTGCCCTTATCACTGTGATCATCGTTATTAGATGACGGTATTCGTTGAGCACTTACTCTGTGCCGAGCACCCATCTAAGCCCCGGAGTCGATACAGGCGACCGAGGTTGGACCCCGTCCCACGTGAGGCTCCCGGTCTTCATCCCCATCTTACAGATGCGGGAACCGAGGCCCAGAGAAACAGAGTGACTCGCCCGAGGTCGCGCAGCCGGCGGAGCCGGGATTAGAACCCGGGTCCGTAATAATAGCCGTAACAGTTGGGCGTTAGAGTTAAGCGCCTACTCTGTGTCAGATGTCTCACTGAACCCCGGGGTAGATAGGAGGGAATCGGGTCGGACACGGCCCCTGTCCCCCCGTGGGGCTCCCGGTCTCGATCCTCGTTTTGCCCATGAGGGAACTGAGGCCCCCAAGAGGCGAAGTGACTTGTCCAGGGTCATTCGTTCAGTCAGTCGTATTTATCGAGCGCTTACTCTGTGCAGAGCGCTGTGCCGCGCGCTTGGAAAGTGCGGTCCGGCAACAGATAGAGCCCATCCCTACCCGACAGCGGGCTCACGGTCTAGGAGGTCACCCGGCCGACAGGTAGTGGCGCCGGCCTTGGAACCCACTCCCAGACCCGGGCTCTCTCCGCCGGGCCAGGTTCTTTTCTCCGTTCACGTTCCTTGGGTTTCCTCCGGTCAGCCGGTCCGTTCAGCGGTATCGATTGAGCGCCGACAGCGTGCAGAGCGCCGAACGGAGGAAACCCAAGGAATGCGAATAGGGTAACAGATAATATCTGCAAGTGAGCAGAGAACAGAGCGCCGAGGGGAGGGGAAGGGAGAGGGGGAGGAGCAGGGGGAAAGGGGGGAAAGGGGGGCTTAGCTGAGGGGAGGTGAAGGAGGGGGCAGAGAGGGAGCAGAGGGAAAAGGGGAGCTCAGTGTGGGAAGGCCTCTCGGAGGAGGTGACCTCTAAGTAGGGCTTCGAAGAGGGGAAGAGAATGAGTCTGGCGGAGGTGAGGAGGGAGGCCGTCCCGGGACCGCGGGAGGACGCGGGCCGGGGGTCGACGGCGGGACGGGCGAGGCCGGGGGACGGCGAGGGGGCGGGCGGCGGAGGGGCGGGGCGGGCGGGGTGGGCGGGGGAAAGAGAGAAGGGAGGAGAGGTAGGAGGGGGCGAGGGGACGTAGAGCCTCGAAGCCTAGAGTGAGGAGTTTTTGTTTGGAGCGGAGGTCGACGGGCGACCGCCGGAGGATTTTGAGGAGGGGAGTGACGGGCCCGGAGCGTTTCTGCGGGAAGGTGAGCCGGGGGGGCGGAGCGAAGAAGAGACCGGAGCGGGGCGAGAGAGGAGGAAGGGAGGTCGGAGAGCAGGCCGACGCGGTAGTCTAGCCGGGATATCACGAGAGCCCGTAGCGGTAAGGCAGCCGTCCGGGCGGAGAGGAGAGGGCGGATCTCGGCGATATCGTAGAGGTGAGACCGGCGGGCCTCGGTGACGGATCGGATGTGTGGGGCGAATGAGAGCGCGCGCTCTCGTGTCTCTGGGCCTCAGTTCCCTCACCTGTGAAATGGGGATTAAGATGGTCAGCCCGTGTCGGGTCAGGGACCGCGTCCAACCTGGTCAGCCCCCATCTACCCCGGCGCTCAGTACGACGCCTGGCGCGTAACGGCGGTCGCGGTCTATAGTAAGCGCTTCCTACGTGGCCAGCCCCGTTCTGAGCGCTTAAATGCCGTATAAAAAAGCGTCAGCAAGGGAAGCGGCGGGGCCCTGCGGTTAAAGCCCCAGCCTGGGTGTCGCGAGCACCCGGGTTCTAATCCCGGCCCCGCCGCCCGTCTGCCGGGCGGCCGCGGGCAAGTCGTTTCGCTTCTCCGGCCCTCGGGTCCCTCGTCCGTGAACCGGGGATGACGGCCGCGACCCCCACGTGGGCCGGGGACCCGATCGGCTTCTGTCTAATAATGAGGATGACGACAGCCGTGGTACACGTTGAGCGCTCGCTCCGGGCCAGTCGCCGTTCTGAGCCCTGGGGCGGACGCCTTGTACCCCAACGGCGCGGGGATTGGCCCCCAGGTAGATACGAGCTATCTACCCTGGGGCGTAGAACGGTGCCCGGCACAGAGTAAGCGCTTAACCGAGACCGTTAGCCAAAGATAACGTGAGTTCCCTCCGGGAGGAGTCCGGGTCTTCTTCACGTGACTCGGTGTTCGACTGAGGCTGGGGGGTTTTCCCCCCCTCCCTCCCCGAGAGGTTCTTCTCTGGGTCGGGACGGGGCTGGGAACCGGAGGCCGCCCCGCCCCGTCGCCCGCGTCCGCTTCTTTTCTCCCGACACCGGCGACACTGGCGGGAGAGAGGTCGAACGAGACCGCCAGCCGGAAAACGGACCTCTACTTCCAAAACGCGCCCCTTTTTTAAAGGCGGGCTGCCGGGCGGGCTTCGTTTGCCGGGGTTTTCTTTTCGGAGGAGATCCTTTCGGTTCGGAGCCCCCCGGCGTCCCGGAGCCGGCGGAGACCTCTCGGGGCGGGCGGCCGCCCGCGGCGTTGCCCCTGGCACCCGGAGGAGTCGACGTCCCCGTCTCGGTCTGAAATTCAGGCCTGAGTTTGGATTCTTTTTATCCGTCAGCATCTCGGTCTGAGGGACGGGTCTCAGTTTGAGTTATTTTTCGACATTCCGGGCAGGTGGTCGGAAAAAGGAGGGTGTGCCGGGGGGAAGATCCCCCCCCCCCCCCCCACCCCCCTCATTTCAGATACGTCGAAGCCTTTTTGGACGCGGTGGTTTTTGTTGTTCTGTGCCCCGTTTTATGTGGCATTTCTAACGTTGCAATCTCCTTGTCGTGTGAGTATCTTTCCCTTTACGTGTCCTCGTTGGATTTCGGTTCCTTTTAATCTCAGGCTCTTTCCTTCCTCTCCTTTGTTCCCCTCCTTTGAGACCCCGGGGAAGGCGACGCTCAGGTCAGTTTGGGTGGAGCCAGGAGCGGCACAGTTTCCCCCTTTTTAGCAAGTCGGTTGTATTTGTTGAGCGCCTACCGTGTGCAGAGCACCGTACGAAGCGCCTGGGAGAGGAAGGTAGAACAATAAAGAGACGCGTCCCCCGTCCGCAACGAGCTCGCCTACCGAGCGCTCGCTCTCTGCTAAGTCCCCATCCCTCGTGGGACCCGGTCGAGGAGGGGGAGCGGAAAGCTTCTCTCCGTCTTTCCAGGTTAGGAGACGTCGGGGTCCAGGGAAGGGAAGGAGGGCGGCGTGGCTCAGCGGAAAGAGCGCGGGCTCTGGAGTCAGAGGTCATGGGTTCGAATCCCGGCTCGGCCGCTTGTCAGCCGTGTGACTTTGGGCGAGTCACTGCACTTCTCTGTGCCTCGGTGACCTCATCTGTAAAATGGGGATGAAGAGTGCGAGCCCCACGTGGGACGACCCGATTCCCCCGTGTCTACCCCAGCGCTTAGAACAGCGCTCGGCACATGGTAAGCGCTTCACGAACACCAACATTATCAGGTCGTCCGAGGCCGCGCGGCAGCAGGCCGAAGGGTCGCACGGGGGTGGACGCGGATCGCTCGGAGGGGGTCGGGGAGGACCGAGACGGAGGCCGCCCTGAACCCGCGGGTTTAGGCGAGAGTCGGGGTCTAAGTCCTGAACACTAAATATTAATATGTTAACGTTAAAATATTAAAAACGTTATTAGGTTGCTCTTAAATATTAGCTCTCAGAAGCCAATACCAAATAAACGTTTAACCAGTGACCCCCCCCCCCTCCAAATTCAATACTGCCCTCCCCCAATAAAAAAGAAAAATGGAGAAATCAAAAAAAGAAATTGTACTGCAATCGGGGAGAAAAACCACACTCCCCCTCTCCTCACCCCCAGTGCACACCTGCACGCAATCCTGCCACACAAACGCAAGCGCTCAGCATAGTGCTCCGCACCCAGGAAGCGCTCAGTAAATACGATTGAACGTAAACACGCTATGCGAACTTCAACCTTTATTATTTTTTTTTTAAAACCTAAAGCCTGTTTCCGTGTAGCGAAGCCAACCTGGCAGTGTAAATAATTTGACGTGGAGAGTGTTCGCATTTCGTGATTGGCCCGTGACAGGGACTCGTTCGTTCAGTCGGTCGTATTCATTAAGCGCTTACTGTGTGCAGAGCACTGTACTGAGCGCTCGGAAAAGTACAATACAACAATAACCAGTGGGAGTCCCCGCCCACGACGGGTTTTCGGAATTATAACAGCGTGACGGGTTCTCGCCCGGAGCCCGTTCTCGGAATGGACCTATTTGGCTTCCCCATTTCTAACAACGGTAGTTATAATAGTAATGATGATGGTATTTGCTAAGCGCCGACTGTGTGCCGAGCGCTGTTGTAAGCACCGGGGTAGAGACAGGGTGATCAGGTTGCCCCGCGCGGGGCTTCCGCTCTCCGTCCCCGTCTTCCTGATGAGGGAACCGAGGTGCGGAGACTTGGAGCGGCTTGCCCGAGGTCACGCGGTAGACAGGCGGAGCCGGGATTAGAACCCACGTCCTCCGACTCCCCAGCCGGGGCCCCTGCCGCTAAAGCCACGCCGCGTCTCCGTCGAATCCGGAGCTTCCCGCTCCCGGGCTCCCGGCCTCTCCCCCGGGCCCGCCCCGCCTCCCGGTCGGGCAGCGTTTCCGTCTCGGAGGAACCGTAGATCCGACAGTCCAACGTCCTCTCCCGCCTCCCCCCGGGGGCCTCTGGCTCCCCCCGGCCCAGCCCCGCGGAGCCCTCCCACCGAGGGGGCAGACCGGCCGGCCGTTCAATTTCGGGGAGGGGGTTTGGTGGCGGGGGTCGCGCCTGGGATCCTGGAAGGGAGAGGCGGGAGAAACGGAGTCAAGAACCACCGCCCCGACGGAAGCTGGAATTCCGGGGGCAGCGTCATCCGGTCGTGTTTACGGAGCGCCTACTCTGTGCCGAGCACCCTGCTAAGCGCTCGGGGGAGTAAAATACGACGACGGGCGGACCCATTCCGTTCAATTCGGTCGTATTTACCCGGCGCTCACCGCGTGCCGGAGGGCCGCGCGGAGTGCTCGGCGCTGTCACCGTCGAGTGCCGTGGAGTCGGTTACCGACCCGTGGCGACTCCGCGGACGTGTTCTCTCCAGAGCGGCCCGCCCTCGTCCTCGGATAACGGTTTTTCCCCTCATCGTGGTTGCGGACTCTCTCCATCTGGCTGCCGGTCTGCCCCCTCCACCTCCTCCCGGGCGGCCGGTGTCTTCTCCGGAGGATCCGTCCTCCCGACGACGGGTCCGGAATGGGCCGGGTCGAGTCGTTTGGCCCGCCGCGGACCACTGTGGCTTAATTTGCTCCAAAATCCAAACGTTCGTTTTGCGGGCGGCCCGCGGTGTTCGCTAAAATAGAACCGCACGCTGACCCGTTCCCCGCCCACGGCGAGCCGACGGTCTAGAGGCGGGGGAGAGATGCGGCCCGCCCCTTGACGATGGGCGTTGACCGTTCCTTCCGTTTCACGGGCGGGCGGTCGTTTTTGAAGCGCCCTGGCGACGTCTCAGAAGCGACGTCTCTAAATTAACCGCCCCCGAGGCGGCTCGTTCGTTCGATCCGCCGCGTTCGTCGAGCGCTTGCTGTGTGCAGGGCACTGTGCTACGCGCTTGGGAGAGTCCAGTAGAGCCATAAAGAGAGGCACTCCCAGCCCACGCGAGCTCACCGTTCCTCGCCTTTTATAAAGCCGCCCCTCTAAAGGCCACCGGTCTGCAAACGGAGCCCCTTTACCGAGGAGCGTTCCTCATCCGGATTTCCTGATGATAACGATTCATTCAATAGTATTTACCGAGCGCCTACTATGTGCAGAGCGCCGTACTGAGCGCTTGGAATGGACAGATCGGTAACAGAGAGAGACGGTCCCCGCCCTCCGACGGGCGCACGGTCTGATCGGGGGAGACGGACGAGAGCAATAGCATAATGACGACGACGGCGACGACGACGAGACTCGTTCGGCGCTCCCGGTCCCCGTCCCCCACGGGGCTCACGCCGTCAATCCCCATCTTCCAGATGAGGGAACCGAGGCCCGGAGGCGGGAAGCCACCCGCCCGAGGTCACGCCGCGGCCGGGCGGCGGAGCCGGGGATTAGAACCCGGGTCCCGGCGACGCCCGGGCCCCGCCCGCGAGGCCGCGCGGGTCCCGTCTTGGCTTCCGCCCGCCGGGACTTAGAGCGGCCGATCGCCCGACCGAAAGCCGAGCCCTCGGCGCCGAGGGAGGGGCCCCGGCGGCCCGGAACGGTGCCTCCGCCAACTGTCTGTGTCTGTTGTCTTCTCTCCTTCCACGCCGCCCGCCCGCCCTCTCAGGTCTCCGCCGGTCCACCCTCCAGGCCACGGATGCCGGTCGACTCACAACAGCCCAATTCACCCGGCTCCCGGCTCCCGACTCACTCAGAACTTCTCTGTGTCTGTACCCACTCTCGTCTACACTGGTACGACACCGCTCGGACGCCAGACCCGGGCAGGGAGAGGCAGGTCGTCGCCAGAGGTGTCCCGCTGGGCAGGCAGTGTAGGCAGTGTAGACAGGTGCCAGCCGTCTTTTCCCTCTCCTCCTCTTCCTCCTCTTCCTCCTCTTCCTCCTCCTCCTCCTCCTCCTCCTCCTCCTCCTCCTCCTCCTCCTCCGGAGACGCCCGGATCGTCCGTCGGGGACGAGCTCCCGGCTGCAGCGGAAGCGGAGGGCCCGCTTTAGCCCTCCCGCTTCCCAGACTCTCTTCCACAGATCCGTCCGCCGATCTGCCGGGACGGCCTCCTCTCGCGGCGAGTTCCCCTCGTCCGTCCGGTCGCGCTCGCCGCGTGCAGAGCACTGAGCTGAGCGCTTGGGAGGGGACGGCGCAATCGCAGAGGGGCGCGTTCCCCGCCCACGGCGAGCTCACGGCGTCCGCGGGCCGGGGCGGGGGCACCGGGCCCATCCTCCTTCCGGTGCCTCCGGGGAGCCGGATTCGGCCGCGGGCTCCGGGATGGTCTCCCTCCGCGCGACCCTTCCCTCCCTCCCCGCCTTCGCTGGCGAAGCCCGGGAAGAAGGGACGGGCAGAATCTACAAACGGAGGTTGGGAAAAACGGACCTCCCCCCCCCCCCCCCCCCACCGCCCCCCGGCGCACGCGTCTCTCCTCGCTTGGCACCTTCCCGGGCGATTTGCCCTGGGCCGGAGCCCGGGTTTTTCCCTATTCGGTGCGAGGCCGCGGCCGGGGAGGCCGACGGTGGGCGGTGTTGGGGGCGGGGGCGGTTTCTTCGGCCCCGGGTGAGTCCCGGACTCCCCCCGGAGAGGTTCCCGTCAGCCGGCGACGCGTCGGGTCGTTCTGTGGAAGAGACGGGACCGGAGACCAGGTAAGCCCCGGCCGGACGCGCGGTTCCGCGGCCTCCCCTCCCCCCCACCGCGCGCCCCGGAGGTCGGGCCGCGGAACGCTCCGCTCGGTTCGTTTTTAGCTGTGGCACTCGAGAGGTGCTATAGGATAAGGAAACAGATCTCCTCCGGAAGACCTGTGTGTGCGTGCAGACGTAAAGAGGAGTCTATCCACCCACACGTACCTTGCCATCGTCCTTAATTTTTTTTCTTTCCGTCGTCGTCCACGTCTCCAAAAGCACCGTTGATTTGCAGAGATTTGGAAGCCATGTATTCTCTTCGGTTGTTTCCTTTTACGTGTGTCTGTCGGTTTTCGCTTTTTTCTGCTTTTTGGGTTTCGGTTGGTTTTCGGTTGGTTTTTTCCCACTCGCTCTGCCACGTCGTACCTGCCGGGCCCACGAGCGGCTTCGGGGCAGAGAGCGTCCATCTGCGGAACGTCGAGTCGGTAGAGAGCGATCCCCTTGGGCCGGGCCTCGGCCCCGCCCGGGACGCCAGCGGACGACGGGCCCAGGGTCTCCGTCGGACGGGTCCTCTGGCTCCCGACGACTTAACGTGTCTCCACCTTCTTCTGGCAGGATGGCCTTCAGTGAAGAGCCCAATCCCAACACTCACTCTTCAGGACCCTCCACCCCTCTGAAAAACCAAACCTATTCCTTTTCACCTTCCAAGTCCTACAGCCGCCAGTCCTCTTCTTCTGACACAGATTTGAGTTTGACACCCAAGACCGGTAAGGCCTCCCACCCGCCCGGTTTCCGTGCGGTTTTCTTCCCCCTCTGGACGAGCGCTCCGTCCCAGCCTCCTCTCCCGCCGCGGGCAGACAGGTGGGCGGAGGAGCGCGAGGGTGGGCGGAGGGTCACCCCGAGGGGTTTGGGAGACGGAGGCGGCCCCCGACCCGGGGCGGGCGGCGGCCGAGGCGAGGGTCGGAGCTCAGGCGGCTCTTAGATCCCGACGGCGCGATAGGCCCTCCCGCGGAGCCCCTCCGTAGCCTCGGCGGCTCCGGCTCCCTTTCTCCCCCCTTAATCGGCCCGTCGGTGGCGTTTACCGAGCCCTCGCTGCGGGCGGGGCACCGGGCTGGACGCTCGGGGGAGCGCGGCCCGGCGCGCGGAGCGAGCTTAGCCCTCGGCGTCCGGCGTGAGTTTAAAAGCCGGATCCCCCAGGCGGGGAAAACACCTTCGAGTCTCTCTTCCTCTGATTCCGAATGTGATCCGAGGCGGGAAGAGGTGTAAAAAGTCAGTCTCTCCGGGGGAGCGGAAAGAGCCGCGTTACCCCAGATTACGCGGTTAGCGTGAACCAGTCAGTGTTTAGATTTTATTTCTGTTCTGGCCATTCGCCTCTTAGCGTTCGAACGGTTGGGCTTCTGCCCCAATTGTTTTTGTTTTTCTCACCTTATAAGTCGATAGCATCCATCCGTCAGTGGCATTTTCTGAACGCCTACTCTGTGCTAAACCCCTGGGAGGGGACAACAGACCGGAGTTGGCGAGCGCCTTCGCGGCCTCCGGCGAGCTTTCGGCGTTTCCAGTCGATCGGGGGGTATTTATTAGTGATAATAATAATGGCGGTGCTCGTTAAGCGGTCGTCACTAATAATAATAACCGTGGTATCTGTCAGCGCGCTTACTGTGTGGCCCGCACTGTTCTGAGCGCCGGGGTAGATACAGGTCATCCCGCGGGGCCGACACGATACAAGGTGATCGGGTCGGCCCCCGCGGGGCTCACGGTCTTCATCCCCATTTTCCAGATGAGGTCCCCGAGGCCCAGAGAAGTGACTTGCCCAGGGTCACCCGGAGGACCGTCGGCGGAGCCGGGATTAGAACCCACGACCTCTGACTCCCAAGCCCGGGCTCTTGCCACTGAGCCACGCTGCTTCTCGAGCACTAACTGCGTGCGGGGCACAGTAGGCAGTCAGTCATATTTTTTGAGCAGAGGCCTGTAAATAATAATAATGATGTCGGTATCTGTTAAGCGCTCCCTAGGTGCAGGGCACCGTTCTAAGCGCTGGGGGAGGTGCAGGGTCCCCCGTGGGGCTCCCGGTCTTCATCCCCATCTTCCAGCTGAGGGAACCGAGGCCCAGAGAAGTGAAGTGACTCGCCCACGGTCACCCGGCTGACGGGCGGCGGGGCCGGGATTCGAACCCGTGCCCTCTGACCCCGAAGCCCGTGCTCTTTCCGCTGAGCCACGCTGCCCCTCAAATACCCTTGAGGGACCGAAGTCCGCTTTCACACCGAGACCGCTCCCGGAGCAGTCGGTCCGTGGATGGTATTTATTGAGCGCTTACCAGCGCGGGGCACTGTAGTAAGCGCTTGAGAGAGTCCCAGTCAGTCGTATTTCGTCGGCCCTTACTGTGCGCGGAGCACTGTAGCGAGCAGCGGCGTGGCTCGGTGGAAGGAGGCCGGGCTCGAGAGTCAGAGGTCGCGGGTTCGGATCCCGGCTCGGCAGCCGGGTGACCGTGGGCGAGTCCCTTCACTTCCCTGGGCCTCAGTCCCCTCATCTGTCAAATGGGGATGAAGACCGGGAGCCTCACGTGGGACGACCCGGTGACCCCGGATCTCCCCCAGAGCGCGGAACGGTGCTCTGCACGTAGCCGGCGCTTAACAGATGCCGACGTTATCGTTACAGTTCAGTCAGTCAGTCCACGTGGGGCTCGCAGTCTTCATCCCCGTTTTCCAGATGAGGGAACCGAGGCCCGGAGAAGCGAAGTGACTCGCCCCAGGTCACGGAGCAGGAGCGCGGTGGAGGCGGAATTAGAACCCAGGTCCGACACCCGGACCTGCGCGTCGATCTCTCCTCGTGACGCCCCCCCGAGCGGTTTACGGAGCAGGGAGAGGCTCGGGGAGACGACGCTTAACGAGTACTGTTGTTATCATTGTTATAATTTCCGTTATCCTTACGTGACTCGAGGGACCCGGCGTCCCCGATGAGGCGCGTTTAACTCTTCCCCTGTCAAAGAGGAAGACGGAAATGCCACCGTATCTCGCTGCCGCCCGTTTCCCCGCAGGTGAGGCTGTCGTTCGTCCGGTAGTGGTCACTGAGCGCTTACTACGGGCAGAGCACTGTACCGAGCGCTTGGAACGGACGGCTGGGCAACAGAGAGAGACGGTCCCCGCCCGGGACTTTTCCGAGCGTCCGGCCAGGGCTCGCTAAATACCACCGAGGTGGTCTCTTAGTGAATCGCGCACGTCTTCCGACACCCCGACGTCCAAAATCCTTGAAGGGGGGGGGGGATTTAGGAGAGACGCACTGGCCTGACGGCGGAGCCCTCAGGCGACGGAACGGTTCCCGTCCGTCTCGCTCCTTAAATGAAGCCCGCCTAGGTGAAGTGGGAGACTCTGCCTCTCGTGTCCGTTGTGGTCGTGGTGTGTGGTCTTCGCGTGGCTGCCGACGGTGACTCTTCCCATACCGCCGTTATATACACACACACACACACACACACGTATATGTATAGAGACGTCTACACGCCCGTGTATGTGTAGACACGGCCCCACACACACACACACACACACACACACACATATATATATATATATGCACATATCCGTGTGTGTATCTATTAGTCTGTTCCACCCAAGATGTCCCTCTGCCTTTGCGAATTCCATTGTCACTGTTCTGTTTTTACTCCGTCGTGGCTCTTCTCCCTCCTCCTCCTCTGTTTCGGTTTCGTTTCTCCCCGGTCACCCTCCGAATCTGCGTCTTCTCTCTGCCGCTTTACTCCGCGGCCCCTCCCCCGCAGAGGCGTGGGATTTCCCCGTACCCCAGCTCCCCCCACCCCATCTCTGGAGGTCCCCCTCGTCTTAAAAAATCCCGCCTCCGTCTCCCCGGACCCAGGCCTCCCCCCCGCCGGTCTGACCGTTCGAGCCCCGCCGTTCTGAGGGAAGGCGTTTCTTTCAGCGAAGAGCCGTTCCTCGCTGCTTCCGTAGGAGCAACCTCTGATGCGGTTTCTTTCATCTGTCGATTTGGGGATTTTTTTTTTTTTTTAAATCTTAAAAGTGAGCGCGTTTTGGAAAATGACCCCAGACGCGAGGGACGAACGGGGATTCCGACAGGCCGAGGGGACCCCTCGTGTCTTCCCTTTCCTCGGAGAGTCAGAGCCCACCGGGGTTTAGGTCGACGGGAACCCGAGGGTAGTTCGCGAGAGCACGGCGGCCTTCGGAAGGTCTTTCTACCTTATTGTTTTATTTAGGCTTCTTTAAAAAAAAAAAACAATCGATGACCTTGAAATAGATCTGGGTATAAAGTCGTCGCTCCCGACAGAACCAGAGAGGCACCCGGACGATCGGTTTTAAAACATCGCCAACCCCGTTCGTGCCGTCGGACTTATCCCGTCGCGGGCATCCGAAATCAGCTGGGCCGTTCGGGCCGGTTCCCAGTCCCCTTTCGGCTCCCCTTCCCGCCCGCGCTGTGTTTTTCCATCCCGTCGCCTTATGTTGCCATCTCATCCCGCCGTCTCAGTCGTCGTCGTGCTCCATTTCACCTTCAGGATACGTTCCGTTTCGTCTTCCCCGTGCTTCCCGTTAAGACCTTCGCCTCGCGTCTTCGTTCAGTATCCTATAGCCCCTCCGAGGATCCTGTGGCGATGCCACGTGAGATCGGAGAAGACCGTTAAAAATATCGGAACGAGCACCCGGGGACTTATTCGGATGCCAATCCGTGTTTCCTTATCCGAGAACGGCTAAAAAGAAAATCCTAAAAGGCCGCGTGAATGACCCGTTCCCCCGGCAGTGGCCATTTAGGAATGAACGGGCTGGGACGGATTTTTACCTTCAGTACGAGAAGGCCCCCCCCCCCCCCCTCCCCCCCCTCCTCCCCCACCCCCGCTTTCCATAATAAAATTCCGTCTGTCGATAGTCGAGAGAAGGAGAAGTCCAGGGAGGAGAAGAGAACGTTAGATTTTAAAAAAGAGTTAAGATCTCACCGAAAAGCATTTACTCTCTGCCGACGTGGGCGGTTTGTCCTGTTTCCGTGTCGTGGTTCTCGGGGTTCCCCGGGGGCGGGAACGTGAAACCGGGGAGGCCCGGTGCACCGAGAAGCATGAGACGCCGCGGGCCGTCGGGAGTGTTGGGGAATACGGAGAAACAGCCCCGAGTTTCCTCCCTGAAGAAAAATGACAATCGTGATAAGGTTGGCATTTAAGCGCCTACCCTGTGCCGAGCACTGTTCTGAGCGCTGGGACGGATACGAGGCGATCGGATCGCCCCGCGGGGGGCCCCCGGCCTTCGTCCCCGTTTTCCAGATGAGGTCACCGAGGCCCGGAGATGCGGAGCGACTCGCCCCCGAGTCCCCGAGCGGACCAGCGGAGGGGGGATTAGAACCCACCACCTCCGACTCCCGAGGCCGGGCTCTTTCCACTGAGCCGCGCCGCTTCCCTATAGAGGCAGAGAGAGCCGGCGCTAAAGAGAAGGGCCGACGGCTCTGAGTTCCTCGACCGTCGTCCGGCGAGAGGAGTCGTCGGCCACGGTCGTCCTCTGGGCGACGATAGCGATGGTCCCCGCGGGACCCGTCGAGCGCCTCCCGCGCGCCCGGCAGGACGTCGGTCGGCCGGGGTTCCCCTAAGACCGGGCGGTCGGCGACCTCTCGGCCCGTCGGGGACGACGCGGAAACCCCCTCTACGGAGCCGGCCGCCCCGCCCCACAGACGGATAATTCGGACGCGCGTCGGTCGGAACCCCGGGGCGGCGGCGGCGGCGGCGGCGAAACGCGTCGGTCGGCGTGGCCGGGGCTGCCCCTCCGGCCCCGTTACCCACTGCCGTCTCTCTCCCCTAGGGATGGGCAGCGGCAGCGCCGGAAAGGAGGGCGGCCCCTTGAAGGCTCTCTTAAGGCAGCAGACGCAGTCGGCGCTGGAGCAGAGGGTAAGGAACCGGAAGGAATCGGCCGTCGGGCTCCCGCTGCCGAGCTCACCGCCCCGGGCGCCTTTTCGACGGCCGCCCCGGCCCGGGCCGGGAGGAGGAGGTCGGCCGGCCCGTCGGTGGCGTCGGCCGGTCCCCGCCGGCGGGATGGGAGCCGGACGCCCGGCGGAAGCCGACGAGATAGCCGCGGGCCGGATCGGGCCGGCCCGGCGGCCGTCGCGGCTCGCGTCGGAGGTCGCGCTTCCCATCCCGCCTCCGCCGCTTGTCCGCTGCGTGGCCGCGGGCGGGCCGCTTCGCTTCGCCGGGCCCCGGTGGCCTCATCTGGAAAATGGGGATGAAGACCGGGAGCCCCGCGTGGGACGACCCGATGGCCTTGCGTCTGCCCCACGGCGCTTAGGACGGCGCTTGGCGCATAGTAGGCGCTAAACAGATACCAAAGTTATCGTTATTATTATCGACAGTGCCTGGCACATAGTAAGCGCTTAACAAATGCCATCATTTGCTTGGCACATAGTAAGCACTTTACAGATACCAAACGATGGAGCGGCAGCGTGGCTCGGTGGAAAGAGCCCGGGCTTTGGAGTCGGAGGTCGTGGGTTCGAAGCCCGGCCCGGCCACCTGTCAGCTGTGGGACTGGGCGAGTCACTTCGCTTCTCGGCGCCTCAGTTCCCTCATCTGTAAAATGGGGATGAAGACCGTGAGCCCCACGTGGGGCGACCCGATTCCCCCGCGTCTACCCCGGCGCTTAGAACGGTGCTCGGCACATAGCGAGCGCTTAACGAGTACCGACGTCGTCACGCCGTCGTCGTCGTCGTCGTCATGGGGCTGGTTGAGTGATTACTATGCGCCGAGCGCCGTTCCAGGCGCCGCGGTAGATACGACGTTGTATTAAACTCCCGGGGCGGGTACCCGCGAACGGGATTGGACACGGTCCCTGTCCCACGTGGGGCTCACCGTCTCAGTCCCCATTTTGCAGGTGAGGGAACTGAGGCCCAGAGAAGTGAAGTGACTTGCCCAGGGTCACGCGGGAGACGGGTGGCGGGGCCGGGATTAGAACCTGGGTCCTTCCGGCCCCCGGGACCGGGCTGTAGCCATTAGGCCACGCTGCGCGGGGGCGGATCCGAGTAAATCGGGCGGGACCCGGTCCCTGTCCCTCCTGGGGTTCACCGTCCCGATCCCCATTTTCCGGATGAGGGAACCGAGGCCCAGAGAAGTGAAGCGACTTGTCCAGGGTCACCCAGCAGACAAGGGGCGGAGCCGGGGGTAGAACCCACGACCTTCTGACTCCCGGGCCCGAGATCTATCCGCCGGCCACACCACAGAGAAGGGGCAGAGCCGGGATTAGAACCCGTGTCCTTCTGGGTCCCAGTCCCGGCCTCTACCCGTCAGACCGCACGGCTCCTCAAGCGTCTATCAAGTAGTTCCCGGGGGCCGCGCCCCGCGTTAAGCCGGGGGGGGGGGGGGGGGAGTCGGTGCGGGACATTAATCGGATCGGCCCCGGTCCCCGTCCTAAGCGTTCACACGGCGGTCGCGGTCCGGGAGGCGGGGAGGGCGCGGCTCTTCTCCCGAGGACTATTCGGTCGGAAACGCTGATGGATTCCTCCGTCCTCCACCCTGATGGGAATGTCCGAATCGGTGGAATTGGGGTGGAGGTCGGACCGGGGAATGGGACGGGAATCGGCGACGAGGCGCCGTGGCGAACGTTCACGGGGGACCGATGGCGGCGAATGTCTCCCTCGGAAGGAGCGGGTCCGTGGGCCCTCGGAGACGGCCCCCTCCCGCGTCCTTTCCGAGTTGCGGACTCTCCGGTTCCGTAACCGTCGCTAGCCTGGGAAATCCCGGGGAATTCCCCCGGCTCCACCTCCGGACGCGACCCCTTTCCGACGTCCGGTGACCCTCCCGGTACGTCCAGCGTAAGTAGCGGTTCCGGGTGGGACGTCGAGCCGAGCGGACGGGTTGGGGGGCGGCGGGGGGGGGGGGGGTAACTTTCTCTTTCCGTGTTTTTGTCTCTCTGCGTCACTCCGTGGCTCAGGGAGGGTCGCCCCGTAGATTCGGTAGACGGCGGGTACGTGTCTCGAACTGGCGCTCTAAGGCCTTCTCTTCCCTTTCCCCGGATCGGGAGCTTCTGCGGCTTCCGTCCTGCTCGCCGACCGATCTCCGGAGCTTCATTCGTCCATTCATTTCTTTCGACCGTTGCCGGACTCTCGTTTTTTGTTTTTTTTTTTTTTTTTTCCTTTCTAACCTCTCCTTTTGAAACACGTGTAGTTCGGATTTAATTTAACGGCGCCCGACGGGCTCTGTCCTTTTTTAACCGTACTAATCCGCGTGATTTCGTATTCGTTGAGAGGTACGAGTAAGTAGCTTGCAGTGGCGCGCTGTTTTCCTCTGAGAGCTTTCGAGAACCTATCGAAAGAAACGTCACCACCTCTTTTGCGCCCTGCCGTCTGCTGCTTCTTAAAATTTCATTTATCCCCTTCACGTTTCTGGGCTAAGAGGTTTTAGGCAGAGGGAAATCGAAAGAAAACCAGCGCCGGGGAGTGCCGATCTTTCCTTCCCGATGGGAGTTGGAGCATGCCGATGTCTCGAAGGAGGCGTTTCGGATCTGGTACGCGAAATAATCGCGACAGCGGTAGCGTGGGTCAAGTGCTCACTGTGTGCCAAAGCACCGTACCGAGCACTAGTATAGAAACAAGACGGTGAGGTCAGACACGGTCTCTGTCCCACATGGAGCTCACAGACTGAGTAGGAGGGAGAGCAGGGAGCGGATCCCCGTTTTCCGGATGAGGAAACCGAGGCGCAGAAAACGGAAGCGTCTTGCCCCGAGTCGCTTGGCGATAATGATGGTGGGGGTATTCGTTCAGCGCTCTCCGTGTGCCGGACGCTGTATTAAGCGCCGGGGTGGATTCAAGCGAATCGGGTTGGATCTGCTGTCCCACGTGGGGCCCGCAGTCTCCATCCCCGTTTTCCAGACGAGGGAACTGAGGCCCAGAGGAGTAAGGTGACTAGCCCAAGGTCACGCAGCAGACCCGTGACGGGGGCGGGATTGGAACCCACCACCCTCTGACTTCCAGGGCCCGGGCCCCAGCCACTAGGCCGTGCGGCGGAGCCGGCCGGGATTAGAACCCAGGGCCTCCGGCTTTGAGGCCGGGGCTCTTTCCACGAGGCCACGCCGCTTCTCGGTCCCGCGGGACACCCACGACGTCTCAGACGCGTGAGCTGCCGTGGGCGGTGTCTGCTGGGTGCCCTCGGGCGAGTCACGGCGCTTCTCTGGGCCTTAATAATAATGTCGGTATTCGTTAAGCGCTTCCTGTGTGCCGAGCACCGTTCGAAGCGCTGGGGGGGCTACGGGGTCGTCGGGTCGTCCCGCGCGAGGCTCCCGGTTAATCCCCGTTTTCCAGAGGAGGTCACCGAGGCCCAGAGAAGTGAAGTGACCCGCCCACGGTCACCCGGCTGACGAGTGGCAGAGCCGGGATTCGAACCCATGACCTCTGGCTCCCGAGCCCGGGCTCTTTCCACTAGTAATGTTAGTATTTGTGAAGCGCTTACTATGTGCAGAGCACCGTTCTAAGCGCTGAAGTAGATGCAAGGTGCTCAGGTCGTCCCTCGTGAGGCTCCCGGTCTTCACCCCCATCTGACAGATGAGGTCACCGGGGCCCAGAGACGTGAAGTGACTTGCCCAGAGTCACACAGCTGAGAAGTGGCAGAGCCGGGATTCGAACCCCCGACCTCCCGCTACCTCATCGGGAAAATGGGGCTTCACCGTGAGCCCTGTGCGGGACAGGGACAGCGTCCAACCGGATGAGCCTTGATCTGCCCCGGGGCTTAGTACAGTGCCCGGCACAGAGCGAACGCTTAATAAATACCGTCTAAAAAAATTTTTTTTAATAAATCTGGCAATTTGGCCTTCTCGCTACGGGGCCTCAGGAGGGCAGGTTTGGCGTCCGGTAGGTTTCCAAACACTTCGGAATCTTCTCATTCATTCATTCATTCATTCATTCATTCGTATTTATTGAGCGCTTACTATGTGCTAAGCGCTCGGGATGAACAAGTCGGCAACAGGTAGAGACGGTCCCTGCCGTTTGCACCTCGCCCACTTCCATTCACCAGTTGAAACCCGGATAATTAATAACGATAGCACTTGTCAGGCGCTCGCTGCCTGCCCGACCCTGCTCTAAGCGCTGGGGTGGATACAGGTTCGTGGGCTTGGACGCGGTCCCTGTCCCACGTGGGGCTCCCGGGCTTAATCCCCATTTTCCGGATGAGGGAACTGAGGTCCAGAGCAGTGAAGCGACTGGCCCAGGGTCCCACATTCAGGCAGGTGGCCGAGGCGGGATTAGGACGCAGGTCTTTCCGGCTCCTTGGGCCCGGGCGCCACCCATCCGGCCACACTGCTTCCGCCGTTCGGGACGAAAGAATGAAAACGAAGAGCAGGTATCCCCACCCACTTTGGGGGATGAAGCAGAGTGATGCTCTTGGGGTGACAGTCGGAATCAATTTTGTCCAGCCAGTGTCATAATGGCCCCGATGATGATAACGACGGTCGGTGCGGGACCCGAGTTAGCGGAGCTGGGATTAGAAGCGGCGCGGCTTAGCGGAAGGAGCCCGGGCCCGGGAGTCAGAGGTCGCGGGTTCTAATCCCGGCTCCGCCGCCCGTCGGCCGCGTGACTTTGGGCGAATCACTTCGCTTCTCCGGGCCTCAGTGACCTCATCTGGAAAATGGGGCTGAAGACTGGGAGCCCCCACGGGGGACACCCCGGTTCCTCCGCGTCTACCCCAGTGCTCGGATCGGTGCTTGACCACATCGTAAGCGCTCAACAGCTGCCACCGTTGTTATCATTCATTCATTCGGTCGTATTCATCGAGAGCTCACTGTGTGCACAGCACCGTACTAAGCACTCGGAAAGTACAATTTGGCAACAGAGAGAGACCATCCCTACCCAACAACGGGCTCACGGTCTAGAAGGGGGAGCCGGACAGCGAAACCAAGCAAGTCATAATAATAATAATGATAATAATCACGCTGGTATTTGTTAAGCGCTTACTACGTGCAGAGCGCTGTTGTAAGCCCCGGGGGAGATACAGGGGAATCAGGTTGTCCCACGTGGGGCTCCCGGTTAATCCCCGTTTTACAGATGTGGTAACGGAGGCACAGAGAAGCGAAGCGACTCGCCCACAGTCCCACAGCTGTCAAGCGGCAGAGCCGGGAGTCGAACTCATGACCTCTGACTCCCAGGTCCGGGCGCTTTTCCACCGAGCCAGGCTGCAGGCATCGATAGCATCAAAATAGATAAATAGAACTATGGGTATATACACGTCATCAATCAAATAGAGTAATGAATATGTACAAACAGACACGAGTGCTGTGGGGCGGGAGAAGGAGGTAGGGCAGAGGGAGGGAGTCGGGGGGATGGGGGGGCGGGGAGGAGGAGGAGGAGCGGAGGGAAAGGGGGGCCGAGTGCGGGAAGGCCTCCCGGAGGAGGTGAGCTCTCGGGAGGGCTCGGAAGGGGGGAAGAGAGGGAGTTTGGCGGAGGCGAGGAGGGAGGGGAGTCCAGGTCGGCGGGAAGACGCGGGCCGGGGGTCGACGGCGGGCCGGGCGAGGACGGGGGGCGGCGAGGAGGCGGGCGGCGGAGGAGCGGAGCGGGCGGGGAGGGCGGTGGAAAGAGAGAAGGGAGGAGAGGTGGGAAGGGGCGAGGAGACGGACGGCCTCAAAGCCAAGAGTGAGAAGTTTTTGTTTCGCACGGAGGTCGACGGGCGACCGCCGCGGGGTTTTGAGGTCGGGAGTGACAGGCCCACAGCGTTTCTGCGGGAAGGTGAGCCGGGCGGCGGAGTGAAGGACAGACTGAAACGGGGAGAGACGGGAGGATGGGAGATCGGAGAGGAGGCTGATGCATCATCCAGTCGGGGGTGTGATGGGGTATCACTCGGCAAGCACTCGCTGTATGCCGAGCACCGGGTAGGTGTGAGATAATCCTGCCCCCCGCCCCCCGGGGCTCACAGTCTAAGTAGGAGGGAGAGCAGGCGTCGAATCGCGTTCGACGGATGAGCTGACGGAGGCGCAGGGAAGCGGAGTGACTCACCCGGGGAGCCGGGGTTAGAACCCAGGTCCTCCGACCCCGCGGCCGTCACCTCTCTGGGCCTCGGCGACCTCCGCTGTCAAATGGGGATGAAGACCGTGAGCCTCACGCGGGACCGCCTGACGACCCCGTGTCTCCCCCAGCGCTCAGAACGGTGCTCTGCGCGTAGTCGGCGCTTAACGAATACCGACGTTATAATTCAGAAGTGATCGGGAGAAGAGAACGGGCAGCCAAATCTTCGAGCTTGCGTGCGGCAGATGCCCTAATGATGATAACAGTAATAATGATATCAGCGGTCACCGAGTGCACGCTCCCTGTACTCCGTGCTGGGGTGGATCCACGGTCATCGGGTCGGACACGGTCCCTGTCCCACGTGGGGCTCGTAGGCTTCGTTCATTCATTCATTCACTCGTCCCTTCATTCGGTAGTATTTATTGAGCGCTTACTATGGGCGGAGCACTGTACTGATGGCTCGGAACGGGCAAATCGGTAACAGATAGAGACGGTCCCCGCCCTCCGACGGGCTCACGGTCCGATCGGGGGAGACGGACGGACGAGGACGATGGCGATAGATAGAAACCTCGTCCCCGGGGCCGGGTGGTTAGAGAGAAGCTTGGGTGAACGTTCCGTCACGGACGGGGACGGCGGAGGAGGAATGATAGGAAGAGCAGATCAGTCCAGCAGTGATGTCCATTGAGCGCTTACCGCACCCGACTGATCCTACTAGTAATGGTAAGAGTGATAAATATGGGGTTTGTTAAGCACTTACTATGGGCCGGGCACTGTGATAAGGGCTGCGAAAATCGGGATTTCCCCCCCCCCCCCCCCCCCCCCCCCCCCCCCCCCCCCCCCGGATACGCGGAAGTCGGATTGCACCCGTTCCCCGTCCCACATGGGGCTCACGGTCTTCATCCCCGTTTTCCAGATGCGGGAACTGAGGCCCAGAGAAGTGAAGTGACTGGCCCGAGGTCACCCAGCAGACGAAGGGCCGGGCCGGGATTAGAACCCGGGTCCTTCTGACCCCCCCGGCCCGGACTCTTTCCTTATTTAGATAACAATAACAGGGGTGGCGTGCGTGAAGCGCTTACTGCGTGCCGAGCACTGTTCTGAGCGCTGGGGCAGGTACAAGGTGATCGGGTCGTCCCACGGGAGGCTCCCGGTCTTCATCCCCATTTGACAGGTGAGGGAACTGGGGCCCGGAGAAGTGAAGTGGCTTGCCCGAGGTCACTCAGCTGATAAGCGGCTGAGCCGGGATTAGAACCCGCGACCTCCACCTCCCAAAGCCGGGCTCTGTCCACCGAGCCACGCTGCTTCCCTAATGATAATGATGGTGATGGTATTTGTTCGGCGCTTACTGCGTGCCAAGCACTGTTGCGAGCTCTGGGGGGCAGGTGCAGGGTCATCAGGTCGTCCCACGCGAGGCTCCTGGTCTTCATCCCCGTTTTCCAGACGAGGGAACCGAGGCCCAGAGAAGTGAGGTGACTCGCCCGAGGTCACCCAGCTAACAAGCGGCGGAGCCGGGATTAGAACCCACGACCGCCGGCTCCCAAGCCCGGGCTCCTGCCACTGAGCCGCGCTGCTTCGATGGGATCCTTCTATCGGTTTCATAAGCGGTTTTATGATTTCTTAAAAAATCTAAGTCACTCGAATCTAAGGTATCTCCGTGTGGTAGTTTTTTTCCCAACCCTTCCAGTGCTTGGCAGATCCCTCGACTGGGATTGTTGCAATAACTCGGAGTTGTTGGCTTCTTCGGCATAGCCTTAGAGGGAGCTTCTCAGATCCCTCCGTTCCTCTGGACCGTGAGCCCACCCTGGGCGGGGTTTGGCTCTCTTTATTGCCGATTTGTACTTTCCAAGCGCTCAGTACAGTGCTCTGCGCCCGGTAGGCGCTCAACAAACCGAAGCAGCCTGGCTCAGTGGAAAGAGCCCGGGCTTCGGAGTCAGAGGACGTGGGTTCAAATCCCGGCTCCGCCGCTTGCCTGCTGCGTGACCCCGGGCGAGCCGTTTCACTTCTCCGTGCCTCAGTGACCTCATCTGTGAGATGGGGATTAGAACCGAGAGCCCCCCCCGTGGGACGACCCGACGGCCCCGTACCTACCCCGCTGCTCAGAGCGGCGCGTAGCAAGCATCTGACGGATACCGTGATTATTTGTTGAGCCCTTAGTGCAGTGCTCCGCACTCAGTAGACGCTCAGTAAATACGATCGAATGAACGAGCGTGTCGTCTTGGGTCTGAGTGGCGCCATTTATTCCTTTCTCCCGCTTCCTTGCGGGACGCTTCCCTGGGATACGGAGTTCAGTGGGTTTTGATTAGTTCTCGCAGGTTAAGGAATAACTTTAGAAACGGAAAATGCGTCTGTCGTCGTAGCGCGTCCTCTCCCCGGCACTCAGTACAGTGCTTCGCACGCAGTAGGCGCTCGGTAAATACGATGGAATGAACGTCACGTTCATCCAGTCCCGTAGTCCACCCGGTGTAATGGGATTGTTTTTTCAATTTTCTTTTAATAATAATGATAATGTCGGTATTTGTTAAGCGCTCCCTACGTGCAGAGCACCGTTCTGAGCGCTGGGGGGCGATCCGGGGTCATCGGGCCGTCCCGCGTGAGGCTCACGGTCTTCGTCCCCGTTTTCCAGATGAGGTGACCGAGGCACAGAGACTGTGCCCACAGTCACACGGCCGACAAGCGGCAGAGCCGGGAGTCGAACCCGGAGCGGGGCCCGTTCATTCATTTTTGTATTTCCTGAGCGCTTACTGGGTGCAGGGGACTGTACCGAACGCTTGGGCGGGTACCACTGGGCAACAGATAGCGACAGTCCCCGGCCAGCCACGGGCTCACGGTCTAAAAGGGGGAGACAGACAACAAAACAAGTAGGCGTTTGTTAAGTCAGACGCCGTACTAGGTGTCGGGGTAGAAACAGGCTGATCGGGTTGGTTGGACAGAGTCTGGGTCCCCCACGGGGCTCCCAGGTTAGGGCCCCCCCCCCCCCCCCCATCTTACAGATGAGGAGAGCGAGGCCCAGAGAGGCGAAGCGACTCGCCCCGGGTCGCGCGGCGGCCCGGGGGCAGAACTGGGGTTAGAACGCGGCTCCCTCTGCCTCCCGGCCCCGCGCGCTATCCACTCGGCTTCGCTGCTTCTGGCGTTCTCTCTTCAGTCGATCGCTCGGTCGGGGGCGTTCATTGAGCGCTCACCGAGGGCAGAGCAGTCCACTGAGCACTTGGGTGAGTCCGACGGGGTCGCTCGACGCTTTCCTCTCCCCCCACGAGTTTTTCGGCCAACGAGGGGAGACGGACGTTAACGAAGATCGATAGTTGATAATGTAGAATGTCTCCACCCGCGCACGCGATGATGATGATGATGATGATGATAACGGCGGTATTTGTTAAGCGCTCACTACGTGCGGAGCACTGTTCTGAGCGCTGGGGTAGACACCGGGGAATCAGCTTATCCCACGTGGGGCTCACGGTCTTCATCCCCATTTTCCAGATGAGGCGACCGAGGCCCAGAGAAGGGAAGTGACTCGCCCACGGTCACCCGGCTGACGAGTGGCGGAGTCGGGATTGGAACCCGTGACCTCTGGCTCCAAAGCCCGGGCTCCTTCCGCTGAGCCACGCTGCCGTGGGTGGGGCGAATAATATCGATAATAATTAGGGTACGCGTTAAGCGCTCGCCCTGTGCCCAAACCCGAGGGCAGGTCGGGTTGGACCCGGTCCCCGGCCCGCGCGGGGCTCGCGGTCTCAACCCCCGTTTTCCGGACGAGGCAGCCGAGGCCCGGAGAAGTGAGGCGACTCGCCCCGGGTCACGCAGCAGATGAGCGGCGGCGCCGGGATTAGAACCCGGGACCTCGGTTGCCCAAAGGTCACCCGCCGCCCCGGATGCCTAGACGACGCAGAGCGATTCCGCACATTTCCGGGGCGGGTTGGCAGCGTCTCGATTTTCAGCCGGTCCCCGATCGGCTCGAAACCGGATCTCGGTGGGGCGGGGGCCCCGGTCACGCCGCCCTTACCGGGTTCAAAAAGCCAAAGCCAAATCCAAACCAAGCCCATCTTTCCTGGAGGGGATCTAGAGAGTTTAAAGACGGGAGGATGAGCGGCGTGGAAGAAAAGGGGGACCCATTTACATCCGTAAAGTGACGAGGTTGTTTCCCTCCGCGACCCGAGACGGGTCGGGCGAACCTTTCCCCGTCCTTGAGCCGAAGCCCTCTACCAGTGCACGTGCTTATCGAGCACTCCCGTGGCCGATTTGTCCATTCCAGGCGCTCGGTCCGGTGCCCTGCACGTAGTGAGCGCTCGGTAGATACTATCGCGTGAACCTAGAGGGAGCGGATGCACCGTGCGAAGCGGTTGAGAGAGTACAGGACGGCCCAGTCGGTGAGGCTCGTTCTCCTCCGCGTGCGACGCGAATCCAGTGCCAGCCGACACCGTCTCCGCGTCCTCCTCGTCCCTCCAGCGCAATCCGGCGGGCTCAGCGAAGCGGCGCGGCTCAGCGGAAAGAGCCCGGGCTTGGGAGGCGGGGGTCACGGGTTCGAATTCCGGCTCCGCCACTCGGCCGCCGGGTGACCGGGGGCCAGTCGCTTCACTTCTCTGGGCCTCAGTTCCCTCGTCTGGAAAATGGGGATTAACCGGGAGCCTCACGGGGGGGGCGACCCGATGACCCCGCATCTCCCCCGGCGCTTAGAACGGCGCCGGGCACGTAGTGAGCGCTTAACCAAAAAAAATACCTACATTATCACTGCCCGCAAGTTGGGGCTTGCCGTCACCGGAACTTGTAAAACGGCTCCGGCCAATCCGTCAGCGGTCCGGGTCAAGCTGGGACCGTGAGCGGAGCACCGAGCGGCGATCTTGGGAGAGCCACGATACGTGGTAATGATGGTATTTGTTAAGCGCTTACTACGTGCCACGCGCTGTTCTAAGCACCCGGACTAGCTACAGATTAGGTTGTCCCGCGTGGGGCTCTCGGTCTTCATCCCCACTTTCCAGATGAGGTCACCGAGGCCCGGAGAGGCGAAGCGACTCGCCCACGGTCGCTCAGCCGACGAGTGGCGGAGCCGGGATTGGAACCCACGACCTCTGACCCCCAAGCCCGGGCTCTTCCCGCTGAGCTGCGCTGCCTCCGTATAGTCAGTGGACGTGTTCCCTGTCCACGGGGAGCTTCTGGTCTCGGGTCCGTTCGGTTGCGGAGGTTTCGGAAACCCTCCGCTACGGCGTAGCGGGTGGAGCCCGGGCCTGGGAGTCAGAAGGTCACGCGTCCCCCTCCCCGCCCCTGCGCTGGTCCGCCGTGTGACCTCGGGCACGTCGCTTCACTTCTCCGGGCCTCAGTTCCCTCATCTGGGAAATGGGGGATGGAGACTGGGAGCCCCAGGTGGGACGGGGACCGGATCCTACCCGATTTGCTTGGATCCACCCCGACCCTCAGTACGGTGCGCGGCACAGAGTAAGCGCTTAACAGATTCCAAAATCAGGATTGCCGTTACGATAGGGGTCGCCGCTCACAGAGAACCGACAGACTGCTCTGTGCAGAGCACTGTACTAAACTCTGGGAGAGTGAATCCATTTTGAAGAAAACAAGTCTAAAGGCAGCCCATTCGCTCGTATCCAGCCCGGTGCTTAGTTCAGGGCCCGGCACATAGTGAGCGCTCGACAGATGCTGTAATCAGCATCCTTATTATTATTATTATTATCATAAGGCCCCTGCTAAATGCCGGAGAATGAACTCCGTGAAAGAATACACTTCGGTGAAAGAGCAGCGCGGCTCGGTGTAAGGAGCCCGGGCTCCGGAGTCCGAGGTCGTGGGTTCGACTCCCGGCTCCGCCACTCGTCAGCCGGGGGACCGTGGGCGAGTCACTTCGCTTCTCTGGGCCTCAGTTCCCTCGTCTGGAAAATGGGGATTGACCGGGAGCCTCACGTGGGACGACCCGATGACCCCGTATCTCCCCCGGCGCTTAGAACGGTGCTCTGCACGTGGTAAGCGCTTCGCAGGTACCAACGTTATTATTATTATCCCCAGTGGTATTTATTGAGTGCTTTCTGTGTGGAGAGCACCGGCCTAAGCGCTTGGGAGAGCACAATACAACAGGTGATGATGATAATCGTAATAATGGCATTTGGTAAGCGCCTACTATGTACCAAGCACAGTTCTAAGCGCCGGGGGGGATTGGAGGTCATCAGGTTGTCCCACGTGGGGCTCGCCGTCTTCATCCCCATTTTACAGATGAGGTCACCGAGGCCCGGAGAAGTGCCGAATTGTACATTCCAAGCGCTCGGTACAGTGCTCTGCACCCGGTGAGCGCTCAGTAAATACTATTGAACGAATGAAGTGCCTTGCCCAAAGCCCCACAGCTGACAAGTGGCAGATGCGGGATTCGAACCCGTGACCTTTGACTCCTAAGCTTGGGCTCTTTCCACTGAGCCACGCTGCTTCGATGTGCCAGGCACTGTAGTAATAATGATGTCGGTCCTGGTTAAGCGCTCACTATGTGCAGAGCACCGTTCTAAGCGCTGGGGGCGATCCGGGCTCATCGGGTCGGCCCACGTGAGGCTCACGGTCTTCACCCCCATTTTCCAGACGAGGTAACCGAGGCCCAGAGAAGGGAAGTGACTCGCCCGCGGTCGCCCGGCTGACGAGGGGCAGAGGCGGGATTCGAACCCGTGACCTCTGACTCCCAAGCCCGGGCTCTTTCCACCAGAGCCGCGCTGCTTCCCGAAACGCCTACGTTAACCGTCCTAGGTGCCGAGCTGGATCCGCGCAAATCGGGTCGGTCGGGGTAACCGAGGCACGGAGAAATTAGGCGACTTGCCCGAGGCCACCCAGCAGTCGAGCGGCTCCTCCCGACTCTCCGGCCCGGACCCTAGCGCAGTAGGATACGATCCCTTCCCGCCGGGAGCTCGCGGTCCAGAGGGTCGTCTTTTTCACGGGACAGCACCCGATTAACTCGCCGCAAGGGCCTTCCCGATTCCGAGTCTAGTGGTTTAGAGCTTTAGAAGCGCTCAATAGATGCGATCGATCGATCGATCGGTCGATTTTACAGTCGGTGTTAAAATAGAAAGTGAGCCCCTCCGCTCGCCGTTCGAGAGAACGTACGTCCCGCTCACCGTGCCGACCGCCAGCTTTTTCTCCTATTTCTTTCCCCCCCCCCGTTTCTTTTACGCGGACGGCGTGCAGCTGACGGGTACGGGGTAACCGGTCGGTGCGTTGGCTTTGGATCCGTGGGAGCGGAATAAAGTGATTTATCTCCCAGATTTCCCAAGCGCTGACCGCCGCCTCTCCCCCGCCCCGCCTCCCCGCTCTCCCCTCGCAGGAATTTCCATTTTTGACTCTGACGGCCTTCCCCCCGGGCTTCCTGGTCCACGTGGGCGGCGTGGTCAGCGCGCGCTCCGTGAAGCTCCTGGATCGCATCCACAATCCGGGTAAGTTCGGGGACCGCCCGCCTTTCCCTTCCGGGGACGGGGTCCGGGCCGGCCTCTCCGCTTTGCGCTCCTCGCGTCGGATTCGGGGGTGGCCTCCCTCCGCCCGGCCGCGGTCCGGGGGGAGGAATAAGCCCCCGTCGATCGACGCGTCAGCGGCGTCGGGCGGGCGCTCACCGCGGGCCGGGCCCCGGACCGAGCGCCCCGGGGGCGTCCGACGCGACCGGGGACGGACACGCGTCCTCGCCCGCGCGGGCCCGCGGTCGTACCCTCCGGGGCGTTGCCCGGGGAGAGAGATGCGTCGGGACGGCCCGGTGGTTCGAGGGTCGCGATTATTTCCTTCGGGTCACGTCTCTCTCCCCCCGCCCCGCACGGGAGACCGTAAGGTCACTGTGGACGGGGGCCGGGTCTCCGTCCTGCCGGACCGTACGCTCCCGAGCGCTCGGTACGGCGCTCGGCCCGCCGTTGAGGGCGCAGGAAATACCACCGACTGATCGATCGATCGATTGATTTCACGAGTTCCTTGGCCCGGGGGGGGCCGGGGGGGCGTCTCCGTGGCGGGGGTGGAGAGGGGGATCACCGTGAGCGGAAAGTGGCTTCCGTCAGCGCCTCGTGCGGCGCTCGGCCCGTTGGAGCCGGAAAGCCCGGGCGCACGATGATCGGTCGCACCCCGTCGTCGGGAGTCCCTCGTTGTCTCGAGGTACTCGATCGATGAGATTTCCACTCCGGTCTTTCGGAGCACGGGCCGGGAGTCGAACTCTCGGTAGATTCCCCCGGGAGAGCGTTGGCTTTCCTCCGGTGCCTCCGTCAACCCCACAGAGAGGGGTCGCATGCGGAGAGATCACGGCTTCAAATACTGCACGTTTTCCAAATGTCTCAAAACCAGGAAGCCTCCCCCTCGCCCCTCCCAAGCGCCGGCTTCGTCTTAAATTGGAGAGGGCGGCTTCGAGGCGGAATGTCTTCGGGGCACTCGGGTTTAACGCGGTCAGAGGGAGGGCCTCAATTTGAAAGAAGCCAAATTTAAACCCGCCTGTTCGGAATAGCATTCCGGGATCTATTTCTGACTCGAGGGGCGGGATCGGGCAAGTCCCTCGCCTTCTCTGGGATGCCGTCTCAGTAAAGTGGAAGCCCTATTTGCCTCATCATTTAGCATTTCGAGAGCACCCGATACAGGGCGGTTGGATCGCCTTTACCCGACCGCCTCCCGTTCTCCCACTGAGGCCGCGCAGGTCGGCCCGAGCCCAAGGAAGCGGGCTTTGAAATTCTCAGACCAGAGCGCTCGAGAGCCCGATTTGGATTTCGGCTACCGAACGGGGTGAAGGTTAATTTCGACCCCGGGCCTTCCTCGGACCATGGCGCTCCAGAGCCCGATTGGGATTTCGGCTACCGAACGGGGTGAAGGTTAGTTTCGACCCCGGGCCTTCCTCGGACCAAGGCGCTCCAGAGCCCGATTGGGATTTCGGCTACCGAACGGGGTGAAGGTTAGTTTCGACCCCGGGCCTTCCTCGGACCAAGGCGCTCCAGAGCCCGATTTGGATTTCGGCTACCGAACGGGGTGAAGGTTAATTTCGACCCCGAGCCTTTCCACGGAGTAAAGTGACGGGCAGTCTAAAGTGCCGTTACCAATGTTGCTCGACGCCAAAGGCGGTCGTCAGAAACCTGTGGAGAAAGAAAAGTTCGGATGGGGCAGTGTGATTATTATTATTATTTTTAATGGTATCTGTGCGGCGCTTACTATGTGCCAGGCACTGTACAGAGCGCCGGGATAGATACAGGCCCGTCGGGTCGGACACCGTCCCCGTCTCGATCCCCATTTTGCCGACGAGGGAGCTGAGGCCCAGGGAAGGGAAGCGACTCGCCCGGGGTCACGCAGCCGACAAGCGGCGGGGCCGGGACGAGGCCCCCGGGCCCCCGGGCTCTTCCCTCCGGGCCCCGCCGCTTCTCCGAAAGAGGCGACTCTCCCGAGAGGCCGCGGGGTCGCGATCCGCTCTAACGCCGCCGCGGCGGGTCCACGGGAGCATCTTTTCCTCCCCGACGCGGCCCCGTGTGGGCGACGGGCACTGCCCACGAAGGGGCAGGGAGGCCGGGGGGCGGCCCCGGCCCTCGGGGGGGGGGACCAGACGAAGGGAAGGGAATCCCCGGGGGCGCGAGGCGGGATTAGCAGTCGGCCCCCCGAAAGAACCACCCCTGCTCCGTGGACCTCGTCAGAGCGGGTCGTCCCCACCCTTCCCTCCGCACGCACGCGATGGCCGGGAGCGCCGAGCTTTGAAGGGCGGGAGCTGCATCTTTTTTCCAAGCATCAGTTTTCTCTTTCCCGCCATCCCTTTCCGTGTACTCTCAGCCCTCCCGTCCCGCCCAACCTGGTTAACCCGGGTCTTCCCCAGCGCTTAGAACAGCGCCTGCCGCGGGGCGGGCGCGGCACGAGTACCAGAATAATAACAGTAATATTATCATCGTGGCCTGTGATGTTACGATGACGATAATGGTGCGTGTTCGGTGCTCGCTGTGGGCCGACCGCTCTCCTAATCGTTATTACCGTTATCCCGGCTAAGGCCAGTTCCCGGCTCCGGGCGACGCCGATCGGCGGGGCCAGAAACGAGTGAAATCTCGTTTTACGGAGCCCGGAGCTCTTAACGACCCCCGGACGGCTGGATCCCCACAGCCCCATCCCGATCCGTGTTTCTTCCCTGGAGCCGGAGGATCCCGGAAGCGGGCGCTCCCCGATTCCCGGGACGAGCCGCCTCGTCTCTTGGGGTCCGCCTCCCCGTTCCTAAAACCGGGCCGGCATGCGTTCGTTCGGTCGTATCGAGCGAGCGCTTCCGGTGTGCGGGACACCGGCCCGAGCGCTGGGGGGGGGCCCGCCGGAGCGACCGCCGGACACGTCCCCTCCCCTCAACGAGCTTCCAGTCGGACACCAAGCATCCCGTCCCCCTCGGAGGCCGGATGGCCCTCGGCTCGGAAAGCCCGAGCCAGGCTCTCCTCCGAGCTCGGGTCAGGAATCCGAGACCGGGAGCCCGTTGCCGGGTGGGGATCGTCTCTCTCTGTCGCTCCATTGTGCATTCCAAACGCTCAGTCCGGTGCCCTGCGCACAGTGAGCGCTCAGTGGATACGATCGAATGAGTGAACGATCCAACGCGGGAGAAACAGATGCTGTCGAATAAGCTCTGGATCTTTTTGTGGCGGGGGGATCGAATGTACGGGAATCTGAAAAAGATGTAGTCCAGGCCGCTCTCCTCAATTTTCCGTCCATTTCAGGACCCTCTGGAGACCTTAAAAAACAAAAAATTTCGGCCTGCCCCCGTCCTTTCCACAACTCCCCTAAACATCCGCGCCCCCCCCCCCCCCCCCCCCCCCCCCCCCCCCCCCGATTCCGAATCCAGTTTAACTCTGGGAAGGAACCGGAATGTTCCAGCGCTTAGAACGGTGCTCGGCACCTAGTAAGCGCTTAGCGAATAGCACAGCGATCGATTAATTTACGCCCGCCCTCTTAGATCGTCGCAGCTGGAGAGAAACTGATGGTAGATGGGGATGCACGTGCTGGTTCGGAAGGGCACCCAAATGCGATCCCCAATCAATCGATCGATCGATCGTATTTACCGAGCGCTCGGCGCGTGCCGAGCACTGTACCGAGCGCCCGGAGAGGACGGGACAGGAGCTTGGAAGGCCGTTTTCATGGCTCCTGACCGGTGAACGTAGGACGGTGGTACGTTTTAGAGTTGGTTTTCGGGAAATCCGGAAATTAAAACGATGATCCCGACCGCGTGGGGAGCTACGGGACTCGTCGGGAAGGGGGGGCGGGGAGGGAATTCGAGTTTTCCTAAAGCCTTAAGCTTTCGGGAGACGCAAGGTGAAAATAAGTCAGATCGTACGCGAAGAGAAAGAGGGGATGGTTGGAATATACGAGTTTAATCGTCATATATGCCTAACGTGCACACGAGGCTAGATCTCGCCTTCTGCTAGATTGCTAAAGCATGCTCCTTACTTTTCCCCCTTCTCTATTTCGACTTCTTATTAACTCTGCTGTCTATGTCTTTCCAGTTCCTGTGGAGTGGTGTTGTCTACTGTGTTCTTGTTTGTGGCGGTTGTCTTTGTTTTTTTTTTTTTGTTCTCTCTCGGTCGTCGTCGTCGTCGTCGTCGTCGTTTTCCACTATTTTGCTCCTCAAACTGACCTACTAATTTGCTGTTTTGAACTCAGCCTTTGTCGGAATTATGGGTAACACGAGATCTTACAAACTGCTAGACTGGAATAGTTTCAATTCAGGTATTTGATTAGTCACTCGGTACTTCCATCCGCTGACCAAAAAAAAAAAAATTATGGCAGCTCAGTGAAGATTCTCGGACGTGGTCGAGACGACGAGTCGGTCGCCACGCAGATCCGTTCAAACCGCGCCCGCCCCGCCGTCTGGTTTTCCCGAGAAGGGTCGAAAGTGCCAAACGAGGAAACGATTTATTCCTCAATAGTACAACCCGGCAGACCCCTCCATCTCCCGTCCGAAAACCGTTCGGTGGGATTCTGCCCCGATCTTTCCTTTCTAGCGCTTTAAGCGTCAATCCGGATGGCTTAATTACCCCGTTCCTTAATAGAGAGGAAAATCGCCCCCGTAATTCCGTGCTCGCCGAATTGGAAGTTATCGGTGGGCTCGCAAGGCAACGTCTTGCGGAGGTGGCCGAAATTAATTTCCTCGGCCGCGATTTCGTTTGACCGTTCGGTGAGATTTCCGATTCCCGAAGGTTCGGATTTTCTCTTGGACGGGGCCGTGTTTTCAAAATGTCAGCTACGTTTTCTTCTTCACCGGGTCCCTCCGGAACGACGCCTACGAACGCCCGCTAGTATTTTCAAAGTCTGGGACTCGATACCCACACCCGTTTAAGGTTAAGTACCCCACGGGCTTTCATTTTGGAAATGGGGAAGATGGCGGGGGGATTTCAAATTCGGGTTTATATACCTCACCGCCCCAAAGGGAGCGGCGCGGCCGGGAGTCGGGGGACCCGGCTTCTCGTCCCGGCTCCGCCGCCCGCCCGCTGGGTGACCTTGGGCGAGTCACGTCGCTTCTCTGGATCTCGGTCACCTCGCCCGTAAAATGGGGACCGAGACCGTGAGCCCCACGTGGGACGGGGACTGGATCCCACCTGATCAGCGCGTGTCTACCCCAGCGCTCAGCACAGTGCCCGGCACACGGTAAGCGCTTAACCAGTACCATAAAAGAGAAAAACGATTCCTGGAGGGATTTTGATCATCTCTCTAAAAGTAAGATTTTGATAATCTCTCTCTAAAAGGCTGGGAAATCGGTAGTGTAAAAGTTGGCATTAAATGCCCCTGAGATTCTTTCCGTTCCCTTCAAGGGGAGCTCGACGTACGAATCGAGCGTGTGATCGATCGGTCGGTTGATTTATGCCGTCGCTGTCGGGGTGATTAATTACTCCTATGAAGACAGGTCATCGCTCCCCTAACCGCAGTTCCGCTGAGAATAACGTATTTTTAGTCTCCCCCCGAAGTAAGCTGGAAGAGCTCACGGGCGTGTAATTTGTTTCCGGAAATCCGTCCGTCGTACATATTGAGCGCTTACTGTGTGCCGAGCTCTGTACTAAGCGCCTGGGAGAGGACAGTGTGACAGAGTTGGTAGACACGTTCCCCGAAATCAGTCCATCGGTGGTATTTATCGAGCGCTTACCGTGTCCCAAGCACCGTCCTAAGCGCTTGGGAGAGTCCCGTGTAGCGGAGTCGGTAGACGCGTTCCCTGAAATCCATCGGTTTGAGAAGCCGCGCGGCTCAGTGGAAAGAGCGTGAGCCCGGGAGTCACGAGGACCCGGCTTCTGATCCCGGCTCCGCCCCTCGTCCGCTGGGTGACCCTGGGTAAGTCACTTCACTTCTCTGGGCCTCAGCTACTTCATCTGTCAAATGGGGATTAAGACCGTGAGCGCCACGTGGGACGCGGACCGTATCCAACCCGATTAGCTCGTATCTACCCCGATGCGTAGCCCGGTGCCCGGCCCACGCCGAGCGCTGAACGAATACCCTAATTATTCGTTGTTATTATCGTCACCTTCCTCTGCGCCTCAGTTCCCTCATCCGTAAAATGGGGATTAAGACCGTGAGCCCCACGTGGGACGGGGGGGGGCGGGGGGGCGTCCAACCCGATCTTCTCATCCCCTCCCCAGCGCCTGGCACCTGGTAAACACTTAACAAATACCACGATCATTTCTTTTATTATTCTCGCCGTGTCGCTGTAATTCCTCAAGCTGATGGTATCTGTCGAGCATTCCCTACGTGCCGAGCGCTTCAGTAAGCACTCGGGGAAGTACGGTACGGCAGAGTCGGTAGGCGCGATCCATCCGCGCCCCGTTTCTTTGACCCGCGCATCACGATGGAATCCGATAGCGCGAAACAGCCCCGAGGATCGATTCCCTTCCGTTCGATCGTTTGAGCCCGGAAGGTGTTTTCGGGCCCGAAGTAAGCGACGCGCGTACGATCCGTGGGCGACGCGGATTACTCATTCGGCGTTCCGATTGCCCAGAGGACACCGGCCGAGCGGCCTCTCTGGGTCTTGTCTCGTCCCGGGCCGCCGAGTCGTTCCCGACCCCCAGCGGCTCCATGGCCGCGTCGCTCCCGGAACGCCCCGCCCCCACCTGCCGTCGCTCCGGTAGTGGATCCGGAGAGCGTTCTTGGGGAAAAAACCGGAAGCGGTGTGTCTTCCGCGTAGTCATCCCGAGTCCCGGCCCCGGACCGTCTCCCAGGCCGCCGCCGCCCGGCACGGGGGCGTTTCGACTCGTAGCCGCCGGCCCGGCGCTCGCTAGCCGCCGGCCGAGCCGGGAATGGCACGGACGGGCCTCGGCCTCGCTCTCCCTCCCGCAGCCGAGACCGGTAGACGACCGGAAACTCTCCCGGTGCCATCCCGTGAGCGGGCCTCGTTAGCTATCACCCTTTAAAGGGCCGGGCTAGAAGAACGATTAGGAAACGACCTGAATTTCATTCGTCCGTTCATTCATTCATTCAAGCGTATTTACGGAGCACCTGCTGTGCGCGGAGCGAAGCGCTCGGAGAGTACAATCCGACAGTGGAGAGAGACAAGCCCTGCCCACGCCGGGCTTGCGGTCTAGAGCCGGGGAGAATTTCCCGTCGGAAGATTAGATGGCAGCCTCGGATCTGGAGTAGAAGCGTGGGTGTGCGCGAATGACGCACAGACCTCTCGAGTTGCGGGCCCATTTGAGTGGGAGTGCAGTCTTACCCCTCGATCTCATTTCTCTGAGGTTGGGAACACCCCGAGGAGCTTTAAAGATCCAGTTCGTCGGGGCCTTCGAGGCACTTGCAGATGAAAGATGGCCGAGATTCAGCCCCCACTAGAGGCTTCCTGTGGGCTTGCTCTTTTCAAGAAGCCACTCCCCTCGCACCTTACCCAAGGCTCCCCCCTTCTCCTCTTCCCTCCCTGACCACCGTCGTCTTCTTCCCCCCCTTGCTTCTAAAGACGCTCACAGCTTCCCTATCCCGAAGAAGGCCCCTCTCTCGGCCTCACGGCCCCCTCCCGTCACCTCGAGCGAGTCCTCCGCACGTTTCGCTTCCACCTCGTCTCCCCCAGTTCTCACCCGGACCCCCTCCGAACTGGCTTCCGTCCCCTCTCTTAGGACACGACCGGGGACCTCCGGTCCGAGTCCGACGGCCTCTGCTCCGTCCGAATCCTCTTCCACCTCCACTTCTCCCGGAAAACTCTCCGGCCTCGGGCTCACGCCGCCGTCCTCTCCCGGTTCTCCTCCTCTCATCTCTCCGGCCGCTCCTTCGCCGTCTCCCCGGGGGGCTCCTCCTCCGTCTCCCGCACCCAAGTGGGGGGGTGGGGGGGGGGGTCCCTCGAGGCTCAAGTGTGGGTCCCCTTCTCTCTTCTCCGTCTCCACCCGCTCCCTCGGAGAACCCGTCGGCTCCCGCGGCTTCAGTTGCTATCTCCGTATGGGCGATTCCCAGATTGGCATCTCCAACCCTGACCTCCCTCCTTCTCCTCAGTCTCCCGTTCCTTCCCACCTTCGAGACGTCGGACGGCGTCCCGGACTTAGCGTGTCCACAACCCCTCATCTCGCCCTCCGAGCCCCGTGCCCTCCCGACTTCCCCATCACCGTCCTCCCCGTCTCACGGGCCCGAAACCCCGGCGGCGTCCCCCGTCCTCCACTCGCCTCTCTCGTTCATGCGTTCGTTCATTCGATGGTATTCACTGAGCGCTTGCTGCGCGCAGAGCACTGGACTAAGCGCTCGGGACGGACAGATCGGCGACAGACGGAGACGGTCCCCGCCCTCCGACGGGCTCGCGGTCTGATCGGGGGAGACGGACGGACGAGACCGATGGCGATAAGTAGAGTGGAGGTGGAAGAACATCTCATTAAAAGAATAGCAGATAACTAGAATCGAGGCGATGTGCGTCTCATTAACAAAATAAATAGGGTAATGATAAATAGGGTAATCGGGTCCCCGGAGCCCGCCCGTTCCACCTCCACCCCCTCGTTAAAATCCTCTCCCTCCGAGCGGCGTCCACGCCGATCCGAGCGCTCAGCCCAGCCCGCCTCCGTCACCGCGGCGGCCTCCTCCCCGACCTCCCCGACTCCGGCCCCTCCGCGCTCCGGTCCTTCCTCGGCTCGGCTTCCCGGCTCGTTTTCTACAGAAATTCGGGTCTCCCCGCTCCTCAGGGACCTCCGTCGGTCGGCCGCCCGCCTCCGCGTCCAAGCGGAACGCCTCTCCGTCGGCTCGGAGGCGGTCGATCCCCTCGGCCCCTCCTACCTCGCGGTCACGGGTTCGATTGCCGGCCCTGCCGCTGGTCAGCCGCGTGACCGTGGGCGAGCCGCTTCGCCTCCCTGGGCCTCGGTTCCCTCGTCTGGAAAACGGGGATGAAGACCGTGAGCCTCGCGTGGGGCGACCCGATGACCCCGTATCTCCCCCAGCGCTTAGAACGGTGCTCGGCACGGAGTGAGCGCTTAACGGATGCCAACATTATCATTATTATCATTACCTCATCTCGCTACTCTCCTGCCGCCGCCCGGCCCACACGCTTCGCTCTTCCGACTCCCACCTCCTCGCTCTCCGTCCGCCTCGGTCTCTCTCCCCGTCGACGCCTCGCCCGCCTCCCTCTCCGGATCCTACTGGACCTCCCACTCCCCCCACGTTCAAAGCCTCATTAAATTAAGCTCGGAGCAGCAGCGCGGCTCGGGGGAGAGCCCGGGCCGGCGAGTCGGAGGTCGCGGGTTCGAATCCCGGCTGCGCCGCTCGTCAGCTGTGTGGCTTTGGGCCGGTCACTTCACTTCTCTGGGCCTCAGTTCCCTCATCCGGAAAATGGGGATGAAGACTGGGAGCCCCCCCCCCCCCCCGGGGGACAACCTGATTACCTTGTATCCCCCCCAGCGCTTAGAACGGTGCTTGGCACGGAGCAAGCGCTCAACAAATACCATCATCACCGTCGTCGTCATCATTATCATTATCGAACTTCTCCGGGCCTCAGCGACCTCATCTGTAAAATGGGGATTAAGACCGTGAGCCCGCCGTGGGGCAACCTGATCACCTTGTCACCTCCCCAGCGCTCAGAACAGTGCTCTGCACATAGTAAGCGCTTAACAGGTGCCATCCTTATTATTAAATTCACACCCCCTTCCCCGGCTAAGTCCTCCTCTCCCTACCCCCCCCCCCCCTTCTGCTGCATCAACCTGGGCACTTGGATCTGCCTGGCCTAGTGGCCGGAGCCCGGGTCCGGGAGTCACAGGTCGTGGGTTCTAATCCCACCTCCACCGCGTGTCTGCTGTGGGACACTGGGCAAGTCACTGCACTTCCCTGGGCCTCAGCGACCTCATCTGTAAAATGAGGAATAAGACCGTGAGCCCCCCCGTGGGACGACCCGATCATCCTGTGTCTCCCCCAGCGCTTAGAACGGGGCTTGGCACCTAGTGAGCGCTTAACGGATACCATCATTATCATTATTATTATTAGGGGCCCTTAGCCCGGGTCCGCCCCTCTTCCGCTGTGTGACCCTGGGCAGGTCGCCTCACTTCTCTGGGCCTCACTTCCCTCATCTGGAAAACGGGGGTGAAGACTGGGAGCCCCACGGTGTCCCACCCGATTTGCTCGTATCCACCCCGGCGCTTAGTTACGGTGCCTGGCACATAGGAAGCGCTTAACAGATAACCATGATGATCATTCATTCATTCATTCGATGGTATTTATCGAGCGCTTACTGTGTGCAGAGCACTGTACCGAGTGCTTGGAATGGACAAATCGGGAACAGATAGAGACCGTCCCCGACCTCCGACGGGCGCACGGCCCGATCGGGGGAGACGGAGGGACGGGAACGATTAGCAGTAAATGGAATCGAGGGGAGGGACGTCTCATTGGAACAATAGCAGATAAACAGAATCGAGGCGACGGACATCTCACTGACGAGATAAATAGGGTGACGAAGATACAGACGGTCGAGCGGGCGAGTACGGTGCCGAGGGGAGGGGGAGGAGCGGAGGGAGATGGGGGGAGAAGAGGGTTTAGCCGCGGAGAGGTGAAGGGGGGCAGAGAGGGAGCACAGGGAAAAGGGGAGCTCGGTGTGGGAAGGCCTCTCGGAGGAGGTGACCTCTCAGGAGGGCTCGGAAGAGGGGAAGAGAGGGAGTCTGGCGGAGGGGAGGAGGGAGGGCGCCCCGGGACCGCGGGAGGACGCGGCCCGGGGGTCCGCGGCGGGACGGGCGAGGACGGGGGACGGCGAGGAGGCGGGCGGCGGAGGAGCGGGGTGGGCGGGGGAGAGAGAGAAGGGAGGAGAGGTAGGAGGGGGCCGGGGGACGTAGAGCCTGGAAGCCCAGAGTGAGGAGTTTCTGTTTGGAGCGGAGGTCGACGGGCGACCGCTGGAGTTGTTTAAGAAGGGGAGGGACAGGCCCGCAGCGTCTCTGCGGGAAGATGAGCCGGGCGGCGGAGTGAAGGATAGACCGGAGCGGGGAGAGAGGAGAGGGAGGGAGATCGGAGAGGAGGCCGGCACGGTAATCCAGCCGGGATATCGTGAGATATTATCACGATCGGTCCCCTTTAAGCGCTTGATGTTCAACCTGCCTTCAGTCCCGCGGCACTTAGGAGAAGCAGGGTGGCTCAGTGGCAAGAGCCCGGGTTCGGGAGCCAGAGGCCGTGGGTTCTAATCCCACCTCCTCTTCTTGTCAGCTGCGTGACTCTGGGCAAATCACTTCTCTGGGCCTCGGTGACCTCATCTGGAAAATGGGGATGAAGACCGTGAGCCCCACGGGGGACGACCCGATCACCTCGTATCCCCCCTCCCCCCCCCGGCGTTTAGGACGGCGCTCGGCCCATATTAAGCGCTTAACAGATCCGACCGTTATCATCATTATGTACAGATCCCTGGTTCAGTGGAAGGTTCACGCCCGCCCCTAGACCCTAAGCTCACTGTGGGCGAGGAACGCTTCCGTTGTAGCGGACTCTCCCGCGCGCTCAGGCTGTGCTCCGCTCACGGGAAGTGCTCAGAAAAGCCCCGGGATCGACTGTTGGACGTAGAACACCCCGGGAGCCGGTGACGGGCCGGCCGTTCGTCGGGGGGGAGACGGGACACGGGACCGTCTCCCCCTCCGGACCGTCAGCTCGTCGAGGGCAGGGAACGGGTCTGCCGACCCGGTTGCGTTGTACTAATGACGATGTCAATGACCGTCTGCTCAGTGCTTACAGCGTGCCGAGCGCCGTTGGAAACCCCGGGGCGGATACGAGGTAACGAGGTGGTCCCCCGGGGGGCTCACAGCCTTCAGCCCCGTTTTCCTGATGAACGGAGGCCCAGAGAAGGGAAGCGACTCGCCCAGAGTCACACGGCCGACAGGTGGCGGGGCCGAGATTAGAACCCACGACCTCCGACTCCCAAGCCGGGGCTTTGACCAGTAACGCGGAGACGACGCGAGAGGGAGCCGGGGAAAAGAGGTCGAGGAGGACGTCAGCCGGGGTCATCCGTTCATCCGGTCGTATTGATTGAGCCCCCCCCCGCCCCGTACTGAGCGCTTGGGAGAGCGCAAGAATGAAAACGTTGGCATTTGTTAAGCGCTTCCTCTGTGCAGAGCACCGTTCTGAGCGCCGGGGGAGATACGGGGTCATCGGGTCGTCCCACTTGAGGCTCACGGCTAATCCCCATTTTCCAGATGAGGGGACCGAGGCCCCGAGAAGCGAACTGACTCGCCCGCGGTCACACAGCCGACAAGGGGCAGAGCCGGGAGTCGAACCCGTGACCTCTGACTCCCAAGCCCGGGCTCTTTCCACTATTGCCCACTGTATCAAACTGGAGCCTTTGGTAAATTGTGGGGGGAAGGATCGGCGGAGGGCCGAGCCGTCATTTACTCAGAAGCATTTATATCTACGTCTGTCTTCCCTTCTAGACGGTGAACCCGCTGTGGACGGTTCATTCACTCATTCTTTGTCGTCTTTCTTGGACTGTGTGCAGAGCACTGTACTAAGCGCTTGGGAGAGGGCACATGGGACCGTGAGCCCCACGTGGGACAACCCGATTCCCCTGTGTCTGCCCCAGCGCTTAGAACGGTGCCCGGCACCTAGTGAGCGCTTAACGGATACCAACATTATTATTATTACGTTCTCTGCCCACGATCTACATGGGTTTGGAAGGCGGCTACCGGCGCGGCTCAGGGGAAGGAGCCCGGGCTTAGGAGTCAGAGGTCGTGGGTTCTAGTCCCGGCTCCGCCCCACCAGCTGGGTGACCGGGGGCGAGTCGCTTCACTTCTCGGTGCCTCGGTGACCTCATCTGGAAAATGGGGATTAAGACCGTAAACCTCACGAGGGACAGCCCTGTATCTCTCCCGGCACTTAGAACAGCGCCTGGCACGTAGTGAGCGCTTAACAAATACCAAAATTACTATTATCGTTGTCGTTACCAACACTGTGTAATTACAGTACTGTGTATTGCATGAGAAGCAGCGGGGCCTTTGGGTAGAGCCCGGCCTTGGGAGTCAGAGGAGGTGGGTTCTAATCCCGGCCCCACCACATCTCTGCTGTGTGACCTCAGGCAAGTCGCTTCGCTTCTCTGAGCCCAGTTCCCTCACCTGGAAAACGGGGATTAAAACCGTGAGCCCCACGTGGGGCAACCCGATTACCTTGTATCCGCCAGCCCTTAGAACAGTGCTCGGCACAGAGTAAGCGCTCGACAGATACCGTATTCATTAATTATCATCCCTCTCCCGAGCGCTTAGTACCGTGCTGTGCTCACAGTAAGCACTCGATCAGCGTTTAGAACAGGGCTTGGCACAGTGAGCGCTTTTCATTCATTCATTCAATAGTATTTATTGAGCGCTTACGATGTGCAGAGCACTGGACCAAGCGCTCGGAATGGACGACTGGGCAACGGATAGAGACGGTCCCCGCCCTTCGACGGGCTCGCGGTCTAATCGGGGGAGACGGACGGACGGGGACGATGGCGACAGATGGAGTCAGGAGAACGATAACATCAAATACCGTCATCGTTATTATTATCGTTATTATTACATACCACTGATCGATTCTAACTCAGTGACGGCCGTGTTCGCTCTGTGTCGGCGCTTCCTCCGGAGCGCCCAAGAGTTGGAAGTGTAGTGGACGGATCTGGGGTCGTCGGAGGGGATCGTTCGGACTGGGTGGAGTCTTCAGAGGACCCTCTCCGTTTCCGGCCGGTCGACCGGTGACGTTAAAAGGTCTTAGGCGGAATTATCTGGCCGGCGCCATTGAGACTTATTATTATTATTATTATTATTATTGTTGAAGTTGTTAAGTACGGGGCTGTTTAAGCGCCTACTACGTGCCACGCTGGGGAAGGTCATCCAGTTGGGGGGGGGGGGGGGGGGGGGTCGTCATCCGACATCCCACCTGGGGCTCGCCGTCAAGCAGCATGAGAAGACGACCGTCTTCGATCGATGAGCCGTACCGAATCGTTGGTTCAACGGTATCTATCGAGCGCTCGCTGTGTGCGGGGCGCTGTACCGAGCGCTTGGGCGAGACCGGTACGGCGGAGTCGGTCGACGGGTTCCCCGCCCACAACGAGGAGCGATAGAAATGAATGAATTAGGTGGTTACATTAGCGCCCTGGGGCCGAGGGGGCAGATCCGAGTGCAGAAAAGATGCCGAAGGAAGAGGGAGTTGAAGAAAATGACAACGGGGGTATTTGTAAAGCGCTCACTGCGTGCCGGACACCGTGCTGAGCGACGAAGAGGGCTTAACTGGGGAAGGCCTCTTGAGGGTGGTGTGACCCCGATCTAGATTTCGGTGTTTTCTTCAGAACGCAGCTCGTATACCGAATGAGAAATTCAGGAGCCGCAACGTTCGGACGGTTCGGTTTTTCTTCCGATTTTTAGAACTGAGTTGCTTTTTCCACGGCGGGTCTCTTCCAGGTATGTTCTTAAAGCCGGCCTGAAGGAGAGGCCCGTAGTTCCCGAGGGATTTTGCAGTCGCCGTTTTCCTCACTTCTGATTTCACCTGGGGCTCACCCAGGTGATTTTTAAACTGGATTTGAAACTGGAAAATGTCAAAACCCCCCGATGTTTAAAAGGCCAAGTGGTTTGATTTTCCAGATCATCAGCAAGCGGTGGAAAAAGAGAATCGCGATATCTAATCGCCCCTCTCCTGTGAGGAGCGGCGCGGCTCAGTGGAAAGAGGCCGGGCTTGGGAGTCAGAGGTCAAGGGTTCGACTCCCGGCTCTGCCGCTCGTCAGCTGTGCCACCGTGGGCGAGTCGCTTCCCTTCTCCGGGCCTCAGTGACCTCATCTGTAAAACGGGGATTAACCTGAGCCTCACGTGGGCCGACCCGATGACCCCGCATCCCCCCCAGCGCTTAGAACGGCGCTCTGCACGTAGTAGGCGCTTCGCAGATACCAACAACAATATTATTATTATTGGATGGAGCGTGATGCTGGGAGTCAGAAGGACCTGGGTTCCGATCCTGGCTCTGCCACTTGTCTGCTGGGTGACCCTGGGCAAGTCACTTCACTTCTCTGCGCCTCAGTGACCTCATCCGTAAAATGGGGATGAAGACCGTGAGCCCCGCGTGGGACGGCCCGATGACCCCGTATCTCCCCCAGCGCTTAGAACGGTGCTCTGCACGGAGTGAGCGCTTAACGGATGCCGTCGTCGTTATTCTTCCTCTCCCAAGTGCTTAGCACAATGCTCCGCCCATAATAAGCCCTCAGTCAATACTATCGATCGAGCGACTGATAACTGCTATTTACAAATCGGTCTCGAATGATTGATAATTATTTCAAGATCAGTCTCGATCGGCCGATGATTACCTCAGAATCATTTGTGTTGATTGTGCGCTTACTATGTGCGGAGCACTGTAATGATAATGACCGTGGGGTTTGTTAAGCACTTACTATGTGCCAGGCACCGTACTGAGCGCTGGAGTGGATACGAACCCATGAGTCGTAGCTCATGGGTTCGAATCCCGGCTCCAGCGCTTGTCAGCTGTGTGACCTTGGGCAAGTCACTTCACTTCTCTGGGCCTCAGTTACCTCATCTGGAAAACGGGGATGAAGACCGTGAGCCTCAGGTGGGACAACCCGACGACCCCGTGTCTCCCCCAGCGCTTAGAACGGTGCTCGGCACACAGTGAGCGCTTAACGGATACCGACGTTATTATTATTGTTATTATTATTATAGGAGGATATCAGGTCGGGCAGGGTCCCCGTCCCACGTGGGGCTCCCGGTCTTCATCCCCATTTTCCAGATGAGGGAACCGAGGCCCTAAGAAGTGAAGTGGCTCGCCCAAGGTCACACAGCAGACAAGCGGCGGAGCCGGGATTAGAACCCGGGTCCTTCCGACTCCCGGGCCCGGGCTCTACCCACTAGGCCACGCTGCTCCTGAGAGTCCAGTACAGGAGAATGAGCAGACACGTTCCCCGGCCCCTGACGCGCTGACGGTCTAGAGGGGGAGACAGACATTAATATGAATAAATAAGTCATTATTTAAGATAGAATCGAAGGATCTCTAGGTACGCGTGGGGTCGTATCGGTCTATGACATCTGTGGAGCGCTCCCTGTGCGCACGGCACCGTACCAGACGCTCGGGAGAGTAAAATACAGCGGATTCCGGAGGTCGTGGGTTCTGATCCCGGCTCCTCCACATATCTGCTGTGTGGCCTTCGCTTCTCCGTGCCTCAGTTCCCTCATCTGGAAAATGGGGATGAAGACCGAGAGCCCCACGTGGGACGGGGACTGTGTCCAAACCGATTTCCTCGTACCCACCCCAGCGCTTAGTACGGGGCTTGGGACATAATGAGCACTTGCCATCATCATCATCATCATCATCCGGAAAATGGGGATCGAGACTGTGAGCCCCATGAGGGAAAGGGACCAGGTCCAACTCGAGATGCCCGTATCCATCCCAGCGCATAGCACGTGGTAAGCGCTTAACAAATAGCGTCGTCGTCATTTTCCCGAAAGCACACATCTGTCCGGATGCAGTACGACGTCTGCTGTCGGACACGTAGTAATAATAATAATGTCGGTATCTGTTAAGCGCTTACCAGGGGCAGAGCACCGTTCTGCGCGCTGGGGGAGATACAGGGGAATGAGGTTGTCCCCGCGTGAGGCTCCCGGTCTTCATCCCCATTTTACAGACGAGGGAACTGAGGCCCAGAGAAGCGAAGTGACTCGCCCACGGTCCCCCGGCTGACGAGCGGCAGAGCCGGGAGTCGAACCCATGACCTCTGACTCCCGAGCCCGGCCTCTTTCCCCTGAGCCGCGCTGCTCCCTTGGGTCCCCGTAGCCCCGGGGTTATTAATAATTACTAGGGTGCTTTTTAAGTGCTTACCGTAGCACGTAATAATAATGGTATTTGTAAAGTGTCTGCTCTGTGCCCAGCACCGTTCTAAGCACCGGGGTGGATACAGGGTCATCAGGTCGTCCCACGTGGGGCTCACGGTCTTCGTCCCCGTTTTCCGGATGAGGGAACTGAGGCCCAGAGAAGTGAAGCGGCCTGCCCGAGGTCGCGCGGCAGCCCTGGTGGAGCTGGGATCGGAACCCAGGTCCTTCTGGCTCCCGGGCCCGCGCTCCATCCGCTAAGCCACTCCGCTTCTTGTGCTGTTGTATTGCAGGCTCCTCAGCGTTTAGTGCAGTGCCCTGCACGTAATAATAATAATAATAATAATAACGTTGGTATTTGTCAAGCGCGTACTCTGTGCGGAGCACTGTTCTAAGCGCTGCGGTAGATGCGGGGTCATCAGGTCGTCCCACGTGAGGCTCCCAGTCGATCCCCATTTTCCAGATGAGGTCACTGAGGCACAGAGAAGCGAAGCGACTCGCCCACAGTCCCACAGCTGACGAGGGGCAGAGCCGGGATTTGAACCCATGACCCCTGACTCCCGAGCCCGGCCCCTTTCCCCCGAGCCGCGCTGCTCAGTTAATACCGTCATCGACTGACGTCCTGACTGACCGACGTACCGTATTTGCGAGACTCTTACAAAGGGCGGGGAAAGCTATTTGGATTCCAGCGTATTTAATCCGCCGTTGGATCGATCGATCGATCGATCGCGGCGGCGGAGCGCCTGCCGTGGGCGGAGCACTGCGGTGAGCGTCTGGGGGGAGTGCGGTACGGCACGGTTGGTAGAGGTGTTCCCAGGAAACAGTAGGCGCCCAGGAAATACCGTCGATGGTTCGATAGAAATAAAATCATTCGTTCATTCAGTAGTATTTATTGAGCGCTCACGATGTGCAGAGCACCGTGCCAAGCGCTCGGAATGAACAAGTCGGCGACGGATAGAGACGGTCCCTGCCCTTTGACGGGCTCACGGTCTAATCGACGGGCTTACGGAAATCATCCCGGGGAAGGTGGAAAAAAATCAAACGGGGAATTACTCATCGGGAAACGGGAACGACCCATTGTAAAAAAAGCCAATAAAGCAGCACATCTACAGGATCAGCGTGACTGGGGGAAAAGGATCAGACTGGTCAGCCGGCTGTCCTCTGAATCCTTCCGTCGTCCACCGCAGCGCTTAGTCCGGTGCCCGGCACGCAGTCAGTGCTTAAATCCCACCGTTGTCATCGTTATCAGGTGGGGAGGCCGAGAGCCGTTGAGGAGGGGCGCCCGGCCCGGGGAATCAATCAGTCGGAGAGGATCTGAGAGCGGCGACACCCTTTGCCGGCTCCCACGCGCAGGGAATTTGAGAGGTTTTCTTTTTAGCGAGGAAAACGTCCCGGGGGAGCCAACGGGAAATGCTCGGGAATCGCCCGGATTCCGGTGCGTGGGAAATGACGGTCGGGGAGGGGGCCCGGGGCTCCTGACCCCTTCTGCCGCCTTTCAGACCCCCGGGTGGTCTCAACCCAGTTCTTTCCCTTCCTCCCTCTCCTTTCCGGCACCCGTTAAGCGCTCACCGTGCGCCGGCTGCCGTTCCGAACGCCTAAGAGACGACTTAATCGGATTGGACACGGAGCCCCGCCCGGGGCTCACGGTTTAAATAGGAGGGAGGACGGTTAGCCAATCCCTGTTTTACAGGCCAGCACGGAGAAGCGACTCAGGGTCACCCACAGCGGGCGAGCGGCGGAGCCGGGATGAGAACCCGGGTCCTCTTGAGTCCCGGGCCTCGGCTCTTTCCACTAGGCCCCGCCGCTTCTCGGCCACCGGGCCGCCTTCGACCCCCCCCCCCCCCCCCGCCCCCCAACGCCCGCCGTCACCTCCAGCTTGCCCTTCGCCCAGCGGTTGTCAGTCCTCGGCGGGCCTCCTCCGGCGGCCGTTCCAACTCCGGATGCGCTTTCGGGAACGTCCGTCTCCTCCCGGGGCCGCCCGTCTTCCTTGTCCTTCCCCGGGCCTCCCGGAAGAAGCGGTCTCGGCTCCATCTCACCGTCCTCCCCTCCTTCGCTCGTAACCCGGTCCGTTCCTCGATTTCCCGGCTGGGCCGGTCGCCCCCCCCTCCCTCCGCCAGTGAAACGGAAGCTGTCCGTGGTGGGCAGGAATCCCGTCCCCCCGGCCCGGCTGGGCCCGCTGGGACTACTGCGGTATCTCCCGACGGCCCCCGCGGGAAACGTCGGATAAAGCCCGCTCTCCGCTTGCTTCTCGGGAACTCCGGAGGCCCGAGAGAGAATTTAGGAAGGGCTTCGAGCTCCTAGTGATAACGGCGACGACGATGACGGCGTTCGTTAAGCGCTCACTGCGCGCCGAGCGCTGTTCCGAGCGCCGGGGGAGATACGGGGCCATCAGGTTGGCCCACGTGGGGCTCACGGTCTCCATCCCCGTTTTCCAGATGAGGGCACTGAGGTCCGGAGGAGTGAAGCGGCTTGCCCGGGCACGCGCGGCAGACAGGCGGCGGGGCCGGGATCAGAACCCACGGCCTCCGACTCCCGAGCCCGGGCTCTTTCCGCCGAGCCACGCTGCTTCTCTTCATCCTGTGACTGAGACGTAACACGGGAACGTAACATAATGCCGATAAAGGCGGTCGGCGTTAAGCGCTCACTACGTGTCGGGCGCCGTTCTGAGCGCCGGGGAAAGGTACAGGATGAGCAGGTCGGACGCGGTCCCCGTCCCTCCCGGGGCTCCCGGTCGGTAAGCGGGAGAACGGGAACCGAATCCTCCTTTTACAGATGAGGCGGCCGAGGCCCAGGGAAGCGAAGCGTGCGTCCATTCATTCGGTGGCATTTATTGAGCGCTTACTGTGCGCGGGGCGCTGTACTGAGCGCTTGGAGTATACAGTTCGGCCCCCTGGCCCAGCGAGGCGCGGCGGATCGAATCGCGGAGCCGGGATTAGAACCCGCGACCCCCGACTCCCGGGCCCGGGCACTTTCCACTGGGCCGTGATTCGGGCCAGAGGTCCTCCACCGAGAGCCCGGGGTTCATCCAGTTCTCCTCCGGGGGTGAAAAACCAGTCCGTCCCCCTGCGCCCGGAGGTCCGCGCCGTGGCCCGCGGGGCGGACCGTCACCCCGAGAGGTTGCCGGGGTTTCCGGGGGCCACGAGACGACCACGCTCTCTCCTCGGCGGCTCCATCTTCCCCCGCGTCGGGCGGGCGGCAGATCCGAGGGCCGACGGATCCGCTTGGGCCCTCGTCTCTCCGTCGCTCCGGGTGCCAGACCCCGGAAGCGGCACGGCCGAGCGGGTAGGGCCCGGGCCCGGGAGGCTGAAGGACCTGGGTTCTGATCCCGGCTCCGCCCCGTGTCCGCCTTGAGACCTCGGACGAGTCGCTTCCCCTCTCCGGGCCTCGGTTCCCTCATCCGTGAGCTCGTCGCGAGCGGGAAGGTGTCCGTTTGTTGTTACGGCGTACTCTCCCGAGCGCTTAATCCAGTGCTCCGCGCAGAGCGAGCGCTCAGTGAATACGGTCGAATGGAAAACGGAGAGGAAGACCGGGAGCCCCCAGGGACCGTGTCCACCCCGATTACCTTCTGTCTACCTCAGCGCTTAAACCGGTGCTTAGCGCACAGTAAGCGCCCAACGGGTACGATCGTTATTATTAATTCTCATCACCATTTTCCCCGGGTACCGATTCCCTCTTATCTAGTCCCCGGTTTGGGAAACTCCCATTTAAAATGAGGAGTTAGCGAGCGGGGCCTTCTTAAAAAATGGGGTCCATCGCGCCTACCCGGTACCTACCCCAACGCTCAGTCCGGCGCCCGGAGCGCAGAGGGCGCTTAACGGTTACCCCAGTCGGTCATTCCCCGCCCTGGGAAACTCGGGGGACGCATTCGGCGTGGAGAGTCCGGCCGACTCCCCTCCGACCCGAACCCGGGCTCCGCCTCCGGCCTCCGGACGGCCCGAATCCCGGGCTTCGCTGGTCGGCGAGCCCGCGGCGAGCGCCCGACAGATAGGGTCGAGGCCGCCCGTTCGGCCCCCGGCCGGGGGGCGGTCCGGATGAAAAACGGCGGGCTTCGATCCGCCCTCCCGCCCCCAGCCCTCTGGCCTCGGAGTCGGAGACGGGCCTCTCCCGACTAGGCCGCCGAAGCCCCCGCGCGGCCGAGCGCTCCCGCCCGTCGCCCTTCCCGTCCGCCTCGCTTCTTCTCCACGGGCTCGGGGCCGTTCCTTTTTTTTCCGTGACCGTTTCAGTGAGCTGCCATAGTTTCCCGTCCGTACCGTCCCCCCGCCCCGAGCATGTGCCGAACGCCCGACCCCGCTTCGCAGACCCGCGCCCACCCCGCCCCCCCGCCCCGCCCCCGGAGATCCCGCTTCAGCCGAAGGCCGCAGACGAGGAACGCCCTTGGGAATGCGCCACTCCTTCCCCTTCCCCTCCACGCTTCCTCCTCCTCCCCGCCGCCCGGCTCTTCCGTGGATGTAAGTCCGAAAACCGAGAAACGCTTCCGTGCCGTCCCCGTGTGGAACCGCGTGGCTCGCACCCAAACCCTCGGGCCGCTTCGCGGAGCTCTCTGTCGGAAAAATACGGATGCCACACTTCGCCCCGCATTCAGCGCGGCCCCCGACCCCCCCCCCCCCCCCCCCGGCCCCTTACCGGCCGCCTCTCCGCGGCTCGGTATCGGAAGCTCGTAGACGCCAAGGTAAGTCAGACGGGTTTTCTCTCGCGGTTGGGAACGAGGATCGGAGCCGGGCCTTTCCGTCCGTTGACCTGGGCTTGCCGCGGGGAGAAAAGAAACCCGAAGCGACCTCAGTTCAACGCGAGCGTGCGCTCTCCCTGCCCCGTCTGAAACCGGCCTCCGGAACGTGATCGCTGCCGAAGTCCTCTCCCCTCGGCGATGTCCCGGGCCGGTTTCCGCTTACGGTCTCCCCCCGCCCCGTCACGTTTCTCCTCGGCGGTGCGGAGAGTCCCCTTTAGGAGAGGGCCGGGTCAAATAGTCGGCCAAGGCGTTCGTCGGGAAGCGACCCGAAGGGCGGAAGGATGGTGCCGTTTGGATTTTTGGAAAAAAAGAGAACTCCGCATCGAGGAGGAAGATTTTTCTTCCGGGAACGTAAAGCGAACGGCCCCACCCGCTGACAGCACGAGGGCGCGTCTGTCGCGTCGTGAACATTTTCCGCCGGGAAAGGGCGTTTTCTGGCCTGACTCCAGCCGGGGGTCGGAGCTCTGAGTCGGGCCGAGGGAGAATTGCCCTGGGCTCAGTGGCGGAAGTGCCCCCTCCCCCCCCCCCCCCCCCAGGAAAGAAAACCCCCGGAGATGCCTTCCCCCTCTTTCCACGGCCCAGCCACCTCCCAGGGACCGCCGCAGAAAAGGAGGACGGGAGGAGACGGCTCAGCACCTCTCTGGAGGTGAGGCGGGCCCGGAGCGGGGAGACCGACCTCTCCTCCGGCCTCCCCGGCCTCCCCTCCGGCCTCCCCGCCCTCCCGGGGGCACCGGGGGCGGGGGCGGGGCCGAGGAGAGGGAGATCCGCTCCGGTTCAGCCCCCCTCCCTGCCCGGACCACGCTTCAGCGCCGGGCGTCCTCGTCCCGCCCGCAGAATCGGGGTATCCTCCCCCCGGGGCGAGGCCTTCCGTCGTCACCGGGATGGCAGATGGTAGCGCCGGAGGGTCGGGCCGTGCCCGGCCGGAGGTCGTCCGGCGACCCGCCGAGAGAGGGGCGGGAAGCGGCCCGGGGCGGGGCCGCTCGGGGATGGCATCTCCCCTCCCGCCGATCTCTCTCATCCCGTCAGAAACCCCAGGGGACGTGTCCTCCCCCGTCATCATTTGCCTCAGGTTCCTCTCCGTCGTCGTTCGTTTTTTTTTTTCCCCCCCCTCCTTTCCGGCGGGCCGGCTTTCCTCACGTGAGAGAAACCCGGACGCGCGCCCTCCCCCGTCATCGCTCCCCTCGGTTCTCCCTCCGTCGTCGTCTGTTTTTCTCCCCCCTTTTCCGGCGGCCGGTCTGCCTCGTCCCCCCCGGGAGAGCCGCGCGCCGAGACCCGTGGCCGGGGAGCCCCGCTCGGGCGCCGGGCCGTCATCTTTCGCGGCTTCATTTCTTCATCTCTCCGACGTCCCGTCCTTCCCTCTCGGTTTGCCCCGCGTCCCGGGAGGCTTCCCCCGCGGAGGTTCCTTTCGGCTCCCAGCGGGCCTTAGCGAGAGTCCCGGGGTTCGCCGGGGGGTTCCGAAAGAAGGAAAGGACTCCGTCCCCGCCCGCCTAGAGCTTAGGTACCCGTGGGGGAAAGGCGGCTGGCAAAGAATTAAAGATTACCCGTAAAGGCCCCGGGGGCCGAGGGTGGGCCGAAATAAGGCGGGTTCGGTGAGAACCGTCCGGGTGAGGAGGAGTCAGGCGAGGTGAGTTGGAGCAGCGGGAACCTCAGGGAGAAGTTGGATTGGATTTTCGGAGGGAGATCTCGGATCGGTCACCCAGTCGACCTGTGCGGTCATTCGGTCGTATCTCCCGGGCGCTTTACTGTTGGCGAAGCGCCGTACTAAGCGCTTGAGAGAGTAGACTTTAACAAGGGACAGATACGTCCCCCGCCCTCAACGAGCTCACGGTCTAGAGGGGGAGACGGGCATTAATAGAAATAAATTCGTACAGCGCCCAGCGCTTAGCCTGGCGCACAGTAAGCGCTTAATAAATACCATGATTATTATTAGAAATGGAAGGAAGGAGGGAGGGAAGGAGGGAAGGGAGGAAGGAAGGAAGGAAAGAAGGAAGGAAGGAAGGAAGGAAGGAAGGAAGGAAGGAAGGAAGGAAGGAAGGAAGGAAGGAAGGAAGGAAGGAAGGAAGGAAGGAAGGAAGGAAGGAAACGATACGATACGATACGATACGATACGATACGATACGATACGATACGATACAACTGTGCCTTGGGAATGCGAAGGAGGACGGATGAAGGAGCGAGTAGGAATGTCGCAGAAGGGAGACGGAGAAGAAGAGAGGAGGGCTTAGTCAGGGGAGGTTTCTGGAAGGAAACGATACGATACGATACGATACGATACAACTGTGCCTTGGGAATGCGAAGGAGGACGGATGAAGGAGCGAGTAGGAATGTCGCCGAAGGGAGACGGAGAAGAAGAGAGGAGGGCTCAGTCAGGGGAGGTTTCTTGGGGAAAAAGGTGGTCTCATTCATTCAGTCTTATTTATCGAGCGCTCACTTTGTGCAGAGCACCGGACTAAGCCTGGGAGCGTCCCAGAGAACAGCATACCACAGCCCGCCACGAATCTCAGCGGTGTCCGTGAGGCACCTATCGAGGAAGAGGGCGTCGGGTCTAGAATCCCATCGCTCGTCCAACAGCCAAGTCGAGCGCTGCGCGCACAGTAAAGCGCTCAACACTTACGACGGCTCCCAGCCGCCTAATACAGTCCTCCGCTCACAGTAAGCCCTCGATAATTGCGACTCGTCGATGTCCTCCCGGCCGCCTGGGAGAGCGCTCTGCAGAATGAGAAGCCCCGTGGCTCAGCGGAAGGAGCCCGGGCTTCGGAGTCAGAGGTCATGAGTTCGACTCCCGGCTCTGCCGCTTGTCAGCCGTGGGACCGTGGGCGAGTCGCTTAACCTCTCTGGGCCTCGGTTCCCTCATCTGGAAAATGGGGATTAAAAGCGCGCGAGCCCCACGTGGGACGACCCGATGACCCCCCGTCTCCCCCAGCGCTTAGAACGGTGCTCGGCACCTAGGATGGGCTTAACAAATACCAACATTATTATTACGTGGTGAGCGCTCAGTAAATCCGATTAATAGTGAGATTTTTTTTTTAGAGTAGGGGAGGTGAAGACGTTGAGGCAGAGGAGAAATGGAGCGGTGAGGGAGGGAGCTGGTTGTTCTGCTGTCCCCAGTGTTTAGTCCAGTGCTCTCTTATTCAGCGCTTCATAAATGTCATCGATTAAAGAGGGGTCGGGGAACGGGGTCGGAGTCACGGCGAGAGGGAGGAGAGTTAGAGATCCGATGGGGGAGTCCCTCCGGAGAGACGGCGGGAAAGGAGAAGGCGGAAGAGCAGTGTGGCCGGGCGGACGGAGCGCGGGCTGGGAGTCAGAAGGAGCTGGGTTCTAATCCCGGCTCCGCCACCTGGCTGCCGCGTGACCGCGGGCAGGTCACTTCACCCCTCTGGGCCTCAGTCGCCGCGTCTGTCGGACGCCAACCCGATTAGCCTGTATCCTCCCCGTCCCTCGGATCCCGGCTCCGCCACCTGTCTGCCGTGTGGCCTTGGGCGGGTCGCTTCGCTTCCCCGGGCCTCAGCGACCTCACCTGGAAAATGGGGATGGAGCCGGCGAGCCCCACCCGGGACAGGGACCGTGTCCAACCCGATCTGCTCGAATCCGCCCCGGAGCTCAGTACGGCGCTCGGAACGTAGTGGGCGCCCAACAGATGCCGTCATTAACAGCAGTGCCCGGACCCTGGCGAGCGCCGAGCAAATGCCGTTAAAAAAAAAAAACAAACAAAAGAGGAGGAGCGGCGAGAAGCTCGGACCCGATGGCTTCTCTGTTGCCGTTAAGGCCGTCGGAGAACGGGGTCGGTCAAGGCCCCGGAGGCCTCGGGTGGGAGTTGAAGTTTCGGAATAGTTCGTGTCGGCGAGGGAGGAGCGGAGGAAAGGTCCGGTCGTCGCGGAAAGAACGAACCTCCAAGGGGCCGGCTCGGCGTCCGTCTTTCCGCCGGCCGCGTTAAACTGCTCACGCGGAGGAAGCAGATCGTGGGAGCGCGTTTTTTGTTCCCTCGTTCCTCGCGGCATCTGTTTCGACCCCCACTCCGGGCCCAACGCCGTTCTGAGCTCCGAGGCAGATACAGGTTCATCGGGGCCGAACCGGCCCCTGTCCCGCGTGGGGCTCGGGGGGGTCAAGTAGGAGGGAGAACCAGGGGGCTGAGGCCCGGAGAGGTTGAGCGACCCGCCCGAGGTCACACGGCAACCCGGGTCCTCCGTCTCCCTGGCCCCGGGCTCGTTCCACCGGGCCGGCGGCTTCGTCGGGTGAATCCGTTCGGTCGTCCGATGGTATTTATCGAGCCTCGCCGCGTGCGGGGCGCTGGACCGAGCGGCCGGAAAGTGCGATCCGGCGATACAGAGAGGGAATCCCCGCCCACGGCGGGGTCGGCGGCGTGAGGGTGCGGAGGGGCCGGGGAGCCGCATCTCGGGGAGATGGAAGAGACGAGGGCCTGGGCTGGGGCGATGACAGACGGGAGACGAAGCCTGGACCGGCCCGACGGGTCCGGACGACGGAGGTCCCGGCGGAGGGACGGGTCGGCGGGTTCGAGGTTTGCCCCGGAGCAGGTAGCGACGCGAGGAGGGGGGATAGCTGAAGGGAGAAGGGGAGAGGGGGAGAGAGAACGTTTCCCAACCACCTTCGGCATTCATTCGCCGTCGTGTTTATCGAGCGCTTACTGTGTGCGGAGCACTGGACTGACCGCTTGGGAAAGTACAGCACGACGATAAACGGTGCCGTTCCCCGCCCGCAACGAGCTCGCAGTCTAGCAGGGGGCCGTAGACGTTAATACAGATGAATGAGACAGATCTGGACGGAAGCGGGGCGGGGCCGGAGGGAGCGGGGCGGGGCGACGCGGAAGCCAGTGGGAGGTGAGGAAAAGTCGGAAGGATCTGCCTGCAGTAAGACTTTAATAATAATAAACTTTAAATCGAGGGAGAGTCGCCGTCTGGGGCATCGGAGGAGGGAGGGCCTTCCGGGCCACCGGGAGGACGGGGGCCGGGGGGCGGAGGCGGGACGGCCGAGCCAGAAGCCCGGGGAGGCGGTGAACGGCGGCAGAGGAGCGGAGCGTGCGGGCCGCGAGGGAGAGGGGGGAGGTGAGGTAGGAGGGGGTCAGGGGGTGGACGCCTTTTGAAAGCCTTTTGAAAGTGACGACTTTCTGTTCGATGCAGAGGTGGATGGGCAGCTACCGGAGAATTTTCAAGCGCGGGGGTGACGTGTCCTGAATGTTTTTGTAGACCGTAGAATGCTTATTGAGCGCTCACTCTGTGCAGATCACTGTACTGAGCCCTTGGGAGAGTACGCTATAGCGGCAGCAGCGTGGCCTAAATGGTGTGGCACTTGTTAAGCGCTTACTATGTGCAGAGCACTGTTCTAAGCGCTGGGGGATACAAGGGGATCCGGTCGTCCCGCGTGGGGCTCACAGTTTCAGTCCCCATTTGACAGATGAGGGAACCGAGGCCCAGAGAAGCGAAGTGACTCGCCCAAAGTCACACGGCCGGCAGGCGGAAGAGCCGGGGTTAGTGTTGGTATTCGTTAAGCGCTCACTACGTGCGGAGCACCGTTCGAAGCGCCGGGGGAGATACGGGGTCGTCGGGTGGTCCCACGGGAGGCTCACGGTTGATCCCCATTTTCCAGATGAGGGAACCGAGGCCCAGAGGAGCGAAGCCACTCGCCCACAGTCACACGGCTGACAGGCGGCAGAGCCGGGAATCGAACCCGTGACCCCTGACCCCCAAGCCCGGCCTCTTTCCGCTGAGCCACGCGGCTCCCGCCCGCGCCTGCAAGTCGGGAGGTCATGGGTTCTGATCCCGGCTCTGCCGTCCGTCTGCTCTGTGGCCTCGGGCAAGTCACTTGACTTATCTGGGCCTCGGTGGCCTCATCTGGAAAATGGGGGATCGAGACGCTGAGCCCCACGTGGGACGGGGACCGTCCCTGTTGCTTGGATCCACCCCGGTGCTTAGGTTAATTCCCCGCGCTTAGCACTTAACAAACGCTGCGATTACCATTATTTTATTATATTATTATCAGAAACGTTCCCCGCCTATGACAAGCTGACAGTCTAGAGGGGGAGACGGACACGAACAGAAAGAAAGAAATACAGATCCGGACACGAGGGGGGTGTGGCCGGGAGGGGGGACGAATAAAAGGAGCGAGTCGGGGCGAAACGGGAGGGAGTGGGAGATGAGCAGAAGTGGGGCTCAGTCCGGGAAGGCCTCCCGGAGGGGGCGAGCCCTCGGTAGGGCTTCGAAAGGGGGGGGGGACGTGTGATCGTTAGGTGGATGCGAGGAGGGAGGGCCTTCCGGGCCGGAGGTGGGACGTGGACCGGGGTCGATGCAGGGGCGGGAGAGAAGGAGGCCCGGAGAGAAGATCAGCGGCGGCCGGGGAGCGGAACGTGCGGGCCGGGATGGAGAAGGAGGGTTGGGGGGGGGGAGGTCGGAGGGGGCAGGAGGATGGACGGCTTTAAAGCCCACGGTGAGGAGTCCTGTCCGGGGTGGGAAGGATCGCCCCCGGGTCGGAGGAGGAGACGGGAGCGAGAGGGGGAAGGCCAAAACCGTAGGGCCGAAACGTCGAGGGGGGACCGGAGGCCGCCGAGGGTGGTAGAGAAGGGAGCCGGGGAAGGCGAAGGAAGAGATAATAATACCAGTAATTCTGGTATTTCTTTAGCACTTACTGTGCGCCAGGCACTGTACCAAGTGAATAATAATAATGTTGGCGTTTGTTAAGCGCTTACTGTGTGCAGAGCACCGTTCCGAGCGCTGGGGGAGACACGGGGGAATCGGGTCGTCCCACGTGGGGCTCCCGGTCTTCATCCCCATTTGACAGGTGAGGGGACTGAGGCACAGAGAAGTGAAGCGACTCGCCCACGGTCACACGGCTGACGAGTGGCGGAGCCGGGATTCGAACCCATGACCTCTGACTCCAAAGCCCGGGCCCTTTCCACGGAGCCACGCTGCTTCTCTAAGTGCCGGAGTGGTCGCAAGCAAATCGGGTTGGACGCGGTCCCCGTCCCATGTGGGACTCACAAGTCTCCATCCCCCATTTTGCAGATGAGGGAACTGAGGCCCGGAGAAGTGAAGTGACTTGCCCGAGGTCACACGGCGGACGGGTGGCGGAGCCGGGATCGGAACCCGTGACCTTCTGACTCCTAGGCCCGTGGGGGGGAGAGAGATGGAGTGCATGTGGGGGACGGGGGGGGCGGGGGGGGGGGGGGACAGAGAACAGATCACCTCCTTCACCCCTCTTCTGGGAGGCGGGGGATGGGGGGAAAGCGAGGTCCCCTTGAGGGAGACCGGCCGGGGAGGCGGTATGGCCTAGTGGGAGGAGCAGAGTACGCTGCTCTTCAAAGACCAGGATTACCACTGGCCGCTGGGTGACCTCGGTCGAGTCACTTGATCGATCCGCCGATCCATCGATCGGTATCTGCTGAGCCCCTACTGCGTGCCGAGCGCTGGACTAAGCGCTTGAGAGACTGCGGTGCGGTAGAACCGATAGACGCGATCGCCGTCTTCAAGGAAGGCAGCAGCGCACGACCTACTGGAAGAAGCCGGGCCTGAGAGACAGAGGACCTGGGTTCTAATCCCACCCCTTCCGCTTGCCCGCCGAGTTACCTCGGGCGAGTCATTTAACTTCCCCGCGGCCCAGTTTCCTCATCTGTAGAATGGGGATGAAATGCCCTATTCATTCGTTCATTCAGTAGTATGTATTGAGCGCTTACTCTGCGCAGAGCACTGTACTAAGCGCTTGGGACGGACAGTTGGGCAACAGAGAGAGACAGTCCCTGCCCAGTGACGGGCTCACGGTCTGATCGGGGGAGACGGACGGACAGAAGTAAGACGACGTAATCATACCGCCCGCGTACCTCGCGTGTGCTCCCCAGGAGGGAACCGGGAGTGTGTCCAGCCCGATGATCGTGTTCTGCCCCAGCGCTTAACGGAGAGTGAGCGCTTAGTAAATACCGCGACATCTGTTCGTTCGTTCAGTAATATTTGCGGAGCCCTTATCATGTGCAGGGCACTGCACTAAGCGCTTGGAATGGACGATTCGGCAGCAGACAGAGACGGTCCCCGCCCACTGACGGGCTCACGGTCCGATCGGGGGAGACAGAAGGACAAAAACAATAGCAGCAAATAGAATCGAGGGGCCGTACATCTCATTAACGAAATAAATAGGGTAATAATAAAAATATTTGTTCTAAGGACCTTGCGGTCTAAGCGTCCTGGGCCTCACCTTCTCTATGCGTAAAAGAGGGATAAGATCGAGTGTCGCTTTACCTCTTGGATTATAAACTCCATGCAGGATGGGCACGTAGATCTCTTGGTGATTGTTCATCCGTCCTCGGGCATGGAGCGCATAACGAGCACCGTAAACACCCGAATCGGGTCACCGGCGGGGACCGGGACCGGGCGTGCCAGAATCAGGCTGAGGACAAAGGGGTATGACGACGATAATAATTGTAATTACGGTATTAAGTGCTTACTACGTGCCAGGCACTATATTAAGCGCTGGGGAGAATCCAAGCGAATCGGGTTGGACACGGTCCCACGTGGGGCTCACCGTCTCCGTTTCCACTGGACGCGTGAGGGGAACCGAGGCCCGGGGGAGTGACCTGCCCAAGGTCTCACAGCAGACAAGCGGAGGAGCCGGGATTAGAGCCCTTGACCTTCCGACCGTGCTTACCTCTGTCGCTGGGCGTTGAGACCGACTTTTAGAAACGTCCTCCCGGGATTTTTCAGTGTAAGCGTAGCTCCTTAAACCAAAGCTGAAAGGAATCGTGCGATTTTCGGGGCTTGTTTTTTTTTTTTTTAAATGGTATTTGTTAAGCGCTTACTACGTGCCAGGCACTGTTCTAGGCGCTGGGGTAGATGCGACCTGATCACGTTGGTCCCAGGAGCACGTGGGACTCACGGGGCTCATAGTCTCAGTCCCCATTTTCCAGAGGAGGGAACTGAGGCCCAGAGAAGTGAAGTGACTTGCCCAAGATCACACAGCAAACAAGGGGCAGAGCCCAGATCAGGACCCAGGTCCTCGTGACTCTCAGGCCCGGGCTCTGGCCACAAGGCCACCCTGCTTCTGGGTCCGAGTGTCCGGTCCGATTAGGAGTGCTTTAAATACAATTGAGATACGAAATGGAAGTTTTCCTTGGCCATCGCTGGAAAAAGTTGATTTCCTGCAACATCGAACTCTTTAGTGTGAAGCGGCCCCAAAAAGAAACAGACCGAGACTTTCTGTCCGTTTCCCCACTCGTGGCATTTTTAAAAACGCACTTTCATTCGTTCATTCGTCCGATAGTATTTATTGAGCGCTTACTAGGTGCAGAGCACTGGACTAACCGCTTGGAATGGACGACTCGGTAACAGAGACCGTCCCTGCCCTCTGATGGGCTTTCAGTCTGATCGGGGGAGACGGGCAGACGAGAACAGTGGCAACAAATGGAATCGAGGGGATGTACATCTCATTAAAACAATAGCAAATAAATAGAATCGAGAGAAATAGAAGTCGCTCCGATTAAGAGGCGTTTGGGCAGCGTCGCTACGGCGTCACCGACCTGTGGCCAAGAAGGTGTTAAACGGCACAAGCGTAGACGGATACGACATTCGTTCATTCGGTCGTATCTATTGAGCGCTTACTGTGTGCAGAGCACTGGACCGAGCGCTTGGAACGGATAATTGGGCAACAGATAGAGAAAATCCCTGCCCAACGGTGGGCTCACGGTCTAAAAGGGGTAGACGGACAGCATCAATACCATCAAAATAGATAAATGGAATCATATATATATATATATATATATATATATATATATATATAGACGTCATTAATAAAATAGAGTGATAATATATACAGATATACACAAGTGCCGTGGGGAGGGGAAGGGGGAAGAGCAGAGGGCAGGAGAAGGGGGAATGGGGAGGGGAGGAGGAGCGGAGGGAAAGGGAGGGCTCAGTCCGGGAAGGCCTCTCGGAGGAGGTGAGCTCTCAGGAGGGCTCTGAAGGGGGGAAGAGAGGGAGTCGGGCGGAGGTGAGGAGGGAGGCCGTCGCGGAACGGCGGGAGGACGCGGCCCGGGGGGGTCGGCGGCGGGACGGGCGAGGACGGGGGACGGCGAGGAGGCGGGCGGCGGAGGAGCGGGGCGGGCGGGGTGGGCGGGGGAGAGAGAGAAGGGAGGAGAGGTAGGAGGGGGCCGGGGGGCGGACGGCCTCGAAGCCAAGAGTGAGGAGTTTCTGTTTCACGTGGAGACCGATAGGCAACCCCTGGAGGTTTTCCAAGAGGGGAGTCACCTGCCCAGACATGTATCAGCTCTTTGAAATACGCAGTGGATTTTTCGAGACTTTCTGTGAATCACAGAACCACCGAATGAGTTTATTTGGGCGGATAAAGCTATCCTTCTGCACCTTCACGTGATTTAGATTGCCCTGGCCATCGGTAGTCGCGTGGGAGAGAAGTTCTGACTTTTCCCTTTCCGGTCCACCGCCGTCTTTACGGCCCCCTGTCCTTCTCAGAGCCACTCGGTCGATCGATCCACCGTATTTATCGAGCGCTCACCGAATGCAGAGCCCTGCACTAAATGCTTGGGCAGTACAACGCAACAGAGGTGATAGCTTACGGTCTAGAGGGGGAGACGGACGTCGGTAGAAATAAACAAATGACGGAGCTGGACGCGAGTCGGGAGAAGATCGGTCAGTCGTATTTACCGAGAGCTTACTGTGTGCAGAGCACCGTACTAAGCGCTTGGGAGAGTGCAGTGGAGTAGACAGAGTCCCCGCCCGCAGTGACCTCGCCGTCTAGAGCAGGAGGTGAACTGAGGGTGCCGATCCAAGGACGACGCGGAAGGGAGTGGGAGAAGAGCCAGGCAGGGAACGGAGGCGAAACCTTTCCAGAAACGAACAGCTTTCCTCTTTTCTTCTCCTCCCCGCCCCGTACGACTCCGGAAGTTCTCTCCCTCTGCCAACGGCCTTTCCGAATCAGCGAGCCGGTTGCCTTCTCGCCGGCGCCCCGGGAATGACTAGTTAAACCCTAAAGACCAGGGCTCATTTCCATCCCGATGACCGTCAACCGAAAGCTCTCCAGACCGATTCGAAAAAGGAAACGGGGAATGATCAAAGCGTGTGGGTCGGCCGCTCGGGTGCCATAACCCCCCGCGGTATGCCTCTGTCGTAGACGCACCCTCTGTGTCCGCCGTACGCCTCAGGGGAGCGAACTGATCTGCGATCTGTCTTTCAGATGAACCGGAGACCCGGGACGCCTGGTGGGCCGAAATCCGACAAGAGATAAAGTCCCACGCCAAAGCGTTGGGTTGTCACGCCGTGGTGGGCTACAGCGAATCCACTAGCATTTGGTAAATCTCAGCGATGGCTTGATCTTTTTTTTTGGCTAAATGCGATCGAAAATATTTTGCTCTCTTCCTCCCAGGACGAGGCTGCGACTCGCGTTTGAGTTGGCGCAGAGAAGGGTCAGCGCAAATAAAACCGTCGGTGGTATTCACCGAGCGCCGTCGGTGTGCAGAGCACTGCCCTGAGCGCTTGGGAGAGTCTAATCGAGCAGAGTTGGTAGATACGCGGCCTTCCCGGCACGAGCGTACGTAATGACCGTTTCGATTCGGTCCGGCACCTCGGTCATCCTTAATCCCTTAGTGTAAACCCTATTTCATAGTTCATTTTTTTTGGTGAAGACATTCTTCTTTTCTCTCTCTTTCATTTCTAGGGGATTTATTAAGCACTTATCATGTGCCAGCCACTGTCCCAAGCGCTGGGGTAGATCCGAGCCAATCAGGTTGGACACGGTCCATGTCCCATGTGGGACTCACAGTCTTTATCCCCATTTTACAGATGAGGTGACCGAGGCCTAGAGAATAATAACAATTGTGGTATTTGTTAAGCACTTACTATGGGCCAAGCACTGTACTAAACACTAGGGCTCAGTGGAAAGAAGCCTGGGCTTCGGAGTCAGAGGTCATGGGTTCGACTCCCGGCTCTGCCCCCTGTCAGCTGTGTGACTGGGGGCGAGTCACTTAACTTCTCTGGGCCTCAGTGACCTCATCTGTAAAATGGGGATTAACTGTGAGCCTCACGTGGGAAAACCTGATGACCTCGTATCTACCCCAGCGCTTAGAACAGTGCTCTGCACAGAGTAAGCGCTTAACGGATGCCAACGTTATTATTATTAGGGCCGATACAGGCAAATGGGGTCGGACCCAGTCCCTGTCCCACGGGGGGCTCGGAGCCTCAATCCCCGTCTTACAGATGAGGGAACTGAGGCCCGGAGAAGTAAAGTGACTCGCCCGCGGTCACACCCAGCAGATGAAGAGCGCGTCCGGGATTAGAACCCAGGTCTTTCCGACTCCCAGGCCCGGATTCTATCCAGTAGGCCGCACTACATTTGATTTTCTAGGCCCTCAAGCGGGCGACTTGCCCCAACCAGAGCACCGCGATTTTTCCCATTTCTCCAGAAGTGCATTTAGACAATCAAAGCTGCAACATTCGGCTTTACCCTCTGTTCCTTCACTGGACCGAGCTTTTACTTCGGCCTCTTTGGTTTCATCACCGAAGGATTCGGATGGAACGAGAGCCATCCCCTTTGAAGGAGTTTATGTAGTTTGTACCGAATTCCTAGACTCCTGCCTGCCCACAGGAGGGGTTGGATCCAGGCGTTCGTTTACTGTGGCAAGTCTGGTTAACGTTCTCCTCCTCCCCCATCGCCGGCTGAGTTTTTAAAGGAAGCTCTCCGTCAGCATTCACCATCGAGAAGGAAGCCCGGGAAGAGGTGTGCGTTTTCCCCTTGGGTCCCCAGGGCTCATCCTCCGTTCAATAGTCTTTATTGAGCGCTTACTAGGTGCAGAGCACCGTACTAAGCGCTTGGAATGGACAATTCGGCAACAGATAGAGACGGTCCCTGCCCACCGATGGGCTTACAGTCTAATCGGCAGCAGGTTTGTTGTGGGCAGGGACCGTCTCGACCGCCTCTGTCGTATCGCCCCGTCCCGAGCGTCTGATACGGTGCCCTGCGCACAGCAGAGGCCCCGTAAATACCCGCCGGTGGATTGATTTTCCCCTCTCGGTCTCCAGGGTCTGGGACCGAAGTCTCCACGGTCAGACGGTTTCCATCGATCGGCCCGTCGGTCGACGGTATTTACGGAGCGCTGACTAACGTGCAGAGCGCCGAACTCAGCGCGGGGGAGAGGGCGGTACAGCAGAACGTTTAGTTGTGGTATTTATGAAGCGCTTACAGCGCGCCAGGTACCGTGCTAGGCACCGTGGGGGATCGAAGGAAATCGGGTCGGACCCGATCCCCGTCCCACGTGGGGCTCACGGTCTCTGTCCCCATTTGACAGATGAGGGAACTGAGGCCCAGCCAAGTGAAATGATTTGCTCAAGGTCCCGCGGCAGCAGAGCGGCTGAGGTGGGATTAGAACTCGTGACCTCCGGACGCCCAGGCTCTCTCCACCGTTGTTCATTCGGTCGTTATTTATCGAGCTCTTACTTTGTGCGGAGCACTGTACTAAGCACCGAGAAGCAGCGTGGCTTGGTGGAAAGAGCCCGGGCTGGGGAGTCAGAGGACGAGGGTTCTAATCCTGGCTCTGCCACGTGTCTGCCTCAGTTCCCTCATCTGGCAAATGGGGATTAAGCTCCACGTGGGACAACCTGATGAGCTCATATCTCCTGGTGCTTAGAACAGTGCTTGGCACCTGGTGAGCGCTTAGCAAATACCGTCGTCATTATTTGGGAGAGTCTAATAGAGCAGTCAGCTGACACATTCCTTGCCCACGATGAGCTTACAGCCTAGGCGACGAGCTAACAGTCCCCAAGGTGATCTTATTAACGATGATAACGTTGGTATTTGTTAAGTGCCTACTATGTGCAAATCACTGTTCTAAGCCCTGGGATAGAGACGAGGTTCTCGAGTTGTCCCACTTGGGGCTCACAGGCCTCAACCCCATTTTACAGATGAGGTCACCGAGGCCCAGAGGAGTGACGTGATTTGCCCGAAGTCACACGGCTGACCAGTGGTGGAGCTGGGATCGGAGCCCATAACCTCTGACTCTCATGCCCGGGCTCGGCCCACTAAGCCACGCTGCTTCTCGGGCCGGAGGGTGATTTTATGGGCCAGAGGGCCAGCTGGCAGTGTAGAGGACGAGCTGACGGTCCGGAGGCCAAGCCGACAGTGTAGAGGAGGAGCTTCCAGTGTAGAGGACGAGCCGCCGGCGTAGAGGACGAGTTTACAGTCCAGAGACCGAGCCGACGGTGTAGAGGAGGAGCTTCCAGTGTAGAGGACGAACTGACAGTGTAGAGGACGAGTTTACAATCCAGAGGCCGAGCCGACGGCGTAGTGGAGAAGATTCCAGTGTAGAGGACGAGCCGCCAGCGTAGAGGACGAGTTTACTGTCCAGAGGCCAAGCCGCCAGCGTAGAGGCCGAGCCGCCGGCGTAGAGGAAGAGTTTACGGTCCAGAGGCCGAGCCGCCGGTGTAGAGGACGAGCCGCCAGTGGAGAGGACGAGCCGCCAGTGGAGAGGACGGGTTTTCGGTCCAGAGGCCGAGCCGACAGTGTAGGGGACGAGCAGCCGGTGTAGAGGAAGGGTTTACGATCCAGAGGCCGAGCCGACGGCCTAGAGGAGCCGACGGTGTAGAGGAAGAATTTACAGTCCAGAGGCCGAGCCGACGGTGTAGAGGACGAGCTGACAGTGTAGAGGACGGGTTTACGGTCCAGAGGCCGAGCCTCCGGTGTGGAGGAGGAGCCGCCGGTGTAGAGGACGAACTGCCGGTGTAGAGGACGGGTTTTCGGTCCAGAGGCCGAGCCGCCCGTGTGGGGGACGAGCCGCCGGCGTAGGGGAAGGGTTTACGATCCAGAGGCCGAGCCGACAGTCTAGAGGAGGAGACGGCGGTATAGAGGCGGAGGTTACAACCTGTCGGTCGCGTCCCGGCGAAGCCCGGCCGCTGGAGCTTGAGGCCCCAAAGCCCCGCTGACCGGCCCCTCTGTTCTCTCGCAGCGAGGAGGTCTGCATCCTGTCGGCGTCGGGCACGGCGGCCGAGCTGAACCCCCGGTTCCTGCAGGACGGCACCGTCGACGGATGTTTGGAACGAAGGTCGGCGTGGCGTTCCGGCTCCTTCTCCTTCGTCCGTCCATTCGATCCCATTTACTAGGCGCTCACTGTGAGCGGAGCTCGGGTCTCCCTAAGGTCAGGCGGAGGCCAGGTTGGTCGTGCCCCTCAAGAGCCGGGGGAGTCCCGCTGTCTTCGGGTGGTAGTAAAAATAATAATCCCGGCATCTGTGAAGCGCTCAGTGCCAGGCACTGTTCTAAACTGGGGTGCATCCGAGCAGACCGGGTCGGACCCTGCCCCACGGGGGGCTCGTAGTCTCAGTCCCCATTTCACAGATGAGGGAACTGAGGCCCAGAGAAGTGAAGTGACTCGCCCGTGGACACGTATGATTGCGATTATCATCATTAATAATGATCACGACGATGATACTGACGACGGCGGTCTCGGTCAGGCACTTTCTCTGTACTAAGCTCTGGGGCAGATACCGGAGCGTCGGAAGCCCCGCGGGCTCCCGGTCTAAAGGGGAGGCAGGACGGGGACCGAACCCGCATCGTGCAGGTGAGAGAGCTGAGGCCCAGAGAGGTTGAATGACATGCCCAGGGTCACCCGGCGGGCCCGTCGTGGAGCCGGAATTCGAACCCCAGTCTGCCGTCTCCCAGGCTTGGACGCTTTCCACTGGGCCTCGCCGCTTCCTGGATGGAAATCTTGACCTCTTTTAACCTCCGTGGAGGGAACTTCTTCTCTCCCCTCCACCCCTCCACTCTCCCCCACGCCCTCCCCCCGTCTTTTCGGCTCAATCCAAAGCCTGACGTTTTCTTCCTCGGAACATTTCCGGAACGAACAGCCTCTTAATTGATTCTGCTTTCCTTAATAACCGGAAAGGAAAGGGAAGCATTAAGTCTAATTAAGCGGAACGTCTGGTAGTGGAGAGGTGAGGTTTCATCGTATTGATTAGATGGCGAGGACAGCTCCGTATCGCCCGACTTCATCTTCCGCAAGGCCTTCGGACGTCCCCTTTACTGTTTCCCTCCGCACTTTACGTGGACGTGAGGGTGGGTGCGAACGTAAATCGAAGTGTTTCCAGCGTGTGGAATTCTCCGCGTCTCACTGGACCGGATTCACTGATATAGTTCATAAGGTCCTCCGCCGCGGTGAGGATTATCTCCGGAGTGTCCGTTAAGCGCTTACAATGTGCCGGGCGCTGTACTGAGCGTTGGGGTGGAGTCGGGATCATCAGGTCTGGCGCTGCCCTTGAATATACAGTTCAGTAGCGCAAAGGAGTGACTCAGTCAAGCTGCGGAATTGGACTGGCCCTTGAGTTAACAGTAATGATAATAGTAATAATCGTGGTGTTTCTTAAGCGCTTACTATACGGACTAAGTACTGAGCGCTGGGGTGGATACGAGCAGATGGGGCCGGACCCGGTCCCCGGCCCACGTGGGGCTCACAGACTCGATCCCCGTTTTCCAGATGAGGTCACTGAGAGCCGGAGAAGCGAAGTGACTTGCCCCAGGTCACCCAGCAGACGAGTGGCGGGGTCGGGTTTAGAACCCGTGACCTTCTGACTCCCAGGCCCGGGCTCTCTGGTCACCGTGACAGAGTAGTCTGTAGGTGGGAAAGAGCCCGGGCTTGGGAGTCCGAGGTCATGGGTTCGAATCCCGGCTCCGCCACTTTGTCAGCCGTGTGACCGTGGGCGAGTCACTTCTCTGTGCCTCGGTTCCCTCATCTGTAAAATGGGGATTAAGACTGTGCGCCTCACGTGGGACGACCTGATTATCCCGTAGCTACCCCAGCGCTTAGAACAGTGCTCTGCCCACAGTAAGCGCTTAACGGATACCAACGTTCTTATTATTATTACGTAGAGAACTGCTTCAGGTGACTTTTGTTGGTTAAATCGCTCGTCCTGACGTGGAATTGGGTAATGATAAGTATGATATATTGTTATGCGCCTACTGTGTGCCAAGCATTGTTCTCAGTGTTGGAATATATAAAAGGTGATGAGGTTGTCCCAGTTGGGGCTCGCGGACTCCATCCCCATTTTCCGGACGAGGTCCCGGAGGCACGGAGAAGTAAAGCGACTCGCTCGAGGTCACCCAGCAGAGAAGTGGCGGGGCCGGGATCGGAACCCACGTCCTCTGACTCCCAGGCCCCGGCTCTTTCGCTGCTTGGACGTTCGATCCACCACGTGCTCGTTCTGCCCGTGGTGTGCGCGTCTGAAAAATGTGGATTTTTCTCTCTTCGTTTTTTTGATCGCGCTGTTTTCTCCATGGGTCTTTTATTGGGTGCGTTTTGTTCTTCTGATTTTTTTTAGGCTAGAAGAGACCTTGTCCTTAAATTGCGGATTCTGCCACATCCCGTACGACGAGTTGAACATGCCGTTCCCGGCCCACCTCACCTATTGCTACGGCTGCAGGAGGCAGAAGGTCCCCGACGTCCTGTTCGCCACCATTGACCTCCCGGCCGACGCCACCGTGGTTGGGAAAGGCTGCCTCATTCAGGCCCGGTAGGCGCCCCAAACCCCGTTCTCCCTCCCGCCGCGCCGGTTGGAGGCCCGTCCGTCCGTCCGTTCGTTCGGTCGTATTTATTGAGCGCTTACTGGGTGCAGAGCACTGTACTGAGCGCTGGGGGGAGGACGGCAGAACAGTAAACGGACACATTCCCTGCCCACAACGACCTCACGGTCTAGGGAGGGGGGAGAACGACGTAAATAGAAAGAAATGAATGAGATCTGGACGTAAGCCGAATAGAAGAAAATAAAAGAAAGCGCTGGACGTAAGCGTTGTGGGCCTGGGATGAATAAAGGGAGCGAGTCAAGGCGACACGTCGTGGCGTTAAAAACTAGTCTAATAATAATAACGATTACATACGTGGAATTTATTTCCCTTAATGTCTGTCTCCCCTTTTAGACTGTAAGTGGGCGGGGAACGTCTCTCCCAACTCTTTTTAGATTGCACTCAAGCAGCACGGCCTCGTGGGTAGAGCCCGGGCCTGGGCGTCAGAAGGACCTGGGTTCTAATCCCGGCTCCGCCGCCTGTCTGCTGGGTGACCCCGGGCAAGTCGCTTCACTTCTCTGGGCCTCGGTTCCATCGCTTTTCTCCTCATCTCCTCCCTCCCCTCTACGTCGCCCCGATTCGCTCCCTTCGCTCTTCCCCCCTCGCCGCCCCAAATGTAGAGAAGCAGCGTGGCTCAGTGGCAAGAGCCCGGGCTTGGGAGTCAGCGGGCATGGGTTCGAATCCCGGCTCTGCCGCTTGTCGGCTGCGTGACTTTGGGCAAGTCATTTAAGCAGCGTGGCTCAGTGGCAAGAGCCCGGGCTTCGGAGTCAGAGGTCACGGGTTCGACTCCCGGCCCTGCCGCCTGTCGGCTGTGTGACCGTGGGCCAGTCGCTTCACTTCTCTGGGCCTCAGTGACCTCATCTGTGAAATGGGGATCAACCGTGAGCCTCACGTGGGACGACCCGATGACCCCGTATCTCCCCCGGCGCTTAGAACGGTGCCCTGCACGGAGTGAGCGCTTAACAAATGCCAACGTTATTATTCTCTGTGCCTCAGTTCCCTCATCTGTAAAACGGGGATGAAGACCGTAAGTCCCACGTGGGACAACCCGATCACCTTGTATCCTCTCCGGCGCTTAGAACGGTGCTTCGCACTTAGTAAGTGCTTAACGAATGCCGTCGTCGTTACATGGGAAGCGCAGAACGAATAGCGTAATTATTGTACCCGGAGCGGTTTAGTGGAAAGAGCCCGGGCTTGTGAATCAGAGGCCGTGGGCTCTAATCCCGACTCCGCCGCTCGTCCTCGCTGGGCGACCTCGGGCGAGCCGCTTCACTTCTCCGGGCCTCAGTTCCCTCATCCGTCAAATGGGGATGAAGACCGTGAGCCCCGCGTGAAACAACCCCGACGACCTCCTACATCCACCCCAGCGCTGGGAAAAGCGCTTGGCACACGGTGAGCGCCGAACGGATGCCGTCGTCGTTCTACCAACCGGACCGTGAGGTGGTGGTGGGCGGGAATGTGCCTGTCCGGAGCGTCCTCTCCCAAGCGCTCAGCACGACGCTTTGCGCGCGGTAAGCGCTCGAGGCACACGACTGAGCGAGTGAATTGTTCGGACGCGCCCGGTCTCATTTGCCCTCCCGCCCCGCTGTTTTCCCCGGGCAGGTTATGTCGTCTGAAGAAGAAGGCCCAGGCAGAAGCCAACGCGACGGTGATCAGCAACCTGCTGCCCTTCATGGAGTACGAGGTGCACACCCAGCTGATGAACAAGCTGAAGCTGAAGGGCATGAACGCCCTGTTCGGGCTCCGGGTGCAGATCACGGTGGGAGAGAACATGCTGATGGGCCTGGCGGTGCGTGTCCCGCTTGGCGTCGGCCCCTTCGCCCCCAGATCTGGCCGTTTTCCCCCGTCGCGGGGGGTTGGGACGAAGCCGCGTGGCTCGGCGGCCACAGCCCGGGCTTGGGAGTCAGAGGCCGTGGGTTCGAATCCCCGCTCCGCCGCTTGTCTGCCGGGCAAGTCCCTTCAATTCTCTGGGCCTCAGTTCCCTCGTCTGCCGAATGGGGATGAAGAGCGGGGAGCCTCACGGGAAACAACCTGGTGACCCTGTATCTACTCAGTGCTTAGAACGGTGCTCTGCACATAATAAGCGCTTAACAAATACCAACATTATTATGAGAAGCAGCGCGGCTCAGCGGAAAGAGCCCGGGCTTGGGAGTCAGAGGTCATGGGTTCGAATCCCCGCGCCGCCACTCGTCAGCTGTGCGACTGCGGGCGAGTCACTTCACTTCTCTGGGCCTCCGTGACCTCATCCGTAAAATGGGGATGAAGACCGTGAGCCTCCCGTGGGACAACCTCATTCCCCCTGTATCTCCCCCGGCGCTTAGAACGGTGCTCTGCACGTAGTAAGCGCTTAACAAATACCTACGTCGTCATTATCATTAATGGCACGGGGATCGCGTCCAACCCGATTAACCCGAATCTCCCCCGGCGCTCGGCACGGTGACCGGCACCTAGTACGCGCTCAGCGATTACCGTGAAAAGAAAAGGTGCTCGACGGTTACCCCCGGGACTGACCGGATTTACTCGGGAGGGCAATAGTTTGACTTCCGTTGCCGGCGGCGGACAAACCCCGGCCCCTAAAACCGAAAGCTCTTCACCCCAGTCGTTCTTCTCTCTCTCCCCCCAATCCCTTCAGTCGGCAACGGGCGTCTATCTCACGGCCCTGCCGACGCCCGGCGGGATTCAGATCGGCGGGAAGACGCCGAACGACGGCTCCTACGAACAGCATATTTCCCACATGCAGAAGAAGATCAACGACACGATCGCGAAGAACAAGGAGCTGTACGAGATCAACCCTCCCGTAAGCCCCCCGCGTCCCAGACCGTCCGTCCCGCGGGGCCTTAATCCCTCCGTGCCCCGGGGACCCGAATGAACGGAAGGCGACGTCGGCACGGCGGGGTCGCGGTTCGGGGCCTCTCCCGTTAGTCCGGCGAGGCCCCGGGTCCCACCCGAAGCGGCCGCCGCCCATTCGGTCCTATTTATCGAGCGCTTACCGTGGTCAGCTGCGTATATCCTCGTCACCCTATTCATTTTGTTAACGAGGTGCCCGTCGCCCCGACCCTGTTTAGTCGCCGTCGTTCTTACGAGACGTCCTTCCCCTCGACTCTGTCTATCGCCGTCGTTCCCGTCCGTCCGTCTCCCCCGATCGGACCGCGAGCCCGTCGGAGGGCGGGGACCGGCTCCGTCCGTTACCCATTTGTCCATTCCGAGCGCCCAGTCCGGTGCTCTGCACGTAGTAAGCGCTCGATAAATACTGTCGAATGAACGAACGAATGCAGAGCGCTGTACTCGGCGCTCCGCCACCGTCCACCATCCACCCGCCTTCCCCTCCTCACTCTCCCCGGTCGCTGAGTCCGGGCATCGAGGTGGCGGGGAGAGGCGGGGGGGGTGGGTGGGACGGAGGTGTGCAGGTTGTGTGCGTTGTGATTGAGAAAGAGACGGAAGGGCAAGGTGCCTGGCGCGCAACTCTGTACGTAACCCCCATGGGGGGGGGGTCGCGTTGTGCATCTGTGTATGAGAGAGTGCGGGTGGGTGCCTGGCAGGCAGCTCTCCCCATTGGGGTTGGGGGGGCGGGGGAGCGTGTTCGTGTGTATGCGTGTGTTACAGGCGGTCGGCTCTCCCCACTGGGGTTGGGGGCAGGGGGTGTGTTTTTGTGTATATGTGTGTTAGAGAGAGAAAATAGAGAGAGAGAAGCAGACACAGGGCACGTGGCCTGGCAGTCGCTCCTCCTCCCTGCAGGTGTTTTGTGTGTCTGTGTGTGTTAGAGAGAGAGAGAGTGTGTGACACAGGCACAGCAGAGCACGGTGCCTGGCGGTCTCTCCTCCCCCCTGCAGGTGTTGTGTGTGTCTGTGTGTGTTTGAGAGAGAGAGTGTGTGACACAGACCCAGCAGAGCACGGTGCCTGGCAGTCTTCCCCACGGCGGGTGTTGTGTGTGTCTGTGTGTGTTTGAGAGAGAGAGTGTGTGACACAGACACAGCAGAGCTAGGTGCCTGGCAGTCTTCCCCACGGCGGGTGTTGTGTGCCCGGATTCTATTTAGTCGCCATCGGTCTTTACGAGACGTCCTTCCCCTCGACTCTATCTATCGCCGTCGTTCTCGTCCGTCCGTCTCCCCCGATCGGACCGTGCGCCCGTCGGACGGCGGGGGCCGCCTCTATCCGTTGCCGACTCGTTCGTTCCGAGCGCTCGGTCCGGTGCTCTGCACATAGTAAGCGCTCGATAAATACTATTGAATGAATGAATGAATGTGTGTGTTTGAGAGAGTGTGACACAGACGCAGCAGAGCGCGGTGCCTGGCAGTCTCCCCCACTGCGGGTGTTATGTGTGTGTGTGTCCGTGTGTGTTTGAGAGAGAGAGTGTGACTCAGACCCAGCAGAGCGCGGTGCCTGGCAGTCTGTCCTCCCCCCTGCGGGTGTTGTGTGTGTGTGTGTGTGTGTGTTTGTGAGAGAGAGAGTGTGACACAGACCCAGCAGAGCACGGTGCCTGGCAGTCTTCCCCACTGCGGGTGTTGTGTGTGTCCGTGTGTGTTTGAGAGAGAGAGTGTGACACAGACCCAGCAGAGCACGGTGCCTGGCAGTCTCTCCTCCCCCCTGCAGGTGTTGTGTGTGTGTGTGTGTGTCTGTGTGTGTTTGTGAGAGAGTGTGAGACCCAGCAGAGCACGGTGCCTGGCAGTCTTCCCCACTGCGGGTGTTGTGTGTGTCCGTGTGTGTTTGAGAGAGAGAGTGTGACACAGACCCAGCAGAGCTCGGTGCCTGACAGTCTCTCCTCCACCCTGCGGGTGTTGTGTGTGTGTCTGTGTGTGAGAGAGAGAGAGAGAGTGTGGCACAGACATAGCAGAGCACGGTGCCTGGCAGTCTGTCCTCCCCCCCTGCAGGTGTTGTGTGTGTGTGTCTTTGTTTGTGAGAGAGAGAGTGTGACACAGACCCAGCAGAGCACGGTGCCTGGCAGTGTGTCCTCCCCCCCTGCGGGTGTTTTGTGTGTATGTGTGTTTGTGAAAGAGAGGGAGAGAGTGTGACACAGACCCAGCAGAGCACGGTGCCTGGCAGTCTTCCCCACTGCGGGTGTTGTGTGTGTTCTGTGTGTGTTTGAGAGAGAGAGTGACACAGACCCAGCAGAGCACGGGGCCTGGCAGTCTGTCCTCCCCTCTGCGGGTGTTGTGTGTCTGTGTCTGTTTGTGAGAGAGAGTGTGACACAGACCCAGCAGAGCACGGTGCCTGGCAGTCTGTCCTCCCCCCCTGCAGGTGTTTTGTGTGTATGTGTGTTTGTGAGAGAGAGAGTGTGTGGCACAGACACAGCAGAGCACGATGCCCGGGACTCTACTCTCCCCCACTGGGGATGGGGGGGGGGAGGGTTGTGTGTGTGTTAGAGAGAGAGAGAACAGAGGGAGAGAATGGAGCTCGGTGCCTGGCGTCTCCTCTCCCCCACTGAGGGGGGTGTGTGTTTGTGTGGGCGTCTTGTGTGAGAGAGGGAGAGAGACGAGAGAGAGAGCAGAGCACGGTGGCTGGCGGTCTACCCTCCGCACTTGCCAATCGAAAAGAACCTCGAATAAGTTTGTTCTCGGGCTCGGGCTCTCTCTCTCAGCTTTCTTTCTCCTCTCCCTCCCGCCCCCCTCCCCCCCCCAATTTATTTTCTTCCCGCCTATCCCACCTCTGCCCCCTTCCTCTGTTGAAATCATCCAACTGGCTCTCGGTAGAGCGGCCGCAGACGTTTGATCTCGTCCGGCCTCTGCTCCGGAGGCCGGGCGACCCCGGTTCTGGGAGATGGACGGAGGGAGAGGGAGACACCGCTCTGCAGAGTGCGCATCGTAATAATGATAATTAAGATACTTGGTAAGCGCCTACTGTGGGCCAAGGACTGTTCTGTGTGCTGAGAGGGAGAAGCAGCGGGGCTCAGTGGAAAGAGCACGGGTTTGAGAGTCAGAGGTCATGGGTTCTGATCCCGGCTCTGCCGCTTGTCAGCGGTGTGACTTCGGGCGAGTCACTTGACTTCTCCGGGCCTCGGTTCCCTCATCTGTAAAATGGGGATCAAGACGGTGAACCCCACCTGGGACAACCCGATCACCCTGTGCTTAGAACAGTGCTTTGCACATAGTAAGCGCTTAGCAAGTCCGTCAGATTGGACACAGTCCCTGTCCCGTATGGGGCTCACGGTCTTCATCCCCATTTGCCAGATGAGGTCACTGAGACCCGGAGAAGTGAAGCGACTTGGCCAGGGTCCCACGGCAGACACCGGGCAGTCGGGTTAGAACCCGGGTCCTTCTGACTCCCGGGCCCGGGCTCTCTCCACGAAGCTACGCGGCTTCTCGGAGTAAAGTCGAGCGGCTTCCTCCCTTTTCGCAACGCTGAACGTGTGGAGGGTTGCCAGTGTTATTAACGTTCAGAAGGAAAAACCAGCCCGTTTTTCTGTTCTCTGTCACCCTTAGGCCGCCCGATCGTCTACCAACCGGTCCCGTTTTGGTTCGTTTTTAAACGTACAAATGTCGAGTTTCCTCAGATAGTTATTCCTTACCTGCCAGAGTCGATTACTGTTGAATAAAGTGGCAGAGATGGACTCACGAGAGATCCAGAGTTGGGTCTAAAAGAAAATTAAGAGGCGATTGTGAGGCCGCTGTGGGCAGGGATTATCTCTCTCTGTTGCTGAATCGTACTTCCCAAGCGCTCGGTACAGTGCTCTGCACACAGTAGGTGCTCAATAAATGCGATCGAACGAATGAATGGGAAACAGACGGAACTTTTTCTTATAAATAATCAGAAAGTATCATGATTTTCTTTCTTTTATCGTGAAATAGTGTTTTTGAATCGGCCTAAAAGAAGCTAGTAGGCCAAAGGGGACTTTTAGGTGTTTTTCCCGGAATAGTAGTAACGGTGATATTTTTTAAGCGCTTTTTCTGTCATAACCACTGCACTAAGCACTGGAGTAGACACGAGATCACCAGATGGCTTGTGGGGCTCACGGTCTAAGTAGGAGAAACGGCTTTTCCAAAATAGTGATAGCTGTGGTATTTGTTAAACACTTTAATCTGTCATAAACACTGAACGAAGCGCTGGGGTAGGTATAAGATCATCAGACGCCACCTGGGGCTCAGAGTCTAAGTAGGAGGGAGGAACAGATGTTGACTCCCCATTTTTCAGATGAGGGAACTGAGGCCCAGAGAAGCGAAGCGACTTGCCCAAGCTCACCCGGCGGGCGGGTGGCCGAGCCGGGATTAGAACCCGCGACCTCTGACTCCCAGGCCCGGGCTCTTCCCACTAGGCTACGCTACCTTCCTGTCGGAACCGCTTCCCTGGGAAAAACCTTTAAGGAAAACCCCACTTGATAAACATCAAAATGAGCCAAGGCCCCTCCCGCCGTATTTCCCGGAATTTCCCAGGCCGAGCTGTTGTGGAAAACGACCGTCGCTCTCCATCAATGAATCGGTGGTATTTCTTGAGCCCTCACTGTACTAAGCACTTGGGAGAGTATTCATTCAATAGTATTTATTGAGCGCTTACTATGTGCAGAGCACTGCACTAAGCGCTTGGAAACGACGGTTCGGCAACAGATAGAGTCGGTCCCCGCCCTCCGACGGGCTCACGGTCCGATCGGGGGAGACGGGCGGACGAGAACGATGGCGATAGATAGAGTCGAGGGAAAGAACGTCTCATGAAACCAATGGCAAATAAATAGAATCGGGGCGATGTACATCTCGTTAACAAAATAAATAGGGTGATGAAGATATAGACGGTCGAGCGGACGAGCACGGTGCCGAGGGGGTGGGACGGGAGAGGGGGAGGAGCGGAGGGAAAGGGGCGAGAAGAGGGTTTAGCTGCGGAGAGGCGAAGGGGGGGTAGAGGGAGCAGAGGGAAAAAGGGGGGAGCTCAGTGTGGGAAGGCCTCTCGGAGGAGGTGAGCTTTAAGTAGGGCTTCGAAGAGGGGAAGAGAACGAGATTGACGGAGGTGAGGAGGGAGGGCGTTCCGGGACCGCGGGAGGACGCGGCCCGGGGGTCGACGGCGGGATGGGAGACGCGACATCCTTAACGGACACGTTCCCGCCCGACAGCGAGCTCACAGTCTTTCGTGTTTCAGGAAATCCCCGAAGAGATGATCGGCTCCCCCATCCCCGAGCCCCGCCAGCGATCGAGGCTGCTGAGGTCGCAGTCCGAAAGCTCCGATGAAGTCGCGGACCTCGATCTTTCGCACGGGAAAAAGGATGCTTTCGTGTTGGAGGTAGGAGCTCGGCATTTATCAGAAGAATAATGATGGTATTTGGTCAACGCCTACTGTGTGCCGGGCACTGTACTAAGCACTGGGATACCAACCCATCGGGTTGGACGCCGTCCCTGGCCCACGTGGGGCTCACGGTGTCAATCCCCATTCTACAGATGAGGAAACTGAGGCCCAGAGAGGTGAATAATAGCAATAATAACGTTGGTATCTGTTAAGCGCTTACTATGCGCGGAGCACCGTTCTGTGCGCTGGGGGAGATACAGGGTCATCGGGTTGTCCCACCTGAGGCTCACAGTTAATCCCCATTTTCCAGGTGAGGGAACTGAGGCCCAGAGAAGTGAAGCGACTTGCCCACGGTCACACAGCCGACGGGTGGCAGAGCCGGGAATCGAACCCATGACCTCCGACTCCCAAGCCCGGGCTCTTTCCGGTGAAGTGACTTGCCCAAGGCCACACAGGCAAATGACAGAGTCGGGGTTAGGACCTGGGTCCTTCTGACTGCCCTGCCTGTGCTCTATTCACCAGGCCAAGCTGCTTCTCAAATCTGGTTTTTTTAGACACACCCACTTGCCTGGTGGAATTTCCCTCATCAGAAGCATCAGAGGACAAAAGTCGAGAACATCTAAATATGTCCACAGTAGAACAATATTTATACGTGTGTATTTTCACGTATATACTCGTTCATTCATTCAATCATATTTATTGAGCGCTTACTGTGTGCAGAGCACTGTACTAAGCACAATATAATACAACACAGAATATAATACAGCAATAAACAGCCACATTCCCTACCCACAGCGAGCCTGCATTCATTATTATAAAAAAAAGACTCATCCAGTCGTATCGAGTGAGCACTTACTGTGTGCAGAGCACCGTGCTGAGCGCTTGGGAGAGGACACTGCGACAATAAACGGTGACATTCCCTCCCCACAGCGAGTTTACAGTCTAGAGCGGGAGAGACGGACATCGGTACAAACGAATGAAATCACAGATACGGACACGAGTGCCGAGAAGTGAAGTGACTCGCCCAAAGTCACACAGCCGACAAGTGGCCGAGCCGGGATTCGAACCCATGACCTCTGACTCCAAAGCCCCTGCTGCTCTTGCCACTGAGCCACGCTGCTTCTCTGTATATCTATACATATACATATATACAAATATATATTTGTGTGTGTTTTTGATTATACGTAACTACCCTCACCACTGGAGTTGTTACAAAATACAACATTTCATTGTACTGCAAAGGAGATCCAAGTCAATTCTGTCAGGACTCCCATGAAGTCGTTACTGCGTTATATTACTCATTTCACAGATAAGAATAGGTTATTCTGAGAGTTTATGTATCCGAGGTTACCGATGGTGACTAACAGATTGGCAACTAGAATTCAAAACCGTTCTGAATGACCGCACCCTTTCTAAAGGCAAATAAATGGCAATCACGTGGTAATGGTGGAAAGAGCCCGGGCTTGGGAGTCAGAGGCCGTGGGTTCTAATCCCGACTCCGCCACTTGTCTGCTCTGTGACCTTGGGCGAGTCACTTAACTTCTCTGTGCCTCAGTTACCTCATCTGCAAAAATGGGGATTTAAAAAATGTGAGCCCCACGTGGGACAATCCGATGATCCCGTATCTCCCCCAGCGCGTAGAACAGTGCTCCGCACATAGTAAGCGCTTCACAGATACCATAATCATTCTTATCATTATTAAGTGCTTGCTGTGTCCGGACCCCGTGCTAAGCGCTGATAATCGGGTCGGACACGGTCCGTGTCCCTAGTGGAGCTGGTAGTCTTAATCCCCATTTTAGAGATGAGGTAGCTCGGGCCCAGAGAAGCGAAGCGACTCTCCTCAAGCCCCACAGCAGTGCAGTGGAGGAGCTGGAATTGGGACCCAGGTCCTCGGACTCCCAGGCCTGGGCTCTTTCCACCGGGCCGCGCTGCCCCTCTTGGTAATAATAATAATGATGATGGTATTTGTTAAGCGCTTACGACGTGCCGAGCGCCGTCCTAAGCTCCGGGGTAGATACAGGGTCATCAGGTTGTCCCGCCTGGGGCTCACCGTCTCCGTCCCCGTTTTCCGGATGAGGTCACCGAGGGCCAGAGAAGCGAAGTGACTCGCCCAAGGTCACAGCAGACAAGTGGCGGAGTGGGGATTAGAACCCACGACCTCCGACTCCCAAGCCTGGGCTCTTTCCACCCAGCCGTGATGGTAATGACAGCCAGAGCCCGTCTTCCTCGGGCCGTTCCGTCTGCGGTCCAGCCGAGGAAACTGCATGCCCCGTTTTTGCCGTTCGAGTTTTCCAAACGAATTGGACGTTCCGGCAGAGAGCTCTTGAAGATCTGTAGAACCGTAAGAATATCGATTCATTTAGTCATTCTGAACTCTGACAGAATTCAATATATAATTTTCAAAGAATTGCTCCCCTTGCTCTCGGCTGGAAAAGGCAAGTCCTCGCAATGACCGTTTTAGACCGTGAGCCCCGTGTGGGCCAGGGACTGTGTCCGACCCGATTTGTTTGGATCCACCCCCGCGCTCGGTACAGTGCCTGGTCCGTAGTAAGTGCTTAACGACTACCATCGTTATTAATCGGCATTAATAACGTCCTTGTTTTCCAGATGTTTTCAGAATCCCACCGAGAATAATAATTGTATCTGTTCAAGTGCTCTACTGAGCACCGGGTGGTTACGGTCTTCATTCAGTCATATTTATTGAGCACTTCCTATGTGCAGAGCGCTGTACTAAGCGCTTGGGAGAGGACAGTATAAGGATAAGCACATTCCCTGCCCACGACGAGCTTCCAGTCTAGAGGGAAACTTCTTCGTGACCCCGTCGTGAGATGATAATAATGATGTCGGTATTTGTTAAGCGCTTCCTATGGGCAGAGCACCGTTCTAAGCGCTGGGGGAGATACGGGGTCATCAGGCTGTCCCACGTGAGGCTCGCAGTTAATCCCCAGTTTACAGATGAGGTAAAAGAGAAGCGAAACGACTCGCCCCCAGTCCCACAGCTGACAAGTGGCAGAGCCGGGAGTCGAACTCATGACCTCTGACTCCGAAGCCCAGGCCCTTCTCCGCTGAGCCACGAACGCGCAGGTCCCACGCGGGGCTCACGGTCTCAATCCCCGGTCACCGAGGCCCAGAGAAGCGAAAGCGACTTGCCCGGGGTCGCCCAGCGGACCGGTGGCGGGGGCGGGATCGGAACCCGTGACCTTCTGACTCCCAGGCCCGGGCTCTAGCCGCTGCTTCTCCACACCCTCCCCTTCCGTAACGCGTAGGACCGTGGACGTGTTCCCGAGTTCTAACTGTCACGTTCCTTCCAGATAGATGACACGGACGCCATGGACGATGTCCACTCCCTGCTCACGGACGTCCCCCCGCCGGCGGGTAACGATACCGGAAAACTCATGCTAATCGTTCATTCACTCGTATTTATCGAGCGCTTCCCGTGTGCGGAGAGTTGTACCAAGCGCTCGGGAAAGCACAGTGCAACAGTAAACGGTGACATTCCCCGCCTGCCGCGAGCTCACAGTCTAGGGATGGTACTTGTTAAGCACCCGGCTCCGCCACCTGTCAGCTGTGTGACCTTGGGCGAGTCACTTCACTTCTCTGGGCCTCAGTGACCTCATCAGACCAATGGGGATTGAGACTGCGAGCCTTAAGTGGGACAGCGACTGGGTCCAACCCGATTTGCTGGTACCCACCCCTGCGCTCAGTACGGTACCTGACGCATAGTAAGTGCTTAATAATAATAATAATAATAATAATAATGATAATGTTGGTATCCGTTAAGCGCTTACTCTGTGCAGAGCACCGTTGTAAGCGCTGGGGGAGATACGGGGTCATCAGGCTGTCCCACGTGAGGCTCACGGTTAATCCCCATTTTCCAGACGAGGGAACCGAGGCCCAGAGAAGGGAAGTGATTTGCCCACGGTCCAACAGCTGACAGGTGGCAGAGCCGGGATTCGAACCCATGACCCCTGACTCCCAAGCCCGGGCTCGTTCCACTGAGCCGCGCTGCTTCTCTAGAAGCCCTCTGGGAAAGTACAAGACGGCAAGAAAGAGAGACAGTCCCTGCCCACAAGGAGCTCACGGTCTCGGCCGGGGGAAGACAGACATCAGAACAAGTAAAGAGACCGCAACAGAAACGAAATGGGAAGCGGCGTGGCTCAGCGGAAAAAAGCCTGGGCTTCGGAGTCAGAGGTCATGAGTCCGACTCCCGGCTCTGCCCCTTGTCAGCTGCGTGACCGTGGGCGGGTCACTTCACTTCTCTGGGCCTCAGTCACCTCATCTGTAAAATGGGGATGAACCGTGAGCCTCCCCTGGGACGACCCGATGACCCTGTATCTCCCCCAGCGCTTAGAACGGTGCTGTGCACAGAGTAAGCGCTTCACAAATACCGACGTCAGAAAGGAAATGACCGATCTGGACATAAGTGGTGTGCGGTGAGGGGAGGGGAGAAGAGCATTCAGTAGTATTTATTGAGCGCTTACTATGTGCAGAACCCTATACTACGCGCTGCAGCGTGGCTCAGTGGAAGGAGCCCGGGCTTGGGAGTCAGAGGTCATGGGTTCGACTCCCGGCTCTGCCCCTTGTCAGCTGGGTGACTGTGGGCGAGTCGCTTCACTTCTCTGGGCCTCAGCGACCTCATCTGTAAAATAGGATTAACTGTGAGCCTCAGGTGGGACGACCCGATGACCCCCTCTCTCTCCCCCAACGCTTAGAACGGTGCTCTGCACATAGTAAGCGCTTAACCGATACCAGCGTGAATCCCGGCTCCGCCGCTAGTCAGCTGTGTGACCTTGGGCAAGACACTTCACTTCTCTGTGCGTCAGTGACCTCATCTGGCAAATGGAGATGAAAACTGTGAGCCCCCCATGGGACAACCTGATCACCTTGTATCCCCCAGTGCTTAGAACAGTGCTCTGCACATAGTGAGCGCTTAACAAATGCCACAATTTATTTTCTTCTTGTTACAATTCAGCGCCTGCAAAGGGAGCGAGTCAGGGCGACGCAGAAAGGGGTGAGGGGTGAGGAAGAGGGAGGCTTAGTCTGGGAAGGCGTCTGGGAGGAGACGTCCCTGCCCGCCACGGAGCTCACCGTCTTGAAGCGGAAGCGAGGACGGGTATCGGATCCCCCTTTTACAGTTGAGGAAACCGAGTCCCACCCAGCTGGCAGTCGGCATTCGGAATTATTCGTTCATCCAGTGGTATCTATTGAGCGCTTACGATGTGCGGAGCACTGTAACCGAGCGCTTGGAATGGACAACTGGGCAACGGAACCCGGCCCCTCTGACCCTCCGTGCGGTCCGGGCTCTTTCCCCTGGGCCGTGCTGCTTCCCACACTGCACGCCAGTCGGGGTGGTCACGAGAAGGGGAGATATTTTATTGCTCAACGTGCGGTCCCCACAGTCCCTCCCCGGGGCCTCCGCGATCGGTAAGAGCGGACGGCTGTCCCTCGCTCATATAATGAGGTCGTTTCCTAGCGGGGGTCACGTGCAGTCGGCGATGGTTTCGATCGCTGGCAGACTGCTCGAGCCGACGGCTCGCAAGGGAAAGAATACCGGCCTCCCTCCCTTCCCCGAAGAGGTTTCCCCATCGGGAATTTAGGATGACGTCTGTCTCTGGGGGCTGCTTTTCTGTTGATTCTATCTATCGCCATCGTTCCCGTCCGTCCGTCTCCCCCGATCAGACCGTGAGCCCGTCAGAGGGCGGGGACCGTCTCTATCTGTTGCCGACTTGGCCCTTCCTAGCGCTTAGTCCAGTGCTCTGCACGTAGTAAGCGCTCGGTAAATACTATCGCATGAACGAAATGAATGTTCATTTCATTAGAGAAGCAGCGTGGCGCAGTGGAAAGAGCACGGGCTTTGGAGTCAGGGCTCATGAGTTCAAATCCCAGCTCCGCCACTTGTCGGCTGTGTGACTGGGGGCAAGTCACTTAACTTCTCTGTGCCTCAGTTCCCTCATCTGTAAAATGGGATTTAAGACTGTGAGCCCCACGTGGGACAAGCTGATTCCCCTATGTCTACCCCAGCGCTTAGAACAGTGCTCGGCACATAGTAAGCGCTTAACAAATACCAACATCATCATCATCAATGTTGGAATCGGGTCGGTTCAGAAACCATTGCCCATCGTGAGCCTGCGGCATTTGATAAGCGTTTACTCTGTGCCAAGCGCTATGCTGAGAGCTGGGGTAATAATAATATTAATAATATTGGTATTTGTTAAGCGCTGACTATGTCCTGTTCTAAGTGCTGGGGGGCAATAGAGGGTCATCAGGTTGTCCCACGTGAGGCTCCCAGTCTTCATCCCCATTTTACAGACGAGGTCACTGAGGCACAGAGAAGTGAAGCGACTCGCCCACGGTCACGCAGCTGACAAGTGGCGGATCCGGGATTCGAACCCATGGCCTCTGACTCCCAAGCCCAGGATCTTTCCGCTGAGCCACTCTGCTTCCCCATAACGGTGGTATTTGTTAAGCGCTTACTATGTGCAAAGCAGTGTTCTAAGCGCTGGGGGGATACAAGGCGATCAGGTCGTCCCACGTGGGGCTCACAGTTTTAATCCCCATTTTCCAGATGAGGTCACTGAGGCCCAGAGGAGTGAAGTGACTTGCCCAAAGTCACACAGCTGGCAAGCGGCGGAGCTGGGATTCGAACTCATGACCTCTGACTCCCAAGCCCGGGCTCTTTCCACTGAGCCACGCTGCAATAAGGTTTTGAAGTTGGGGAGAGCAATTATCTGTGGGATTTGAGGAGGGAGGGCGTTCCAGGCCAGAGGCAGGCTGCGGGCGAGAGGTCAGTGGTGAGATAGACGAGATCGAGGTACAGCAAGAGGATTGGCATTAGAGGATAATGATAATAGTGATGTTGGTATTCGTTAAGCGCTTCCTATGTGCCGAGCACTGTTCTCAGCGCTGGGGTAGACACAGGGGGATCGGGTTGTCCCGGGTGGGGCTCACGGTCTTCATCCCCATTTGACAGATGAGGTCACTGAGGCCCCCGAGAAGTGAAGTGACTCGCCCACGGTCACACGGCTGACAAGTGGCAGAGCTGGGATTCGAACTCATGACCTCAGACTCCAAAGCCCGGGCTCTTTCCACTGAGCGTGTGCGGGCCGGGTTGGAGTAGGAGAGTAATAATAATAATAATGATGGCATTTGTTAAGCGCTTACTAGGTGGCAAGTAGCGAGGTGAAGTCATAATAATAATGTTGGTATTTGTTAAGCGCTTACTATGTGAGAGCACCGTTCTGAGCGCTGGGGTAGATACAGGGTCATCGGGTTGTCCCACGTGAGGCTCACGGTCTTCATCCCCATTTTGCAAATAAGGTAACTGAGGCCCAGAGAAGCGAAGTGACTCGCCCACAGTCACACAGCTGGCAAGGGGCGGAGCCGGGATCCGAGCCCTTGACCTCTGACTCCCAAGCCCGGCCTCTTTCTACTGAGCCACGCTGCTTCTCTGGCAAAGTGATTAAGTTCTTTGACGTGCCAGGCACCGTACTAAATGCCGGGCTCAATGCAAGAGACACCGTCCACGTCCCACAGTCTTAATCCCCAATTTACAGATGAGGTAACCGAGGCACAGAGAAGTGACCTGACCCCGGTCACACAGCAGACAAATGGCGGAGCCGGGATTAGAGCCCACATCCTCCGACTCCCAAGCCCGCAACCTTACCACTCGGCCGTGCTGCTCCTCCGAGCATCGGGTTGGACCCGGTCCCGGTCACGCTCTTGATCCCCTTGTTCCAGATGAGGAAACTGAGGCCCAGAGAAGCGAAGTGACTTGCCCGAGGTCACACGGCAGACAAGGGCCAGTGTCCTCTGACTCCCAGCCGCTTTCCCTTGTTTAGATCTCAACCCCGTTCCCCACCCTCACCGGCCGAACTAGCGAACCGGCACTATCCCCTACCCCGCGGTTCAGCCTCCCAAGGCCCGCCGTGGTATTTATTTCGTTCTCACGGGTACGCGGAGCCCTGGCGTACGATGACGTAGATAGACCCGATCCCTGGCCTCCGGTAGCTTCCGGGTTGCCGTGTGAAGGACGCTCTGCTAAGTGCTCGGGAGAGGACACGAATGACTCGGTGAGACGCGATCCCAGTCCTCGAGGGGTTTCCAGTCTGGTGGAGATGCCAGCATTGGGGGGGGGGGAAAAAAAGAAACGATCCTTTGCTTTTCGCCAGACTGACAGCTCGGCACCACCAGAATCATTTTCTCACTCCGTGTAGAGCTCGCTGCAGGCCACCGGTACAGTCTGTTTTCCTTTTTCGGCAGGTTTTTATAGCTGTAACACCGAAATTATGCCTGGTATAAATAATTGGACGTCGGAAATACAGGTGAAACGACTCATTCCATCGTATTTATTAATACTGATAAGTAATAATAGGTATGGTGTTTGTTAAGCGCTCATTATGGGCCAAGCGCTGTTCTCCTCGCTGGGGTGGATACGGGGTCATCAGGGTGTCCCGCGTGGGGCTCACAGTCTCAATCCCCATTTTACGGAGGAGGTCAGCGAGGCACAGAGAAGTGAAATGACTTGCCCAGTGTCACGCAGCAGACACGGGGATTAGAACCCACATCCTCTGACTCCCAGACCCGTGCTCTTGCCACTAGGCCGTGCTGCTTCTCATCTATCGATTCGGTCGTGCCCGCTGAGCGCTTCCTGTGTGCGGAGCCCCGATCTGAGCGCTTGGGAGAGTCCACTACAACGGTAAAACAGACACCTCCCCTGCCCACCACGAGCTGACAGTCAAGTGTGATGCGATCGCCCTTGTATTGGCGAATTACACGCCACATTCACGATTCGGTGACCTCACGGCTGGACATCGGTGTCAGACCTGAGTACGCCGGACCGGCCTGTGATTGGTATTCCAGCGGTCGGAAGCCGGGCGGATCCTTAGATTCCGTGTCTTCTCGTTCCATTCCCAGGGCCGCGCCCGACGTTACGGTCTCGTCGGGTGCGGCCGTACGAGCCGCGGCGTTGGCGATTTCAGATAACCAAGTCTTTGTTCCTGTCTTCCGTTCAGATGTTCACCTCGGTAAGAGTGTCCAGGTTAAGCAATATTAATCTGACGAATCAGACCCTTAACAAGAACTTCAATGACCTCTGTGAGAATCTGCTGAAGGTAAGAGCTTCCCCTGCCCAATTCTCTCACAAAACCGCGGGCCCGTCATTTCTGAGGATAGTTTCTAGGGAAATCTATCATTCATTCATTCAATAGTATTCATTGAGCGCTTACCATGTGCAGAGCGCTGAACTAAGCGCTTGGAACGGACAATCCGGCAACAGATAGCGACGATCCCTGCCCACTGACGGGCTCACGGTCCAATCGGGGGAGACGGACAAAAACAGTAGCGATGAATAGAATCGAGGGGATGTACATCTCATTCACAAAACAAATAGGGTAATAAAAATCTGTACAAATGAGCGGACGAGCACAGTGCTGAGGGGAGGGGAAGGGAGCGGGGAGGAGCAGAGTAGAGGAGGTAAAATTGTAATGTCGTCTACATTGCTCCCAGTTCAAGCATTTATTAATCGTCGAACTTGTTGAGCACTTACTAGGACCCGAACACCAGGGTAGATCCCAGTTAGTCAAGTGGGACACAGTTCCTGGCCCACGTGGATGCCTAAGTGGGAGAGAATAGTATTTAATCCCCATTTTACAGACGAGGTAACCGAGGCACAGAGAAGTTAAGTGCCCCCCCCCCCCCAAGGTCACGTAGCAGACGCATGGCGGAGCCGGGATTAAAACCCGGGTGAATCCCAGGCCCGAGCTCTTTCCACTAGGCCGTGCTGCTTCTTGCTAGATAGACAATTCCACAATTTTAGAGTTCATCGAGTTTCTTAAAGCTATTTTTAAGTAACTATTTTTGGAGGAGTCATCACCAGCTTTCGTTTCCTAACGCCGCGTTCGGTAGTTAGGGCAGGGTAGCCACGAGCTCTTTCGTCCCCTTTGTTCTGGACGGGTAAATTTTGAAGGTTTGTCACAAGCTAAAACCGCCCCCCTCCCAGCGACGCTCTGTTTTCTGTTTCACAGAGCCTGTATTTCAAGCTTCGCTCAATGATTCCCTGCTGCCTGTGCCACGTGAATTTCACAGTAGCTCTTCCTGAAGATGAATTAATTCAGGTAACCGAGATTCCTTTCATTCCTCGTCGTTATCCCGGCCCTCTGATTTGGCCTTCTTTGTGAATCGTACTCATCCTAACTTAAGATTCGGGTGGTTTAAGAGCTTGGCATTCATTCGTTCGCTCGTTATCTGTTGAGTGCTTACCGGGTGCAAAGCGTTACGCTAAGCGCTTCCAGTCTGCTTGTTTACACCAGTTTGTCAGATCAACCAGTCAGTGGTATTTATTGAGCGCTTACTGTATGCAGAGCGCTATACTAAGCGCCTGGGAGAGTACGATATAACAGAAGTGGTAGACACGTTCCCTGCCCACTACGACCTTAGGTTGATCGCTCGGTGGTGTTTAATGAGCCCTTACTATGTGCAGAGCACTGGACTAAGCGCTTGGAACGGACAGTTCGGCAACAGACAGAGACGACCCCCGCCCTCTGACGGGCTCACGGTCTAATCGGGGGAGACGGACGGACGAGAGCGGTAACGATAAATAGAATCGAGGGGATGAACGTCTCATTAAAGCAGTAGCAGATAAATAGAACCGAGGCGATGTGCGTCTCATTAACAAAATAAATAGGGTGACGAAGATATAGACGGTCGAGCGGACGAGTACGGTGCCGAGGGGAGGGGAAGGGAGAGGGGGAGGAGCGGAGGGAGAGGGGGGAAAAGGGGGCTTAGCTGAGGGGAGGTGAAGGGGAGGTAGAGGGGCGGCAGAGGGAAAAGGGGGAGCTCGGTGTGGGAAGGCCTCTCGGAGGAGGTGAGCTCTAAGTAGGGTTTTGAAGAGGGGAAGAGAATGAGTTTGGTGGAGGTGAGTTTCTCCCAGCCCCCTCCCAGCCCCCCTCCCAGCTCCACACCACTTATAGCTGTCATTTATTGATTTCTATTCATGTCTATCTCCCCCCCCCAGACAGTCAGCTCATTGTGGGCAGGGAATGTGTCCGTTTATTTTTCCGCTCTCCTCTCCCAAGCACTTAGTACAGTGCTCTGCACCCGACAAGTGCTCGATCGATATGACGGCATGAGCGAGTGCCTTCCAGAGCACAGAGTCTGCATGACCGACGATTCAGAAAGGCAGGTCCGGCCAAAATTCCACCGGTTCTCACGTTAGCACCGACTGAATCCGGCCGATCTTTTGACCGAGTCACCCAGATTCACATCATCATTTTCCGCGTGCTCTCCTTCACGCGACAGACTTTTCCTCTGTCAGGCAGTTGCCGAATAAGCAGAGAGCCCGGGGGGGGGGGGGGGGGGCGACCGAGGGAGGGAGGAAAGGAGAAACGAGAGCTGAGCTAGAAGTGAAAGAAGTCAGAGTGGGAGGAGACGAAGTTGTAATCAGTCAGTCAAGTGTATTCATTGAGCGCTTACCACGTGCGGGGCTCGGTACTCGAGAGAGGACAAAAAAACCAATATAACGGACGCGCTCCCTGCCCACGACGAGCTGACAGTCGAGAGGGGGAGACAGACATGAATAGAAATGAATAAATGAAAGATATGGACATAAGCTATTCATTCAATAGTATTTATTGAGCGCTTACTATGTGCAGAGCACTGTACTAAGCGCTTGGAATGGACAAATCGGTAACCGACAGAGACGGTCCCTGCCCACCGACGGGCTCACGGTCTTATCGGGGGAGACGGACGGACAAGAACAGTAGCAATAAATAGAATCGAGGGGATGTACAGCTCATTAACAAAATAAATAAGCCGTGTGGGGCTGGGTAGGGGGATGGATAAAGGAAGCGAGTCAGAGCGACGCAGAAGGGAGCGGGAGATGAGGAAAAGTGGAGTGGGAAGGCCTCCTGGAGGAGATGGGCCTTCAGTAAGGCTTTGAAGCGGGAGAGAGTGATCGTCTGTGGGATCTGAGGAGGGAGGGCGTTCCGGGCCGGAGGCGGGACGTGAGCCGGGGGTCGGCGGCGAGACGGGCGAGACGGCGGCCCAGTGAGAAGGTTAGCGGGAGAGGAGCGAAGCGTGAGGGCTGGGTTGGAGAAGGAGAGAAGCGAGCACTGTACTGAGCACTGGAGAGAGCCCAACAAGAATGAGTAGACACGGATCCCCGCCCTCGGGGACGTCCCTGGTGCGTGGGAGAGGGACGATCGGGTCGGAGCCGTTGGGGGAAACCGTGGGAGTGAGCAGCGGGGCGGAGGGAAGGACGGGGAGGTGGGTGATGGGCGGGCGGAGGGGCCCCGGCCTGTCCGTCCCCGGGTACGAACCGGCTCGGCTTGTCGCCTTGGCCCGGAAGCCGCCCTCACCTCTCTCTCGTTCTCTCCCCGTGACCGTCCCAGGTCACAGTTACTGCCGTCGCCATCACGTTCGACAAGCATCAAGCTTTGCAGACTGTTAAAAGTAATGCTGACAAGTCACTGCAGACAGGTAAGCACCTCCGGGGACTAGATCCGTCAGCCGGCGGCGTCTACCGAGAAGTCGCTGTGTGCAGAGCGTTAGGCGGAGCGTCTGGGAGAGGGCAGTGCAACAGAGCTGGGAGACACTTGCACTTCACTCGGTCGTATTTACTGAGCGCTTACAGGGATCAAAGCACCGGACTAAGCGCGTGGGAGACGACAGTTGGAGACTGATTGGACACATTCCCTGCCCACGACAAGCTCACAGCCTGGAGTTTATAAACTCCAGAGTTTATAAGCCCAGTAGGTGCTCGTCCAGGGACAGATCACGGGCTGTCCTTCCAGGCCTGCCGGTCAGTCAATCAAGGGTAGTTAGAGAAGCAGCGTGGCTCAGTGGAAAGAGCCCGGGCTTGGGAGTCAGAGGTCATGGGTTCGAATCCAGGCCCCCGCCACTTGTCAGCTGGGTGACTGTGGGCAAGTCACTTCAACTTCTGCGGGCCTCCGTCACCTCATCTGTAAATGGGGATTAAGACTGTGAGCCCCACGGGGGACAACCTGATGACCCAGTATCTCCCCCAGCGCTTAGAACAGTGCTCTGCACACAGTAAGCGCTTAACAAATGCCAACGTTATTATTATTGAGCGCTTACTGTGTGCAGAGCGCCATACTAAGCGCTTGAGAGAGGACCGTACAACAGAGTCGGTAGGCACGTTCCTTCCCCTCAAGGAGCCGACAGTCTGGGGTTTGGAACGCCTTCCCTCCTCTAATCCGACGGACAACCACTCTCCCCGCCTCCTCCAAGGATTATTATTATTCTTCTTATTTGTTCAACGCTTACTATGTGCAGAGCACTGTTCTGAGCGCTGGGGTAGATACAGGGTAATCAGGTTGTCCCTCATGAGGCTCACCGTCTTCATCCTCATTTTACAGATGAGGTAACTGAGGCACAACAAAGTGAAGTGACCTGCCCAAAGTCACCCAGCTGACAAGTGGCAGATCTGGGATTCGAACCCGTGACCTCCGACTCCCAAGCCCGTTATTCATCCCCCCTCCCAGCCCCACGCCGCTTATGTCCAGATCTTATGTCCGTGTGTATTTTATTTATATGTATTTGTGTCCGTCACCGCCCCCCCCAGACTGTGAGCTCATTGTGGATAGGGAATGTCACCGTTTATTGTTGTATTGTACTCTCCCAAGCGCTTCGTACAGCGCTCCGCACACAGTAGGCACTCAATAAATACGATGGACTGAATGACGGGGTTATCACTGAGGGACAGGTCTCGGGCAGGAAGTGGACGAGCCAGGTGACCTCTAGGGTCCTTTTAGATTCTGATCGGTGGCATTTATCGAGCGCTTGCTATGCGTAGAGCGCACGGGAGAGGACGGCGGAGAAAGGTTGGGTGACACGTTCCCTGCCCACAGCGAGACTAGAGGGAGTGGCCGATGCCACCGTCAGATCTTCTCCAGCAACCGAGGAACGAATGGTGTTCGTTCTTCGACGGACGGTTCAGAATCGGCAGACGCGGGGGTGGTGTAAACACCGGCCGCTTGTTAAAGACGCCTCTCTGCCGGAACTGGGTTTTAAAACCGAAGTGCGTCGGAGAGGGTGCATGTCCCCGGAAATATTTGGGGGAACGTGCTGTACTTTTCTCCCACGGGCTTTGGAGTCAGAGGTCATGAGTTCGAATCCCAGCCCTGCCACGTGTCAGCCGTGTGACTGTGGGCAAGTCACTTAACTTCTCTGTGCCTCAGTGACCTCATCTGTAAAGAGGGGATTAAGACTGTGAGCCCCACGTGGGACAACCTGATTCCCCTGTATCCACCCTAGCGCTTAGAACAGTGCTCTGCACATAGTAAGCGCTTAACAAATACCAACATTATTATTATTATTATTATTACCACCTTTCTAAAACTAATTTCAGTAAAGGGTGCTCTAAGATCTTCTTCTGTGGAAGTTATCTGAGAAATACCCGGGATAAGAAAAAGAGATGTCATCGGAGCTCCTTCAAAAGTTACAGTGGCGGGTAGGGTTAGGTAGCAAAGGAAGAGGGAATCTAGGATTGGGGAATAAGTAGTTGAGGTAATTGAAGGATTTGGGAAAAAAAAAAGCTGCCTTTCCAAGGTCTTAGTCCAGAACAGCTGCCGTATCAATCAGTCAGTCAGTGGTATTTATCAAGCGCTTGCTGTGTGCAGAGCACTGTGCTAAGCACTTGGGAGAGTACAATACAACAGTATAGCGGAGTTGGTAGACACGTTCCCTGTCCGTCATGAGATTAATATTAATAATAATGTTGGTATTTGTTAAGCGCTTACTATGTGCAGAGCACTGTTCGAAGCGCTGGGGGGAGATACAGGGTCATCGGGTCGTCCCACGTGAGGCTCACAGTCTGAATCCCCATTTGACAGATGAGGTCACTGAGGCACAGAGAAGCGAAGTGACTTGCCCACAGTCTGACAAGTGGCAGAGCTGGGAATCGAACCCATGACCTCTGACTCCCAAGCCCGGGCTCTTTCCACTGAGCCCGCGCTGCTTCTGGTGATTAGAGTGTAGAAGACTGTATACGGAGGATTTAGTACAGTCTGCGTACAGTAAGCTCTCAATAAATACCATTGATATAATAATAATAAGTGTGGTATTTTTAAGCGCTTACTCTGTGCCAGGCACTGTATTAAGCACTGGAGTGGGTATAAGCGAATTGGGTTGGATACAGTCCCTAGCCTATATTCATTCATTCATTCATTCATTCATTCAATAGTATTTATTGAGCACTTACTATGTGCAGAGCACTGTACTAAGCACTTGGAATGTACAAATCGCTAACAGATAGAGACAATCCCTGCCCTCTGACGGGCTCACGGTCTAATCGGGGGAGACGGACAGACGAGAACGATAACAATAAATAGAATCAAGGCGATGAAATATGGGGCTCAGAGTCCCAATCCCCATTTTACAGATGAGGTAACTGAGGCCCAGAGAAGTGAAGTGACTCGTCCAAGGTCACACAGAAGACAAGTGGTGGACCCAGCGTTAGAACCCATGATCTGACTCTCCGGCCCGGGGCTCTATCCACTATGCCATGCTGCTTTACATATATATCTACATATAGATATAGATACCTATATCTATGTATATCTATATATAAAAAGCACATGTATAAATATAAACACGCACATATATGTGTGTGTGTGTGTATATATATATATATAAATCAGATATAAACATACACATTTATATATACACATTTATGTATATGAAAAATAGGTATATGTGTGTGTGTGTGTGTATATAAAGCAAGCCAGAAGATTTAGAAATGATTCCGTGTTTAACCTTCATACTTGCCTCAGATCATCTCCAATATCTGTGAACTCCCCAATTCTTACCTTATTAATATTGAAAGAGTAGAGGTCGGGTCGGGGGGGAAGGGTTGAAAGACATCTGTTTAACTTTTGGCTTTCCTTGTTCATTCAAGCCTCCACAGACAACGAAGAGCTCCTGCAATTCCCTCTGGAACTGTGTTCAGAATCAGTTGCCTCTCAACCTTTCACACCGGCTAAAGGTTGGTCGTGCGAAAGAAAAATCGACTTTTTCCAGTTCCCCTCCTTCGCTTCCTCATTGTGACAGTAATAGTTGTGATATTCGTTGCGTGCCGATTACGTGCCAAGCACCGGCCTAAACACGGGGGTAGATCTAAGATAACCGAGTCAGTCCCAGGCCATGTCCCACACACGGAGGGAGGGAGAACGGGTGTCGAATCCCCATTTTACAGATGAAAGAAGCGAGGCTCAGGAAAGGGAAGTGGCTTCCCCAAGGTCACACAGCAGGCAAGTGGCAGAGCCGGGATTAATTTGTCACGCGTTTGGGTGTAGCCCATCTCCGACCAATCAGTTGACAGAGTGACCTTCCCCGCATCCCCGTCTGTTACTAGCGTTCATCGCATGTGTCCCCTAATAATAACAATAGTTATAATTGTGGTGTTAATTAAGCGCTTACTATGTGTCAGGCACTGTACTAAGTCCTGGGATGGATCCAAGCCAGTCGGGTTGGACACGGTCCCTGTCCCACGTGGGGCTCGCAGTCTCAAACTCCATTTTCCAGATGAGGTAACTGAGGCCCAGAGAAGCAAAGTGGCTTGCCCAAGTTGACACAGCCTACGAGGGGCGGAGCCGGGATTAGAACCCAGGTCCTTCCGACTCCCCGGCCCAGGCTCTAGCCACAAGGCCACGCTCCCTCTTCCTTTCTCTCTGCTGCCTCAAATGAAGCCAGTTGCATCTCTTTTGGAGGATTGGGTGTTCTAAGTAACCCGTCACACACTCCCTACCTGGGATACGGCATCTTCCTTTGCAGAAAAAAAGCCGCCGCTTCCATAGTTGGCACGTTCTGATGACGATTGATGACGATTATGATATTCGTTAAGCGCTTACTATCTGCCAAGCACCGTTCTAAGCGCTGGGGTAGATACGAGGTCATCAGGTTGTCCCCCGTGGGGCTCACGGCCTTCATCCCCATTTTACAGATGAGGCCCAGAGAAATCAAGTGGGTTGCTCGAGGTCCCACAGCAGACGAGCGGCGGAGCCGGGATTAGAACCCAGGTCCCCTGACTCCCAAGCCCGGGCTCTTGCCACTGAGCCACGCTGCTTCTTTCAGACGAAGCAAGATGGCAGTGCTTCGTTCCTTCCGGTGCCGCCAAAGTATTTTGAGCAGGGGAAACAAAAAAAAGCCGTGAGCTGCCCACTTCCCCTTTTTTTGTGAATCTCTTATTGACGGTGCTGTCGAAGAGCATCACTGGGCATCTGAAGCCTCGGCCCCGTTCCCGAGGGTGAAGACATTTCCTCTGGCTTTTCCCAGAAGAGTCCTATTTTTCCTGCAGGCGTCCTCACTCCTTGAGGAGAAGTGTCCATCTTCCCCTCCCTTTCGCCTTCAGGCGTGTTTTCTTCAAAATGGATTCATTCTCCCAAGGGTTTAGTACAGTGCTCTGCACAGAGTAGCCCGTCAGTTCTTCGTGGGCGGAGATCACGTTTACCAACCCTATTGTAATAGTAATCATAATTTTGGAATTTGTTAAGCGCTTACTATGTGCGGGGCACTGTACTTAACTTCTCCGTGCCTCAGTGACCTCATCTGTCAAATGGGGACTAAGACTGTGAGCCTCACGTGGGATAACCCGATTGCCCTGTATCTACCCCAGTGCTTAGAACAGTGCTTTGCACGTAGGAAGCGCTTAACAAATTCCAATATTATCATTATTATTACTAAGGGTTGGGGGGGGATCCGAGCAAATCGGGTAGGACACGTTCCCTGTCCCACGTGGGGCTCACAGCCTCGGTCCCCATTTGACAGATGAGGTCACTGAGGCCCAGAGAAGTGAAGCGACTTGCCCGAGGTCACTCAACCGACAAGTAGCAGAGGTGGGATTAGAAACCCGTGGCCCTCTGACTCCCAGGCCCGTGTTCTATCCGCTACGACGTACTGCTTTTCTAGTGTACTTTCCCAAGTGTTTACTACAGTGCTCTGTGCGTCGTAAGAGCTCGATAAGTAGCATTAATTGATTGATCGATCCCTGAGGACGGTAGACCCGGAATGCCTGGGGCAGAGAATTCTGTGGAGGCAGCTTGAGAGTGGGACTCCCAGCTCTCCGCGATTCAGTCTTCATCTTATATCGCGCTCTCCCAAGCGCTTAGTGCACTGCTCTGCGCACTGCTCGGTAAATAACATCGCTTCATTCATTCGGTCGTATTTATTGAGCGCTTACTGTGTGCAGAGCACGGTACTGAGCGCTTGGAAAGTAGAATTCGGCATCGAATAGAGACAATCCCCACCCAACAGCGGGCTCACGGTCTAGAAGGGGGGGAGACTGACATTCAAAACAAGGAAACAGGCATCAATAGCATCGTTATAAATACAATTATAGCTATGTAGACATCAAGCAAACAGGCATTAATGTAAATAAATAGAATTATAGATACGTATGTATATATACAAGTGCTGTGGGGCGGGGAGGGAGGCAGCGGGAGGGAGTCGGGGCGACGGGGAGGGGAGAGGAAGCTGAGGAAAAGGGGGGCTCAGTGTGGGAAGGCCTCCCGGAGGAGGTGAGCTCTCAGTCGGGCTTTGAAGAGGAGAAGAGAGTTAGTTTAGCGGACGTGAGGAGGGAGGGCGTTCCGGGACAGCGGGAGGACGTGGGCCGGGGGTCGGAGGCAAGACGGGTGAGACGGAGGCCCGGGGAGACGGTTTGCTGCGGCAGAGGAGCGGAGCGTGCGGGCCGGGATGGAGGAGGAGAGAAGGGAGGTGAGGTAGGAGGGGGCCAGCGGATGGACGGCTTCGAAGCCGACGGTGACGTGTTTTTGTTCTATACGGAGGTGGACGGGCAACCACTGGAGGTTTTTGAGGCGGGGGGGGACCTGCCCAGAGCGTTTCTGTAGTAAGATAATCCGGGCAGCAGCGTGAAGTATAGACTGAAGTGGGGAGAGGCAGGAGGATGGGAGATCGGAGAGGAGGCTGACACGGTAATCCAGTGAGAGCTTGTTCCAGCCCGGTAGCAATTTGGATGGAGAGGAAAGGACGGACCTTGGGGACGTTGTGAAGGTGAGACCGGCAGGCGTTGGTGACGGATCGGATGTGTGGGGGGGGATGAGAGAGCGGAGTCAAGGATGACGTCGAGGTCGGGGGCCTGTGAGAGGGGAAGGATGGTCGTGCCGTCCACGGTGACGGGGAAGTCAGGGAGAGGACGGGGTTTGGGAGGGAAGATGAGGAGCTCCGTCTTGGACAAGTTGAGTTCGAGGTGGCGGGCGGACAGCCAGGTGGAGACGTCCTGAAGGCAGGAGGACATCCGAGCCTGGAGGGAGAGGGAGAGGACAGGGGAGGAGATGGAGATTTGGGGGGTCATCTGCGTAGAGATGACAGTGGAAGCCGTGGGAGTGATGATATAGTTCCCATGAAGTGGTTTCTTTTCCAAAAGTCTTTTTTGTGCAAGTATCACAAATATCAAGAAGCAACCTGGCCTAGTGGCTAGAGCCTGGGCCTGGGAGTCAGAATGTCATGGGTTCTTTCATACATTCATTCATTCAGTCGTATTTATTGAGCGTTTACTGTGTGCAGAGCACTGTACTAAGCACTTGGAAACTACAGTTAAGCGACAAATAGAGACAATCCCTACCCAGCAACGGGCTCACTTGTCTGCTGTGTGAACTTGGGCAAGTCGCTTCACTTCTCTGGGCCTCAGTTCCCTTATCTGTAAAAAGCTGATTAAGACTGTGGGCCCCACGTGGGACAGAGACCGTGTCCAACTCGGTCATCTTCTATCTACCTCAGCGCTTAGAACAGAGCCTGGCACATAGTAAGCACTAAACAAATACCGTAATTATTATTATTGTTATTTTTATCAGAGAACAGTGGCTGGCACATAGTAAACACTTAACAAATAATGTAATTATTATTCTTGGAAAAGCACGGCTTGGGGGGAGTCGTTTCTTCTGTTTTTCATATTGGTCCTTAGGAGAAGACTAGGGCTGTTTTTTCATTTGTATTCATAGCAAAAAGGAATACCCTAATTTTTCGTAACTATGAACTACTGAAATTCCATTTTTCTATTTGCTCTTGACTTCAACTGGGACCTGGATTATATGTGTGTGTGCCTAGGCCTCAAAAAAGAACAACGCAACTGCAAAAAATAAACATCGTCATCTTCTGCGCCCTCGCTAGATCAGTGTGGGCTCTAAACGAGTCTTCTCCCCCAGCCTGAAGGACGACAGAGCCCGACGAAGTTCTCCCTAGAAAGTTCCCGTTCCACTCGAGTCGACCCAGGAGATCAGCTCGTTGTGGCCAGGGAACGACTCTGTTCGATTGGACTCTCGCAACCGCTTATTTATTCATTCAGTCGTATTTATTGAGCCCTTACTGTGTGCAGAGCACTGTCCTAAGCATTTGGAAAGTACAGTTCAGCAATAAAGAGAGTCAATCCCTGCCCACAGCGGGCTCACATTCTAGAACGGGGAGACAGACTTCAAAATAAGTAAACAGGCATCAGTAGCATCAGTATAAATAAATCGAATTATAGATATATACACGTCATTAATAAAAATAGAATTACAGTTACAAATATGTACGTATATTACACACGTACGGCTTAATACAGAGCCGCACACAGTAAGCGCTCAGTAAATATGATTGATCATGGAGGTATTTAGCGCAGCACAATTGTTCCGAGTGTGTTTAAGGAGAAAAAAATGTCCTGACTCCTCCACTTTTCTGCTTTGTGACCTTGGGCAATTCAGTTCAGTTCCCTGTGCTTTAGTTACCTCTTCTGTAAACGGGTGATTGAGACTGTGAGCTCCATGTGGGACGGGAACTGTGCCCAACCCGATCAGCTCGTATCTACCCCGGCACTTAGTACAGTTTCTGGCACATAGTAAGTGCTTAACAAATACCACAATTATTATTATTTTTCTCATTTTTATTTGTAATAAAGCCAAACTGTTCAGAGGGAATTGAAGCTTCTTGAATTGTGCTCAGAATAATAATAACGCTACTGACTGTATTAAACTCTTACTAGGTTTCAAGTACCGTGCTAAGTGCTGGGGCTAGGACAAGCTAGGACAGTCAAGAGCCAACTGTGAACCCAAGACATTTCGCTTTTCCCCCCTCAACTTTCCAGCGAAGCAGAATTTCATCCGCTTCTCCCTGGGGGCATTTTTTCATAGCGATAATAATAATTATAATCATAATAATTGTGCTATTTGTTAAGCGCTAAGTACCAGGTACTCTTCTAAGCACCGGGGTAGGTAGAAGATAATTCATTCAGTCATACTAATTGAGGACTTACCGTGCGCAGAGCACTGTACTAAGCACTCGGAAGAATACAACACTCAACAGACACATTCCCTGCCCAAAACGAGCTTACAGCCTAGAGCGGGTGAGACAGACATTAATATCAATAAATAAATCATGCATAAGTGGTGTCGGATAAATAGAGGGAGAAAGTCAGGGTGATGCAGAAGGGAGGGGGAGAAGAGGAAAAGGGGGATTAAGCAAGGAAGGCCTCTTGGAGGAGGTGGGCCTTCAGTAAGGCTTTGAAAGTGGAGAGAGTCATGGTCTGTGGGATTTGAGGAGGGAGGGCGTTCCGGGACAGAGGCGGGACGTGGGCCGGGGGTCGGCGACGAGACGGGGGAGACGGAGGCCCAGGGAGGTGGTTAGCAGCGGCAGAGGAGCGGAGCGTGTGGGCTGCGAGGGAGAAGGAGAGAAGGGAGGGGAGGTAGGAGGGGGCCGGGGGATGGACGACTTTAAAGCCAGTGGTGAGAAGCGTTTGTTTGATGCAGAGGTGGATGGGCAACCGCTGGAGTTTTTTGAGGAGCAGGTTGACGTGTCCTGAATGTTTTTATAGAAAAATGATCCGAGCAGCGGAGTGAAGTAGGGACTGGAGTGGGGAGAGACAGGAGGCGGGGAGGTCAGTGAGGAGGCCGCTGCAGTCATCCAGGCGGGAGAGGATGAATGACTGGATCGATGTGGTAATAGTTTGGATGGAGAGGAGAGGCGGATTTTAATGACGTTGTGAAGGTGGGACCGACGGGATTTAATGACGGATTGAATCTGTGGCCTGAATGAGAGAGAGGAGTCAAGGATAACGCCAAGATTACGGGCTTCTGAGACAGGAAGGATGGTGGTGCCGTGGGCAGTGAAGGGAAAGTCGGGGGACGACAGGGTTGGGTTGGGACGATAAGGAGCTCGGTTTTGGATATGCGAAGTTGGAGGTGACGGGAGGACAGCCAGGTGGAGATGTCTCGAAGGCAGGAGGAGATGCGGAATGCCGAGAGGGAGATCGCGGCTGGATCTGGGAGATTTTGGAGCCACGGGAGCGAACGAGTTCTCCAAGGGAGTGGGTGTAGGCGGAGAAGAGAAGGGGACCCAGAATTGAACCTTGAGGGACCCCCACTGTTAGGAGGAGGGAGGCAGAAGAGGAGTCTGCGGAGAAGACCGAGAATAAACAGCCGGAGAGATGAGAACCAGGAGAGGACGGTGTCAGTGAAGCCAAGATTAGATAACATTTCCAGGAGAAGGGGGTGATCCACAGTGTCCAAGGCAGCCGAGAGGTCAAGGGGGATTAGGATGGAGTAAAGACTGTTGGATTTGTCAAGAGACACTTCATCGGAGACCTTTGAAAGGGGCGGTTTCGGTTGAGTGAAGGGTATCCAAGCCAGATCGGAGAGGGTCAAGGGCAGAATTGGAGGAGAGGAATTTGAAACAGCAGGTGTAATAAGAATAATAACAATAATAATAATTATGGCATTTGTTAAGCGCTTAACTATGTGCCAGGCTCTGTACTAAGCACTGGGGCAGATATAAGCAGGTCGGGGTGGACACAGTCCCTGTCCCACGTGGGGGCTCACAGTCTCAATCCCCATTTTGCAGATGAGGTAACTGAGGCCCAGAGAAGTGAAGTGACTTGCCCAGAGTCACACAGCTGACAAGTGGCGGAGTCGGGATTAGAACCCATGACCTCTGACTCCCAAGCCCGGGCTCTTTCCACTGAGCCGCGCTGCTTCTCCTAAGCAGTGTAGTGTGTGGACAACTCACCCAAGGAGTTTGGAGAGGAAAGATAGGAGGGAGGTGGGGCGATAACTGGAGGGAGCCGAGGGGGTCACAGGAGAGTTTTTTTATTCATTCAATCATATTTATTAAGCACCTACTGTGGGCAGAGCACTGTACTACGCGTTTGGGAAAGCGCAGTACAGAACGAAGAGTGTCAGTCCCTGCCCACAGCAAACTCACAATCTGGGGAAGAAGACAGACATCAATACAAATAAACAGACATCGATATAAATAAATAAAATGACAGGTATATACATAAATGTTATGGGGGTGGAGGGGAGGGGGAAGAGCAAAGGGAGCGAGTCAGGGTGACGTAGAAGAGAGTGGGAGATGAGGAAAAGTGAGGTTTAAAGAAGCCACTGGAGAACGAACAGTTGAAGATGGTTGTTAGGGAGGGAAGAAGGGAGGGAGCAACAGTTTTCATAACGTATGAAGGAATGGGGTCGAATACGTAGGTGGAGGGGGTGGCTTTTGAGTGGAGGCAGGAGACCTCCTCTACAGATCCTGCTGGGAAGGATGGGAGAGTTGAAGAAGGGGCCGGAACCGGGAGGGATTGAGGAGAGGCAGGGGAGATTTCCGGGACCTCACGCCCGATGGTGTCAATTTTCTTACTAAAGTAGGCGGGCGGCTCACTGGGGGCAAGGGATAGGGGAGGAGGTGGGGGGAACAGGAGGCCTGAGGAGGGAGTTAAATGTCCAGAACAACTGAGGAGGGCGATGGGCCTGGCAGTCGATAACGGTGGAGAAATAGTCTTGCCGGGCAGAGAGGAGGACAGAGTTAAAGCGCGCAAGGATAAACTTGAAGCGGACGGAGTCGACCTCTTATTTCGATTTCTACCAGCAGCGCTGTGCGGGTCGAGCACGAGCGAAGGAGGCGGACAGTGCCGGTGATCCAGGGCTGTGGGTTAGTGGCACGAGATGGACGAAGGGATAGGAGAGCGACTGAGTTGAGTTCGGAGAGAGGGCCATGTTGAGAGCGTCCGTTTGGTCCTTAATAATATTGTTGGTATTTGTTAAGCGTTTACTACGTGCAGAGCACTGTTCTAAGCGCTGGGGTAGATCCAGGGTCATCAGGTTGTCCCACGTGAGGCTCACAGTCTTCCTCCCCACTTTGCAGCTGAGGTAACTGAGGCACAGAGAAGTTAAGTGACTTGCCCACATTAATAATAATAATGGTATTTGTTAAGCAATTACTCTGAGCCAAGCACCGTTCTAAGCGCTGGGGTAGATATAGAGTAATCAGGTTGCCCCACTTGGGACTCACAGTTTTAATCTCCCCTTTACAGATGACGTAAATGAGGCACAGAGAAGTTAAGTGGCTTGCCCACAGACAAGTGGTGGAGCTGGGATTAGAACCCAGGTCCTTCTGACTCCCAGGCCCGGGCTCTAGCTACTAGGCCACGCTGCTTCCCTTAAAGCAGTCAGTGCACCGGAGAAGGAAACGTCTACTTTTTAAGATACCGTGATGGTGTTTTGAGCTTTTGGTGAGCAGTAATAGCCTGGCGTAAGAGCTTATTTATCCCACATTGCTGTTAGCTAGAAAAAGTGCTTTTTCAGTGTGGGGTGGGGGAAACCATTAACAAATGTCCTGGAGACCTAATCCAAGTCTGTGAGTCTCTCTCTCATCGATGGATCGATGCGATCGATGGTATTCGTTGAGCGTGTACTGTGAGGAGACCACTGGACTGAACGCTTTGGAGATTACAGTACAGTAGAGTGGGTCGGCACGATCATCCCTCATCCACAAAGAGTTTACCGGATAGAGGAAAGGCCAGATATTAAGATAAATTTCAAATAGGGAAAGTGGGAACGTATAGGGGTTTGTGCACAGTTGCCGTGAGGCCGGAGTTTGGGTGGCGTGTAAATAAACTGTCCCTGCTTGGAGAATGAAAGACGAAGCAAAAATGACCTTGTATTCAGTATTTAAGGAAGTTGGCATCTGAATTTCCTGTTTTCTTTTTTCTTTCAAATTTCCTTTTCCTCCTTGTAGTGACCTTTTTTACTTAAATTGTGATCTGCCTACATATATATCTGTGCCAGAGTTTTCATACTTGGGTTAGTGTTCTTTGTTTTTCCTATCCACCCTCTGGTTACCTTTTTGTTTTCAACACACACACACACAGGAAAAAAAAAGTGGTATGACTATACATATTTCGGTCAGAGTGTGCATAATTTTTTTTAGCAACCTTCATTGTGGGGTAAAATATTTAAAATTGCTAAGCCTGAATCATTTTTTTTTAATTGGGGCATTTGCAGGGTCAAGGCACCCCAACGTCTCCTATATTTGGAAGCAGCGTGGTCTAGTGGATAGAGCACGGACCTGGGAGTCACAGGATGTGGGTTCTAATCCCGGCTCTGCCACATGCCTGCTGTGTGTCCTTGGGCAAGTCACTTCATTTCTCTGTGCCTCAGTTCCCTCATCTGTAAAATGGGGATTAAGACTGTGAGCCCCACGTGGGTCAAGGACTATGTCCAACATGATTACTTTGTATCTGCCCCAGTACCTAAAACAGTGTTTGGCACATAGTTAGCGCAGAGCTAGTACCACTATTATTATTATTACCTGGAGGATTGCTCTTGGGAGTGTAAATTCCTGAAGAATTACTTGAGAAGCTTCCTTTGGGACCTCAGGTTTCCATTGTGGGACCTGAATGTGTTTGTTATATTTTGCCATGTTGTCCGCTTTCAAGCGCTTAATACAGTGCTCGGCACCCGGTAAGCGCTCGCTAAATACGGCTCTTTCCCATCATGTGTTTGAGAGGAGATAGCTCTAGGGAGGGAAGACCTTTACCCACTCCTCAAATGTCATCGCCGCACTATAAATAGCAACAGTTCCATTTCTTCCGAAACTCAGGCGTTTTAACTCGTCTCCGCAAGGGTTCGGAGGCCCCGCTGACAAGATCTCCCCTGAAATTGAGTCGATGCGTTCATTCCCTTCCCTTTTGTCTCTGGGGGGATTTGCAAAAACTGGTATGCTTGGAAAACCCCGGCTTCATAAATCCCTCCAGCCTCACTGCTTCCCCCTTGGCCAAAGTTGGAGTTTGGAGATCCGCACAGTGGAGAGACACTCGTGAAGACGATTTTATAGACCGAGCCCCGGAGCTCCGAACGGGTTTTGTGGGCTGGTAGGATGCTGCATCTCCTCCGAGAGGCTTTCCTCGATGAATCCGTTCATCTACCCACCCTGTCCCTCCTTTCTGCATCGTCAAGGCACGTGCTTCTGTCTTCCCTAAATACTTTGACAGTCACTTCATCCCTAGCCCCACGGCACTCACGTACCACACCCCTTATAATCAACTGATCTGTGGTATTTATTGAGCGCTCACGGTGCTCAAGTACTATGCGCTTGGCAAAGGACAGTAGAATATTATAACAGACCCATCCCCTGCCCACAATGGACTGTCTAGAGGGGGAGACAGACATTAATAGAAATAAATGAAAGCTAGGGACGTGAGGTGTGAGGGGCTGGTGGAAGGGGGTAAGGGGAAGAATAAAGAGACCGAGTCAGGGCGACGCAGAAGGGAGTGGGAGAAGAGGAAAGGAAGGCTTAGTCTGGGGAGGCTTCTTGGAGGAGGTGGGCCTGCACGAGGCTTTGAAGTGGGGAGATTAATCCTCTGTCGGATACGAAGAGGGAGGGCGTTCCGGGCCGGAGGGAAGATGTGGACAAGAGGTCAGCGGCGAGGTGGATGAGATTGAGGAAGAGTGAGAAGGTTGGCGTGAAGGGGATTGAAGGGTGCGGGCTTGGCTGTACTAGGATAGCACCGAGGAGGCGACAGTGCTTTCGAGCCGTCGGTGAGGAGTTTCTGTTTGGTGCGGAAGAGGAAGGGCAGCCGCTGGAGTTTCTTGAAGAGTGGGGAAACGTGGACCGAACGTTTTTGGAGAAAAATGATCCGGGCTGCAGAGTGAAGTATGGGTTGGAGTGGCGAGAGCCAGGAGGCTGGGAGGTCAGCGAGGAGGCTCATACAGTAACTGTGAGGCGGGATAGGATGAGTGCTTGGATTAGCGGGATAACAGTTTGGATGGAGAGGAAAGGGCAGATTTTAGCCATGTTGGGAAGGTGGAACCGAAAGTATTTAGTGCTAGATCGAATGTGTGGGTTGAATGAGAGAGAAGAGTCAAGGGTAAATGCCACGGACGATGAGACAGGAAGGATGGTGGTGATACCGTCTACACAGGATTTGGATGGGAGGATGAGGAGTTCTGTTTGGGGCATGTTAAGTTCGAGGTGATGGCAGGGCATCCAAGTAGAGATGTCTTGAAGGCAGGAGGAAATGCGAGACTGCAGAGAGGGAGACAGATCAGTGCCGGAGGCGTAGATTTGGGAATCATCCACCTTGAGGTAGCTGGTGAACCCGTGGGAGCGAATGAGTTCTCTAAGGGAGTGGGTGTAGATGGAGAAGAGAAGGGGACCCAGACCTGAACCTTGAGGGGACCCCCCCCCACAGACAGGGGGTGGGAGGCGGAGGAGGAGCCCGCGAAGGAGACCAGAGAGATAAGAGGAGAACCAGGAGAGGATAGGGTCAGCAAAGCCGAGGTTGGAGAACGTTTCCGGGAGAAGGGGACGGTCCACAGTGTCGAAGGCAGCTGAGAGGTCGAGAAGGGTTAGGACGGAGTAGAGGCCGTTGGATTTGGCAAGAAGGAGGTCATCGGTGACCTTTGAGCGGGCCGTTTCCGTGGAGCGAAGCGGACGGAAGCCAGTTCGGAGGGGGGCCAGGAGAGAATCGGAGGAGCGGAATTTGAGACAGCAGGTTTAGACGACTCCCTCGAGAAGTTGGGAGAGGAAAGGGGAGAGGGAGGTGGGGGCTAACCGGAGGGAGCCGAGGGGTCGAGGGAGGGTTGTTTTAGGATAGGGGACCTGGACATGATTGAAAGCAGTGGGGAAGAAGCCATTGGAGAGCGAAGGGTTGAAGATGGCAGTTAGGGAGGGAAGGAAGAAGGGAGGGGATAAGTGTTTTGTGAAGGTGTAAAGGAATGGGGTCAGATGTGCAGGTGGAGGAGGTGGCTTTTGAGAGGAGGCGGGATATCTCTTCTACGGATATTGCCGGGAAAGCTGGGGAAAGTTGAAGGGGGGGCCGGAAGGGGGAGGGACTGAGAAGGGACAGGGGCAGTTTTCAGGAGCTCACACCTGATGGTATTAATTTTCTACCAACAAGGTAGGCAGCTCATGGGGGGCAAGGGGTGGGACAGTCTGGGGGACAGGAGGCCTGAGGAGGGAGTTAAATGTCTGGAACAACTGGCAAGGGCGATGGGCCCGGCTCTCAATAGCGGTGGAGAAATCATTTTGCCGGGCAGAGGAGAGGGCAGAATTAAAGCATGCAAGGATAAAGTTGAAGTTCAGTCAGTCGGTCAGTCTTATTTATTGCACGCTTACTGTGTGCAGAGCACTTTACTAAAAAACTGGGGAGAGTACAGTAGAAGAGTGAACAGACACATTCCCTGCCCATAATAATATTAATAATGATGGTACTTGTTAAGCGCTTACTATGTGCAAAGCACTCTTCTAAGCGCTGGGGTGATGCAAGGTGATCAGGTTGTCCCACGTGGAGCTCACAGTCTTCATCCCCATTTTACACACGAGGGAACTGAGGCACAGAGAAGTGAAGTGCCTTGCCCAAGGTCACACAGCTGACAAGCGGCGGAGCCGGGATTAGAACCCTTGACCTCTGACTCCCAAGCCCGGGCTCTTTCCACTGAGCCGCGCTGCTTCTGGGTAGAGGTTGTGCAGTGGCTAGAGATGATGAGATTGAGTGTTTTTCCACGTCGGCGAGTGGACCAGGTGAAGCGGAGCAGTAGGTCAGTGAAGTTGAGGAGTGAAAGGAAGGTCATCGGGAAGATCTGTTTGGATAGCAAAGTCCCCGGGGATCAATGGAGCTACGGAGAAAGAGAGAAGGAATGAGAGAAAGGCATCAAAATCGTTCCAAAGGTTGGAGGTGGGACCTGGGAGACGGTCGATGACACCGCCTTTCCCCGCTCTGTAATTGCTTTTGACGTCTGTCTCCCCCACCAGATGGAAAGGTCCTCATCGCTTGCAATGAGAGTAATTGTCGGGCAATAACAGTATTTGCCGAGAGCTTGCTGTACGCAGAGCACTGTGCTAAATGCTTGGGAGATCACGGTAGGGTCGGTAGAGGTGATCACTGCTCTGCACGGAGTTAAGCGCTCAATCAGTGCCGTCCGTGGCGATGATGATGACGATGATCTAGAATGTGGCAGGGGATGCCCTCTGCCGAAAATTTGCATCCTCCTCCCGGTGTTTCTAAAACCTTCCGTTAATGCAGACTGTGACACTCCCAGACGAGGCCCTTGGTTGGCTGGATTCCATTCATTCATTTGTTCATTCAGTCGTATTTATTGAGCACTTGCCACTTATTTATTGAGCACGTAACCGTGTGCAAAGTACTGGACTACGATCTTGGAAAGTACAGTTCACCAACAAATAGAGACAGTCCTTGCCCACGATGGGCTCATAGTGCAAAACACTGTCCTAAGTGCTTTTTAGAACAGTAAAAAGACCCATTCCCTGCCCACAAGGAGGTTACGTTCATTGCCGTATTTATTGAGCGCTTACTGGGTGCAAAGCACTGTCCGAAACGCTTGCGAAAGTACAACAGAACAGTAAGCAGAAGCACTCCCTGCCCACAGCGAGCTTACATTCAGTCATGTTTATTGAGTGCTTACTGTGTGCAAAGCACTGTCCTAAACCCTTGGACAGTGTAACAATGAACAGGCCCATTCCCTGTCCATAACCAGCTGACAGTTTAGAAGGGGAGGCAGACGTTAATCGAAATAAAGAAATAAATGACACACATGGACAGAGGCGGTGTGGGGCCGAGAGGGGGGATGAAGAAAGGGAGCGAGTCAGGGCGACGCAGAAGGGAGGGGGAGAAGAGGAAAGGAAAGGAGGGGCTTAGTCAGGGAAGGCCTCTTGGAGGAGATGGATCATCAGTAAGATTTTGAAAGGGCAGAGAGTCATTATCTGACGGATATGAGAAGCAGCGTGGCTCAGTGGAAAGAGCCCGGGGCTCGGTAGTCAGAGGTCATGGGTTCGAATCCCGGATCCGCCACTTGGCAGCTGTGTGACTGTGGGCAAGTCACTTCACTTTTCGGTGCCTCAGTTCCCTCATCTGTAAAATGGGGATGAAGACTGTGAGCCTCACGTGGGACAACCTGATTAGCCTGTTTCTCCCCCAGCGCTTAGAACAGTGCTCTTCACATAGTAAGCGCTTAGCAAATACCAACGTTATTATTATTATATGAGAAAGGAGGCAGTCCAGCCCAGAGGCGTGATCCCTCCCTTCAAGGAGTTTACAGTCTAATAATGATAATAATAATAATGATGGTATTTATGAAGTGCTTACTATGTGCCAAGCAGTGTTCTAAGCACTGGGGTAGAAACAAGGTCATCAGGTTGTCCCCGTGGGGCTCCCAGTCTTCATCTCCATTTTCCAGATGAGGGAACTGAGGCCCAGAGAAGTGAAGTGACTTGCCCAAGTGACTGATAAGTGGCGGAGCCGGCATTAGAACTCATGACCTCCGACTCCCGAGCCCAGGCTCTTGCCCCTAAGCCCCGCTGCTTCTCTACCGTGTGCAGGGCTCCGTACTAAGCACTTGGGAGGAGACAGTGGAGTTTGGTAAAATGTTGGTATTTGTTAAGCGCTTACTATGTGCCGAGCACTGTTCTGAGCGCTGGGGTAGACACAGGGGAATCAGGTTGTCCCACGTGGGGCTCACAGTCTTCATCCCCATTTTACAGATGAGGTAACTGAGGCACCGAGAAGTTAAGTGACTCGCCCAAAGTCACACAGCTGACAAGTGGCCGAGCCGGGATGACATGATCCCTGTCCCCAAGGAGCTTCACAGCCACCGGGTCCGACAGGGAGCGGCGGGGGTCGCGGGGACGCGGACCCTCCGACCCGCCATTCCTCCCCACGAGGCCCCGGAGAAAGGTCTCTGGAGTCCGGCCTCCGGGGGAAGCCGTCGAAAGACACCCCGTCATTCATTCAATAGTATTTCCTGAGCGCTTACTATGTGCAGAACACTATGCTAAGCGCTTGGAAGGTACAAATGGGTAACAGAGACGGTCCCTGCCCTTCGACGGGCTCACGGTCTAATCGGGGGAGACGGACGGACGGGAACGATGGCGATAAATAGAATCAACCCCGTCCTCCCACGCCGTACCCTTGGAAGGCCTGATCAGGCCTCCGAGCCGCCGGAAAAAAACGGCCAGCCTCGTCCTGAACGTCCAAGCTAACGTTGTTCGTGTTGTTTTATTAGAACCCCCGGAGAGTACCAGTTCTAACTCAGGTATACCAGCCGCCCACAGAGGTGAGTTTGTCTCCTTAAGCAAATCGTCACCACAGAGGGTCAGATTGCAGGTTAACGGCTCGAGCGCTTAAAGAACCCCAGAAGTTGCAGCGGTGACTCGAAAGGAGCCCCGGCCTGTAGCTGTGCTGCCGTCCGAGCGTGCGGATGTATCTATGTGTCTGTCCGTATGCCTCTAGGTATACAGATATATGCATATCTAGATACATCTAAAGGCAAAGGATCCAAGTCGGAGCACTTCCGTTTCAAAAGAACCAAACGATTCCGTCACAAACGGCTCCGCTTGCTTGGCCGCCGGGAAGATTTCACCTGCGGCCGCTCAGAGTTTGGCCCGGTCTCGGATGAGGTCGAAGCGGCGATTGCCTTTGACCTCCCGAAGAGGGAGGGGCTGCTTTTCTTCCCCGCTCTTGCGAAGCCCCCCCCCCCGGACGCCAAAACCAGAAGAGGAGCTGGGCAATGTTGCAGAGAAGCAACACGGCGTAGCGGACGGAGCCCGGGCCGGGGAGTCGGAAGGTCGCGGGCCGTGAGCCCGGCTCTGCCCCTTGTCTGCCGTGTGACCCTGGGTAAGTCACTTCAGTTCTCTGAGTTCCCTCGTCTGTAAAATGGGGATGAAGACCGCGAGCCCCATGTACCCCGGCGCTTTAGAACGGTGCTTGGCGCCTAGCGGGCGCTTAACAAATGCCGTCATTATCGTTACTCTTATTAGGGGCTAAAAGAATCCTTTCGGTGTTTACCTTCCCAGAAAGATAACCAGCGCTTAGAACCGTGCTTTGCACGTAGTGAGCGCTTAACAGATACCATCATTATTAAAGATAACGTCTTTCCCTGTGAGGCTTCATTCTCAAAAGCCCAAGGACGGTTTCTAATAATTAGATAGCAACTCTGGTATCTGTTAGATGATAATTATGGTATTTGTTAAGGGCTTTACCATGGGCCAGGCACTGTTCGAAGTAGATCGAGTTGGACACAGTCCCTGCCCCACATAGGGCTCACGGTCTCCATCCCCATTTTCCAGATGAGGTCACAGAGGTTAAAGAGAAGTAAAGCGACCCGCCCGAGGTCACACAGCAGACAGGTGTCGGAGCCGGAGGTAGGACCCACGACCTTCTGACTCCCCGGCCCGGGCTCTAGCCACCAGGCCACGGTGCTCCTTTCTGTCCCCCCTACCCCTCCCTCCTCCCACCTCCGATTCCGGCACCATCCCCGAACCCCGTGACGGCCGGGCGGCTCCTTCCGCGTGTGAATTACGGATTTAAATAACCCCAGCGACTAAAAATGAGATATAAATTCAAGGTTAGACGGGGCGGGCGGAGGATTCGAGGTGAGGGCAGAGCGGAGGGTCGCCCCTGATTCCATCTTCCAGGGTCGATTCCCCCCCCCCCCCCCCGCCGGCTCCGCTTTGCCCGAGAGATCATCGGCAGCCGCCAGCGACAGAGCTCAGCCGGCTAAAGGGAAAGACCCGGTTTGGGATAGATCAGTGTCTAAAGCTTGACGTATTTTGCGCTCTCTCTGTCTCTCTCTGCCTCTCCCTCTCTCTCCCTCTGCTTGTTGGTTTGTTTAAAGCAAAAAAAAAAAAAAAAGACTGGCTTGGAAAAGGACAGTTCTCTCTCTCTGATTGAGCTAATTGCTTCGTCCGACGGAGCGTAGTGACGGACGGAGACGTCATCCATGTTTTTTTTCTTTGTTTTTTTGTTTTTTTTTTTTCTTTTTCTTTTGTTTTCTGTCTGTGTTTTCAGCAACGTCAGTTGATTACAGTTCCTTTGCAGACAGATGCAACAGCTGGATAGAGCTCATTAAACTGAAAGCTCAGACCATAAGGCGCGGATCGATTAAGACAAGTAGGCGGATGTTTCTTCCACCACGTTCTGATGCTGATGATGATCCGAGGGGGATCGCTCTGATTCCCCAGGGTGAAGGGGTCGCACACACCCCCCCCTCCCCACCAACTGCCCAGTTGAATAACTCTGCCGATCAAACGTTTAACACACCGGAGTGTGAAAGCTGCAGTTTCTTTCGAAACGGCTGGGGGAAACAGCAGTCGGAACAGGCCCGCTAGGAGCGATTCATTGCAAATGTAGAATTTGGTTGGTTTTTCTTTGGTTTTAGGTTTTTCCTTCTTCCTTTTCTCCACTTTCAATATATTTTTTTTTTCCTCTCAAAGGCGTTTACCTCCCCCGAGGGCCAAATTTACCGTGGAGAAGGAAGTTAACGGCTTGCTCTTTATGGACGGCTGAAATCGTGCGGGGTGGGGGGGGCCCTAAGCCCCTACTTAGAATCCCAGACTGCCAGACCATCTCCCGGGGGTCTGAAAGACGTCGTTCCTTTCCACGTGGAAAGCGATCAACGCCACTTGTCTGCTGTGTGACCTTGGGCAAGTCACTTCTCTTCTCTGGGCCTCAGTGACCTCACCTGTCAAATGGGGATGGAGACTGTGAGCCCCACGTGGGACAGAGACCGCGTCCAACCCGATTTGCTTAGATCCACCCCGGCGCTAAGTACAGTGTCTGGCACGTAGTAAGCCCTTAACAAATGCCCCAATTATTATTGTTATTACCACCTCCCTCACTGATAGGGACAGGCTCATTTGAATATTACCACAGACACGCACGCTCTGCGTGTTTTGGAATAAACGGGAGAAAGGGAGCAAAGTCACCCGAAGGGCAGCCTAAAGCCCCCCGCGACACCGTGAGCTGTTCACTAATCACAGGTGTGAAAATATCCCCCGCCATTATTAGTCACGTAAGGTTTCCTACAAGTTGACATTGATGAGAAGACACTTCTGGGGGAAAAAAAAAAGGAAAAGAAAATCCACTGGGAACTGTAACAACTTTCACACTCTTCCTGTAATAATCGGTTTCTCCAGCAGATAATTTTGATAAAGCTCCTCCTCCCCCGCCCCCGACCCTTCTGATTTTCTTTTCCTCCCGGCGGTAACCGATCACCGCGCCGTCTGGCTCCATTGCATCGACATTTTCTTTTGCAGGAATGCCATTTTTCTTCCCAAAGAATGCCACCCTCCGGCTCCTCGGCCTTTCCTTTCCGTCTCCGTCTCTCCCTCCCCCCCCCCCGTCCCCGTTGCATGCGGTGCATGATGATTCTTCTTCCTCCACGCTCCATGGCTTGGGCTTCCTTCCCCGCCAGCAGAATGTCGCTCCCCCTCACCCGTTTGGAAACGCGAGGGAAGGAGCGGTCCGGCGCGTCGGGCCGGGGCGGGGGGGGTCGCGTCCGACGATGACCCGACGTGTTCCCTCCCCCTTCCCCTTCTTGTCTCCCCTCCCTCCCTCCCGCTGCAGCGGCCCCGGCGGAGAGAGGCAGCCCCCCGCCCGAGAGCCAGGCCCGCCAGCGCTCGGCCCCGGCCTGCCCCACCGCCACCGTGGGGGTGGTCAAGATGACGCCCCTCTCCTTCATCCCCGGGGCGAAGATCACCAAGTATCTCGGGATCATCAATATGTTCTTCATCCGAGAGACCACTTCGCTGCGTGAGGTGAGCTCCTGCAATAATAGTAATTCGTCACGACGGTATTTGTGAAGTGCTTCCTATGTGCCAGGCACTGTACTGAGCGCTTGGGGAGATAGTAATGATAATAATAATACTTCCGGTATTTATTAAGCGCTTACTATGTGCCAGGCACCGTACTAAGCAATGGGGGTGGGTACAAGGAAATCTGGTTGGACACCGTCCCTGTCCCGCATAGGGCTCACAGTCTTCACCCCCATTTTCCAGATGAGGGAACTGAGTCACAGAGAAGTGAAGAGACTCGCCCGAGGTCCACCCAGCAGACAAGTGGCAGAGCCGGGATTAGAACCCGTGACCTCCTGACCCCCAGGCCCGTGCTCGGTCCACTGAGCCACGCTGCTTCCCTCTACAAGCAAATGGGGTTGGACACAGTCCCCTGTCCCACGTGGGGCTCTCAGTCCCCATTCATTCATTCATTCATTCATTCAATCGGTCGTATTTATTGAGCGCTTACTATGTGCGGAGCCCTGTACCGAGCTCTTGGTAGAGGCCAGTGCGACAATAAGCAGCCACAGTCCCTGCCCGCAACGACCTTACAGTCTCTATCATTTTTCAGATGAGGGAACCCGAGGCCCAGGGAACTGAAGCGACTTGCCCGGGGTCGCCCGGCGGCCAAGCGGCAGAGCCGGGATTAGAACCCACGACCTTCTGACCCCCCCCCCCCCCCCCCCCCCCCCAGGCCGTTACGGCGACTCCGATTATGACGGTTTGGGTTTCTGTTCGGCAGGAAGGCGGCGTCAGCGGATTTCTCCACGCCTTCATCGCGGAAGTGTTCGCCATGGTGCGGGCCCACGTGGCCGCGCTGGGGGGCAACGCCGTGGTCTCCTACATCATGAAGCAGTGCGTCTTCATGGAGAATCCAAACAAGAACCAGGTACGGCGACCGGGAAAGACGGGCCCTGACGCAGCGGCGCCAGAGAGGCTCGTGGGGCGGGGGTCGGGGCGGGGGTCAATGCCTCAACTTCCCCAGAGGCCCAGGACTTCCTCTGTTCCCGATGGGAAGCACTGGAGGCCCCTTCTTCAAAGGTGGCTCGTTCATTCATTCATTCAGTCGCATTCATTCATTCAGTCGTATCTATTGAGCGCTTACTGTGTGCAGAGCACTGGACTAAGTCCTGGGAAGGTGCAATTTGGCCACAGATGGAGACGATCCCTGCCCAACGACGGGCTCACAGTTTAATCGTGAGAAGCAGCGTGGCTTAAGGGAAAGAGCTCCGGCCTGGGAGTCAGAGGACGTGGGTTCTAATCCCGGCTCCACCGCGTGTCTGTTGTGTGACCTTGGGCCAGCCACTTCACTTCCCTGTGCCTCGCTTACCTCATCTGGAAAATGGGGATTAAGGCTGTGTGCCCCAGGGGGGACAACCTGATTAACCTCTATCTACCCCAGCGCTTAGAACAGTGCTTAACAGGGCGCTTAACAAATACCATCATTATTATTATTATTATGTACTGAGCGCTTCCTGTATGCAGAGCCCTGGACTAAGTACTTGGGAGAGAACAAGGCAACAATAAACAGACACATCCCCTGCCCACAAGGACCTGACAGTCTGGAACCGGCGGAGAAGGACATGAATAGAAAGAAAGAAATAACGGATCTGGGCAGGAGCAGTGTGGGGCCGGGAGGGGGGAGGAAGAAAGGGAGCGAGTCGGGGCGACGCAGAAGGGAGGGGGAGAAGAAGAAAAGTGGGGCTTAGTGAGGGAAGGCTTCTTGGAGGAGGTGGGCCTTCTGTAAGAATTTGAAAGTAGGGCAGAGTCCTTGTCTGTGGGATTTGAGGCGGGAGGGCCTTCCGGGCCCGAGGCGGGACGTGGGCCAGAGGTCGGCGGCGAGATGGGAGAGATGACAGCATAGTGAGAAAGCTGGCACTTGAGGAGTGGAGTGTTTTCCTGCGACACTATAAATTCCCGCAGTGCTGGAGATGAGGGTCCCTGGCCTCCCCTCTCCCTCACCGGCTGCCCCTGCTCGCCGCAGCCTCCCCCCAAATAATCATTACGATACTCGTTAAGCTCTTACTACGTGTCAAGCCCTGTTCTGAGTGCTGGGGTAGATACAAGTTAATCAGGTTGGACACAGTTCCCATCCCCCGTGGGGTCACATTCTTCATCCCATCCTTAATCCCCAAACACATCTCCAAGAGGCCCTGACTAAGCCCTCGTTCCCTAGGAATGGCGGTATTCGTTAATGGTTGTGGAATTTGTGGAGCACTTACTAGGGGCCGGTCACTGTACTAAGCGCTAGGGTGGACCTCATCTGGAAAATGGGGATGAAGACTGTGAGCCCCACGGGGGACAACCTCGTCACCTTGTATCTACCCCGGCACTTAAGAACGGTGCTTGGCACTTATTCATTCATTCATTCATTCAGTAGTATTTAGTGAGCGTTTACTATGGGCAGAGCACTGTACTAAGCACTTGGCAACAGATAGAGACCATCCCTGCCCAATGACGGGCTCACGGTCTAAACGGGGCAGACAGACAGCAAAGCAAAACAGAACAAAACAAAACAAGACAACATCATCAAGAGTAATAGAATCAATAAGAATAATAACGTTGGTATTTATTAAGCGCTTACTATGTGCAGAGCACCGTTCTAATCGCTGGGGTAGATACAGGGTCATCGGGTTGTCCCGCGTGAGGCTCACGGTCTTCATCCCCATTTAACAGATGAGGGAACTGAGGCCCAGAGAAGTGAAGTGACTCGCCCACAGTCACACAGCTGACAAGTGGCGGAGCCGGGATTCGAACCCCTGACCTCTGACTTCCAGGCCCGGGCTCGTTCCACTGAGCCGCGCTGTTGGATATACACCTCATGAACAAAATAAATAGGGTAATAAATAATATATACATAGTAAACGCTTCACAAGTACCATAATGATAATTGTTATTAGTAGCAGATACATTCCCCGCCTAAACGGGTAAGCTCGTTATGGGCAAGAAACGTGTCTGTGTAGAAGCAGCGTGGCTCGGTGGAAAGAGCCCGGGCTTTGGAGTCAGAGGTCATGGGTTCGAATCCCGGCTCTGCCCCTTGTCAGCTGGGTGACTGTGGGCGAGTCACTTCTCTGGGCCTCAGATACCTCACCTGTAAAATGGGGATGAAGACCGTGAGCCCCACGGGGGACGACCCGATTCCCCTGTGTCTACCCCAGCGCTTAGAACAGTGCTCGGCACATAGAAAGCGCCTAACAAATACCAACATTATTAATAATGTTAGTACAGTGCTCTGCACCCAGTAAGCGCTCCATAAATCGGAATGAATGAGTGAGTGAGTGAGCCTGGAGGGTTGGGATGGAGCAGGAGGTTTCTCTTCAAACCGAAAGACGCCCCCAGAGACCCTCAGACGCACAGTTGACGTCCCCGGGTAGTTGATGGGAAACGCCGGAGTCAGAGTTGTGTCCGTCTTTCAAAAACAACCACTCGTTTCAGGAGCAGCGTGGCCCAGTGGCTAGAGCCCGGCCCTGGGAGTCAGAGGACGTGGGTTCTAATCCTGGCTCCGCCACACGTCTGCTGGTGACCCTGGGCAAGTCACTTCACTTCTCTGGGCCTCATTTCCCTCATCTGTGAAAGGGGGATGAAGACGGTGAGCCCCACAGGGGACAGGGACTGTGTCCGACCTGATTAGCTTGTATCCACCCCAGCTGTACTTGTAAAACCACAATTATCGCGATTATCGCCTTCCAGTCGCGGACTTTCCTGGGTACCTCCGTCTCCCTGCACCCGAGAAGCGGCACGGCCTAGGGGCTGGAGCCAGGCCCTGGGGGGGTCAGGAGGACCTGGGTGCGAATGCCGGCTCCTCCACTTGTCTGCTGGGTGACCCTGGTCAAGTCACTTCACTTCTCTGGGCCTCCTTTACAGCGTGGCTCAGTGGAAAGAGCCCGGGCTTGGGAGCCAGAGGTCATGGGTTCGAATCTCGGCCCCGCCACCTGTCAGCTCTGTGACTGTGGGCAAGTCACTTCACTTCTCTGGGCCTCAGTTCCCTCATCTGTCAAATGGGGATGAAGACTGTGAGCCTCACGTGGAACAACGTGATGACCCTGTATCTACCCCAGCACTTAGAACAGTGCTCTGCACATAGTAAGCGCTTAACAAATACGAACGTTATTATTATTCATCTGGAAAATGGGGATTGTGTGTGTGACTTCCATGTGGGACTCTGTCCAACCTGATTAGCTTGGAACCACCCCACTGTTAGCACAGTGCCTGGCACATGGGAAGCACTTAACAAATATCATAATTTTTGTTTAAAGGAGAAAAATCGGTCTAGCTCCTCCCTAGACTGGAAGCTCCTTGAGGGCAGGCGTTATGTCTACCAGCTCTATTGTACCGTGCTCTCCCAAGTGCTGAGTCCAGTACTCTGCACCCAATGAGCACTCAGTAAATAATAATAATAATAATGAAACTTATTAAGCGCTTACTACATGCCCAGCACTGTTCTAAGTGCGAGGGTGGATACGAGTTAATCAGGTTGGCCGCAGTCCCTGTCCCACAGGCTAAGGAGGAAGGAGTAGGATTTAATCCCCATTTTCCAGCTGAGGTAACTGAGGCCCAGAGAAGTGAAGTGACTTGCCCAAGATCACACAGCAGGCATGTGGCAGAATCGGGATTAGAACCGAGGGCTTCTGACTCCCAGGCCTGGGCTCTGTCCGCCAGGCCCCGCTGCTTCTCATGGTGATAGTGGCATTTGTTAAGCACTGACGTTGTGCCCAGCATTGTACTAAGCTCTGGGGTGGATATAAGCAGATCGGGTTGGACACAGTCCCTGCCCTATAATAATAATAAGAATAAGAATAAGAATAATAATAATAATTGTGGTGTTTGTTAAGCACTTACCGTGTGCCAGGCATTTTACTAGGTGCTGGGGTGGATACAAGGAAAGCAGGTTGGACACAGTCCCTGTCCCGCAAGGGCTCACGGTCTTAATCCCCATTTTACAGATGACGGAACGGAGGCACAGGGAAGTGAAGTGACTTGCCCAAGGTCACACAGCGGACAGGTGGAGGAGCTGGGATTAGACCCCATGACCCTCTTACTTTCAGCTCCGAACTCCAGCCACTACGCCTTGCTGCTTGAGCCCCATTTTTTACAGATGAGGCAACCGAGGCCCAGGGAAGTGAAGTGACTTCCCCTAGGTCACCCAGCAGACAAGCGGCGGAGCCGGGATTGGAACCCAGGTCCTTCTGACTCCCAGGCCTCGAGCTCTAGCCCGATTAGCTTGGTCACCAACCTGCGTGGCTTCTCCTTGGTGGCTTGGAGTCTCCCCGCTCTCACGGGCCCCCTGGGTTCCACCCGATTATCCCATATCAACCCCGCTGCTTAGTACAGTACCTGCTATATAATAAGCGCTTAACAAATACCATTTTTAAAAAAGCCCCCCATTGTGACTCCTTTCCCAGAGGAGCTGGGAAATTGGCCCTTTTTTGTTTTCCAGTTACTTTCAAGCCCAGCCCCAACTACTCATTCTGGGGGAGGCTGCTTCTTTCTGGTCCAAATTGGAGAGCAAGGCCTTCACGAGAAAAGCCAGCTAACATTAAATAGCAAAAGCAGCCTGGCAGAGTGACTAGAGCCCGGCCTTGGGAGTCAGAAGGTCATGGGTTCTAATCCCGGCTCCGCTCCTTGTCTGCTGTGTGATCTGGGGGCAAGTTACTTTACTTCTCTGGGCCTCAGTTCCCTCATCAGTAAAATGGGGATTAAGACTGTGATCCCCACGTGGGGCAGGGACTTTGCCCAACCCAATTATCTTGTATCTACCCCAGTAATTAGAAGAGTGCTTGGCACATAGTAAAGCGCTTAGAAAAATACCATTATTATCATTATTATTATTACTAAAGAGTCAGGGCTTTGACCCTTCTTTTGCATCTGCCAGTTGGAATTATTCTGTGTCCAGAATTACCTGGCATAGAACAATAGGGTTAGATTAGTCACCATTTCGGCGCAACGTTCTTGTTGACTCCTGCCAGAAAACCGACCTTTTTCCTCCATCATTTTTTGCCTCTCACATCTCTTCCAGATGTTAAACGAACTCCTCCTTCCTCTCCCTTTTGTAATAATGTTGGTATTTATTAAGCGCTTACTATGTGCCGAGCACTGTTCTAAGCACAGGGGAATCAGGTTGTCCCACGTGGGGCTCACAGTCTTCAACCCCATTTTACAGATGAGGTAACTGAGGCACAGAGAAGTTAAGTGACTCGCCCACGGTCACACAGCTGACAAGTGGCAGAGCCGGGATTCGAACCCATGACCTACGACTCCAAAGCCCGGGCTCTTTCCACTGAGCCACGCTGCTTCTCTTTTTTTCGGTCTGTTCCTCAGTTTCCAAAGTCCAGTGGTGTTTTTCATTTCAAGAAGTGATTATCAGAAACAATCAGTTGGAACCTTGTGCGTGCGTCTCCTGCGGCCCATATACTTCCTTTCGGTTACAGCAAAAGCGATTTGGCTCTGGGGAAAAATGGTCTGTTTTTTCAGTTGTTCCATTTTTACCCCGTCAGTGAATCAGTCGTATTTATTGGCACACTGGCTGAGTGCAGAGCACTGTACTAAGTGCTCGGAAGAGAAGGAGCGTGGTCTAGCGGATAGAGGACGGGGCTGGGAGTCGGAAGGTCATGGGTTCTAATCCTGGCTCTGCCACTCGCCCAAGGGTGTGACCTTGGACAAGTCACTTCACTTAACTGGGCTTCGGTTCCCTCATCTGTAAAATGGGATTGCCCAAAGTCACATAAGTTCATCTTCACATTTCTTCTTCACACTGTTCATCTCCATTTTCCAGATGAGGGAACCGAGGCCCAGAGAAGTGAAGTGACTTGCCCAGGGTCACAGAGCAGACACGTGGCGGAGCCGGGATTAGAACCCATGACCTCTGACACCCAGGCCCGGGCTCTATGCACTCAGCCCCGCTGCTCCTCTTGTTGTGAATGAACGGAGTCCTCTAGACTGTGAGCTTGCTCTGGGGCAGGGAACGTGTCTGGTTATTATTGTATCGTCCTCTCCCAAGTGCTTAGCACAGTGCTGTGCGCACAGTAAGCGCTCTGTAAATACGATCGAATGAATGAGTGATAGAACGGGTGCCAGGTGTGAAGTCCGGGGCCTCTTCCCGGTTGCTGGGCCAGCCTCACCATTCACTCCTTCGGTCAGCGGTCTCCGTTGAGCGCTTACGGTGCGCAGAGCACCGAACTAAACGCTTGGGAGAGTCGATCCTGACCCCCCGGATGTTTTCCGCCGCCCTTCCAGGCCCAGTGCCTCATCAACGTCAGCGGGGACGCCGTCATCTTCGTCCGCGAATCCGAATCGGAGACGGCGCCGGCCACCGGCTACCAGCCCGCTCCGGCCACCCCGGCGGCCACCCCGGCCCCCGTCACCGCCTGAGCCGCGCGCCGGACGGTCCCGGAGCCCACCCCCTCCTCCTCCTTCGGATCCCGCGGTCATTCGTCGGGTCGCACGTCCGGGACCTCGGGGGGGGGGGGGGGGGGGGGGGCAGACGGACACCCGGAAGGGCTCCGGCCGACGAGAGGTGCCCTCGGCCCGTCGAAATCCAGCCGGGAGCCGGGGGCGGGGGATCCGGGCCTGGCGGACACCCGCCCGGACGGCGGGAGCGTCAAGCCAGTCTCGGCCGCTGACGACGACGCTCCGGAAGGAGGGAGGGCGATGGGAGCGGGCTCCGCATTTTTCCAAATAAGTAAATCACCAAGCAGGTCATTTACCTAACCGGTGATCGACCAAATAAGACGGGAAGCCAACCCGAGAAGCCCCGGCCCGGCTGCCCCGAGGCCACGGAGGGCAGAGCGTCCGACACGGCGACGGGGTTCTCTCTCTTCGGAGCGGGAAGCCGGAGAGACGGTTCTGGGAAGCTGGGGAGCCAAACCCGAAAAGCTCCTAGTCGACTGAGCAATCTGGTGACCGCCGAAAGGGGAAGCAGTTTCTTTACAAGCCTTTGTTGTTGTATTTTAACTTTCGAAACGCTTGAAAGTATAATAATTGTTAGGCCAGGACTGTCGTGACGCAGAAGGGAGTTTACCGGTGTCAGTGCATTTCGTTGTAAGCGTCTGTCATTTTTGAGGGAATGGAAAGGTTAATTTATGGCTTACTCCAGAAATACAGATATTTTGTTCGGTCGGTCCTGGCTGGGTAAATTGGAAAGCAAGATAGGTTTCCTGTAGCATTCCTTTCTAGCAGGCCAAGTCCAATTCTGGGAAGAAAAAAATAATTGGAGAAAATAGAGGCAGGGAGAAAAGCACATTTCTAGCCAACTCTTCGACTTGGGTTAATTAAAATAAAAAGGAAAGATGTAGATCGGTTGTGGATGGTGAGGTTTGGACCGCGCTGGATGTGGAATGTGGAATACGAAACTTGAATGTAAATATGCTGCAGCGTTGACTTAAGGCATAGGAATGATTCGTTTCTGTCAATGCCAAATTCCCAATGTAAATGATCGTCCCAAGGCACATTCCTCTTTGCACAATAAAATTTCTTTATGAAACTTCAGCTTTCGGTGGGACGCCTGCAGAATCAACAGCTCGACGGTAAGGATGTATTATCAGTATGCATTCATTCAGTCGTATATATTGAGCGCTTACTGTGTGCAGAGCACTGTACTAAGCGCTTGGAAAGTACAATTTGGCAACGAACAGAGGCAGTCCCTACCCACCAGCGGCCTCACAGTCTAGAAGCGGGGAGACAGACAGGAAAAGAAAACAAGTAGACAGGCATCCATAGCATCAGTATAAATAAATAGAATTAGAGGTATATACACATCATTAATAAAATCGAATAATAAATATAGACATAGATACACAAGAGCTGTGGGGCAAGAAGGGGAACAGAGCAGAGGGAGGGAGTCGGGGCGACGGGAAGGGGAGGAGGAGCGGAGGGAAAGGGGGGCTCGGGCGGGGAAGGCCTCCCGGAGGAGGTGAGCTCTCAGGAGGGCTTTGAAGAGGGGAAGAGAGGGAGTTGGGCGGAGGCGAGGAGGGAGGGCGTTCCGGGACGGCGGGAGGACGCGGGCCGGGGGTCGACGGCGGGACGGGCGAGAACGGGGGACGGCGAGGAGGCGGGCGGCGGAGGAGCGGAGCCTACGGGGTGGGCTGGAGAAAGAAAGAAGGGAGGGGAGGCAGGAGGGGGCGAGGGGATGGACAGCTTTGAAGCCAAGAGTGAGGAGGTTTTGCTTACTAGTACTGGTGGCGATGATGATGATGATGATATGCGTTAAGAGCGTACAATGTGCTAAGCACTGTCGCGAGGGCTGGGGTAGATCCACGTTTATCAGGTAAGATCCCTCTAGACTGTAAACTTGTTGCGGGCAAGGTACGTGTCTACCAGGAATAATGATGATTGCGGTACTTGTTAAGTGCTTACTATGTGCCAGGCACTGTGCTAAGCAACAGGGCGGATGCAGGCAAATGGGGTCGGGCACGGACCCTGCCCCGCATGGGGCTGACCGTCTTCATCCCCGTTTTTGCCGGCGAGGGAACTGAGGCCCAGGGAAGTGAAACGACTTGCCCAAGGTCACCCGGCAGACGAGTGGAGAAATGGGGATGAGGACTCGTAATAACGTGCAGAGCACTGTTCTAAGTGCCGGGGTAAATACAGGGTGATCAGGTCGTCCCACGTGAGGCTCACAGTCTTCATCCCCATTTTACAGATGAGAGAACTGAGACCCAGAGAAGTTGAGTGACCTGCCCACAGTCACACGGCTGACAAGTGGCAGAGCCGGGATTCGAACCCATGTCCTCTGACTCCCAAGTCCATGCTGTTTCCACTGAGCTACGCTGCTTCTCTTGACCTTCTGACGCCCAGGCCTGGGCTCTAAGCCCCTATACCACCGCTGCTCATTCGTTCATTCATTCATTCAATAGTATTTATTGAGCGCTTACTATGTGCAGAGCACTGTACTAAGCGCTTGGGATGGACAAATAGGTAACAGAGGCAGTCCCTGCCCTTTGCCGGGCTTACGGTCTACCTGGGAGAGATGGACAGACGAGAACAAGAGCGGTAAGTAGAATCCAGGGGATGAACATCTCATTAAAACAATAGCAGATCAACAGAATCGAGGCGATGTACATCTCATTAACGAAATAAATAGGGTGATGAAGATATAGACGGCCGAGCGGGCGAGTACGGTGCCGAGGGGAGGGGGCGGGGGAGGGGGAGGAGCGGAGGGAAAGGGGGGGAAGAGGGTTTAGCTGCGGAGAGGCGAAGGGAGGGTAGAGGGAGCAGAGGGAAAAGGGGAGCTCAGTGTGGGAAGGCCTCTCGGAGGAGGTGAGCTCTAAGTAGGGTTTCGAAGAGGGGAAGAGAGCGAGTCTGGCGGAGGCGAGGAGGGAGGGCGTCCCGGGACCGCGGGAGGACGCGGCCCGGGGGTCGTCGGCGGGACGGGCGAGAACGGGGGACGGCGAGGAGGCGGGCTGCAGAGGAGCGGAGCGTGCGGGGTGGGCGGGAGAAAGAGAGAAGGGAGGAGAGGTAAGAGGGGGCGAGGAGATGGATGGCCTCGAAGCCCAGAGTGAGAAATTTTTGTTTCGTGTGGAGGTCGACGGGCGACCACTGGAGGTTTTAAGAAGGGGAGTGACAGGCCCAGAGCGTTTCTGCGGGAAGGTGAGCCGGGCGGCGGAGTGAAGGATAGACCGGAGCGGGGCGAGAGAGGAGGAAGGGAGATCGGAGAGCAGGCCGACACGGTAGTCTAACCGGGATATCACGAGAGCCCGTAACGGTAAGGTAGCCGTCTGGGTGGAGAGGAGAGGGTGGATCTTGGCGATATTATAAAGGTGAGACCGGCAGGTTTCGGTGACGGATCGGATGCGCGGGGTGAACGGGAGAGACGAGTCGAAGATGGCACCGAGGTCGCGGGCCCGAGGGACGGGAAGGACGGTCGTGCCGTCCACGGCGATAGGAAAGTCGGAGAGGACCGGGCTCGGGAGGGAAGACGAGGAGCTCGGTCTCGCTCACGTCGAGTTTCAGGCGGCGGGCCGACATCCGGGCGGAGACGTCCCGGAGGCGGGAGGAGACGCGAGCCCGAAGGGAGGGGGAGAGGACGGGGGCGGAGATGGAGATCTGCGTGTCATCCGCGTAGAGATGGTCGTCGAAGCCGTGAGAGCGGATGAGTTCCCCGAGGGAGCGAGTGTAGATGGAGAACGGAAGAGGGCCGAGAACTGACCCTGGAGGAACTCCGACAGTTAAAGGATGGGAGGGGGAGGAGGCTCCGGCCAAGGAGACCGAGAATGACCGGCCAGAGAGGTGAGAGGAGAACCGGGAGAGGACGGAGTCCGTGAAGCCGAGGTGAGATAGGTTGTGGAGCAGAAGGGGAATACCTTCCCCTTCTCAACAATACCTCTGTTTTATTATCCTCTCTTAAGCGCCCAGTACAGTTCATTCAACAGTATTTATTGAGCGCTTACTATGTGCAGAGCACTGTACTAAGCACTTGGAATGTACAAAGCGGTAACAGATACAGTCCCCGCCCTTTGACGGGCTTACAGCCTTTTTAATAATAAATTTGGTATCTGTTAAACACTTACTATGTGCCAGGCACTGTAGTGAGCTCTGGGGTGGATACAAGCAAGTCCTCCCCAACCAATCCCACCCCTTTGTGCGCCCGGATCCCGAGGTCCCCAGAGAGAAGCAAGATGGGGGCTCCCCGAGGCGGTGAACATCCCCTCGTTGAGAAGCAGCACGGCCCAGTGGGTAGAGCCCGGGCCTGGGAGTCAGAAGGTCATGGGTTCTAATCCCGGCTCTGCCACTTGTCTGCCGTATGACCTGGGGCACATCATTTCACTTCTCTGGACCTCAGTTACCTCATCTGGAAAATGAGGATTGAGACTGTGAGCCCCATCTGGGACGACCTGATCACTTTTTATCTACCCCAGCGATGAGACCAGTGCGTGGCACGTAGTAAGTGCTTAACAAAGACGGTAATTATTACTATATTATTCTCCGTGCCTCAGTTCCCTCATCTGTAAAATGGGGATCGAGACTGTGAGCCCCATGTGGGACAGGGATTGGGTCCATCCCGATTTTCTTGTACTGCCCCCTCCCAGCACTTACTACAGTGCCTGGCACATAGTAAGCGCTTAACACCATCATCATTATTATTATTATCCTGTTCCAGCACCACCCCTCGTCCCCCTTCCCCAACACTGGCCACCGTCCATTCACTTCCGTTCATTCGATCGTATTTATTGGGCGCTTACTGTGAGCAGAGCACTGTACTTAGCACTTGGGAGAGGACATAGAGCAGTAAACGGACACATTCCCTGCCCACGAGGAGCTTACCGTCCTACCCCTCGTGCCGTCCCCTTCCCGCGACCCCTCCCCGCCACAGCCTCAGCAGAGAGAGGCCTGTGGGACCCCCGATCCATCATAATAATAATAATGATGGCATTTGTTAAGCGCTTACTATGTGCCAAGCACTGTTCTAAGCGCCGCGGGTGGGGTACAAGGTAATCAGGTTGACCTACGTGGGGCTCACAGTCTTAATTCGCATTTTACAGGTGAGGGAACCGAGGCACAGAGAAGTTAAGCGACTTGCCCAAGGTCACACAGCTGATGTGTGTGCCCAAGCCCGGGCTCTTTCTACTGAGCCATAGGGAAGCTCCCCTTCATCCTCGACCCGTTCCTGTCCCGCGCTCTCCTCCTCCTCCTCTTCCTCCTCCTCGTCGCCATCACCGAATCCCGGCTCTCCCCAGACGACACGGTCTCCCCCGCCGATCTCTCGGGAGAAGAGAGATCCCATTCTCCCACTCCCCCAGACTCCCCAGGAAAGGGGACAGAGTCAACTTCCTTCTCACTCCTGGAAACCGCTTTCCCACCCTGGTCACGAGCCCTACCTGGGAATGGCTCCCCCAGTAATAATAATAATATTGGTATTTGTTAAGCGCTTACTATGTGCCAAGCACCGTTCTAAGCACTGGGGGAGATACCAGGTCATCAAGTTGTCCCACGTGGGGCTCAAAGCCTTCATCCCCATTTGACAGATGAGGGAAGTGAGGCCCAGAGAAGTGAAGTGACTTGCCCAAAGTCACCCAGCTGACAAGCGGCCGAGCCGGGATTAGAACCCATGACCTCTGACTCCCAAGCCCGGGCTCTTTCCACTGAGCCACACTGCTTCTCTACAATATCAGGCGCTCGACCTACGACCCCATAACCGGGGATTTGACTCTCATTAATTTGGGTGCTCGAACGATGTCAAAAAAGTCAAATCAAACAAGTGGAAACTTTATTTTACCAAAACGGGTTGGGCGCATAAGCACACCCACACACGCACAAAGCACAACACCCGTAGTTACCAGTCCAACTGATCTGCCCCAAATCTTAGCGAAGATGATAGCTTCGAGGATTCGGACTGCCCGCGGCTCGTCGGCGTCCCGCTCTTCCCCAGGCCTAGGTGAAGATGATCCCGCGTCGGAGGAGTCTCGAGGCGTCGGTCCGCCCGCAGCTGGTCGCCGTCCTGCTTCGAGTCTCAGGTGCTGGGCAGCCGTAGGGGTCTCCGTGGGCGGTTCCACGTCGGGCACAGAGGGCCGGTCCTTTCCCCCTTTTTATCCGTTGTTCTCGGGGGAAAGGGGGACGGGAGTTGCAGCAGGGGAGCTGCTCCAGATGACCTGCTAGCTCGTCACCTCGTAACCCAGAGGAGAAGGCGACCCCTCCAACCCGGCTTTCCCCTGGAGGGCCCGGCCCCATCCGGCAGTTCTTCTCCTACCCAGCAGATCAGTTTAGCCCCTCCTTAAGCCTTGGGCAAAACAGTTCGGTTCCTCTCCTCAGAACTCCGCAGAGAGATGATACGGTCTCTCCTCTGAATCGTCCTCTGGCCTCGTTGCTCCCGGAGTCAAATAATCCAAGATTGAGTCCCTTTTGCCTTGTTGCTTGCGGGATCAGATGATACAAAATGGAGTCACTCTCGCTCACCACACCATCCTTCCTTTCTCTTCTTTTGAAGCCCATATCATCCACCTCTATCACGCGCTCCGCATACTAGTCCCCGCCCTCTCCCGCCCCTCCGGCCCCACCTCCAACTTTCGGAACCGTACCGAGCCCTTTCTCACATTCCTTCTCTTCCTTCTCCATCCCTACGTTGATCCTTGAGGACTTTGATATTCACTCACTCATTCAATCATATTTATTGAGTGCCTACTGTGTGCAGAGCACCGTACTAAGGGCTTGGAATGGACAATTCGGCAACGAGAGACAATCCCCGCCCAACAACGGGCTCACGGTCTAAACCGGGGGAGATAGACAACAAAACAAGAATCACAGATACATACACATCGTTAACAAAATAGAGTATTAAATAATAGATACAAATATGCACAAGTGCTATGGGGAGGGGAAGGGGGAAGAGCAGAGGGCGGGAGAAGGGGGGATGGGGAGGGGAGGAGGAGCGGAGGGAAAGGGAGGGCCGAGTGTGGGAAGGCCTCCCGGAGGAGGTGAGCTCTCAGTAGGGCTCGGAAGAGGGGAAGAGAGGGAGTTTGGCGGAGGCGAGGAGGGAGGGCGTTCCGGGACCGCGGGGGGACGTGGGCCGGGGGTCCACGGCGGGACGGGCAGGAACGAGGGACCGTGAGGAGGTGAGAGGCAGAGGAGCAGAGTGGGCAGGTTAGGATACAGAAGGAGAGAAGAGAGGTGAGGTAGGAGGGGGCAAGGGGATGGCCGGCTTTGAAGCCAAGAGTAAGGAGTTTTTGTTTCATGTGAATGTCGATAGGCAACCGCTGGAGGATTTTGAGGAGGGGAGTGACATGCACAGAGCATTTCTGTAGGAAGGAGCTCCGGGCAGCGGAATGAAGAATAGACTGGAGCTGGCAGAGAAAGGAGGAAGGGAGATGAGAGGAGGCTGATGCAATAATCCAGTCGGGATGTTATGAGAGCCTGTACCAGCAAGGTAGCAGTTTGGATGGAGAAGAAAGGGCGGATCTTGGCGATATTGTGAAGGTGGGACCGGCCGGTTTTGGTGACGAATTGCTGGCTCAGTGGAAAGAGCACGGGCTTTGGCGTCAGAGGTCATGAGTTCGAATCCCAGCTCTGCCACTTGTCAACTGTGTGACTGTGGGCGAGTCACTTCACTTCTCTGTGCCTCAGTTACCTCATCTGGAAAATGGGGATTGACTGTGAGCCCCACGTGGGACATCCTGATTCCCCCGTGTCTCCCCCAGCGCTTAGAACAGTGCTCGGCACATAGTAAGCGCTTAACAAACACCAAAATTATTATTATTATTATTATTATCCATATAGCTGTCCCTGGAGATCCTTCCACTGTCCACCTCCTCTCCTCTACTCGTATGGCTCGCTGTGAGCAGGGAATGTGTCTGTTTCTTGTTTTATTGTACTCTGCGCTTTGCACACAGTAAGCGCTCAATAAATAGGATCGAATAATGACTTTTTGCTCCACCCCATTTCACACACTCACCAGTTTGGGCCCACACTTGATTTTATAATCTCTACTAACTACCACCTCTCACTTGCCAATTCTGAAATTCCTCTCAGACCCCAAGCTCCTCACCTTCTCTCTTTCCCCGGCATCAACCACCAACGCATCTGTCTTGTTCCCCTTCAATCTTTTGACCCCCTCAGATATTCTAAAGCCATCTTGCCCCGTCTGGGCTCCGTACCCAGATTACTTTTGGGAGTTGTTTACACCCATTCTCTCTACTTCCTCTCCTCCAGTTCTCTCCTTAGAGCCCTCCAATCTGGTTTCCTCCACCTTCACTCCACAGCACGCACCCTCTCTAAGGTCACAAATGGCCTTCTTCTTCCAAATCTGACGGCCACTGCTCCATCCTAAGCCTCCTCGACCTCTCAGCTGCCTTTGACGCCGTGGACCACCTTCTTCTCCTGGAAAAATGATCTCACCTTGGTTTCACTGACACTGTCCTCACCTGCTTCTCCCACCTCTCTCCGGCGGCTCCTCCTCCCGTCTCCTCGGGGGGGCTCCTCCTCCGCCTCCCACCCCCTCGCCGTGGGGGTCCCTCGAGGCCCGGTTCCGGGTCCCCTTCTCTTCTCCATCTCCACCCGCTCCCTCGGAGAACTCGTTCGCTCCCGCGGCTTCGACTCCCGCCTCTATGTGGACGATTCCCAAATCCACATCTCCAGCCCTGATCCCTCTCCCTCTCTGCAGTCTCCCATCTCCTCCTGCCTTCGGGACGTCTCTATCTGGATGTCTGCCCGTCACCCCCAAATGAACATGTCCAAAACTGAACTCTTCATCTTCCTATCCAAACCCTGCCCTTCCGCTGCCCTATTTCACTGTAGAAAATATCCCTATCCTTCCTATCTCATTAGACCGTGACCTTGGTGTCGTCCTTCACTCATCTCTCTCATTCAACCCACGTATTTAATCTGTCACCAAACCCTGTCCGTTCAACCTTCTCGACGTCGCTGAAATCCGCCCTTTCCCCTCATGTATTCGTTCATTCGTGAGAAGCAGCGTGGCTCAGTGGAAAGAGCACGGGTTTTGGAGTCAGAGATCATGGGTTCGAATCCCTGCTCTGCCGCTTGTCAGCTGTGTGACTTTGGGCAAGTCACTTCACTTCTCGGTGCCTCAGTGACCTCATCTGGAAAATGGGGATTAAGACTGTGAGCCCCACGTGGGACAACCTGATCCCCTTGTGTCTACCCCGGCATTTAGAACAGTGCTCTGCACATAGTAAGCGCTTAACAAATACCAACATTATTATTGTTATTCATTCAATCGTATTTACTACGCACTTACTGTGTGCGGAGCACTGTACTAAGCACTTGGGAAAGTACAATGCAGCTATCCAAACTAATCTATCCAAACGGCTAGCACATGGCATCGGCCTCCTGGCTGACTTCCCTGCCTCCTCTCTCTCCCCACTCCAGACAATCCATCAATCACTCATATTTATTGAACACGTACTGTGTGCCGAGCACTGTGATAAGCACTCGAGAAAGTACACTAGAGAAGCAGCGTGGCTCAGTGGAAATTGCACGGGCCTTGGAGTCAGGGCTCATGAGTTCGAATCCCGGCACTGCCACTTGTCGGCTGTGTGACTGTGGGCGAGTCACTTCACTTCTCTGTGCCTCAGTTCCCTCATCTGTAAAATGGGGATTGAGACTGTGAGCCCCACGTGGGACGACCTGATTCCCCTATGTCTACCCCAGCGCTTAGAACAGTGCTCGGCACATAGTAAGCGCTTAACAAATACCAACATTATTACACTAGAATAGAGTTAGTGGACATGTTCTCTGCCCACAAGGAACGTCTTGAACATGGCATCGGCCTCCTGGCTGACTGCCCTGCCTCCTCTCTCTCCCCACTCCAGACAATCCATCAATCACTCATATTTATTGAACACGTACTGTGTGCACAGCACTGTGATAAGCACTCGAGAAAGTACACTAGAATAGAGTTAGTGGACACGTTCTCTGCCCACAAGGAGCTTACAGTCTAGAGGAGCCCCATGTGGGACAGGGATGTTGTCCAACCTGAATACTTTGTATCTAAACCAGCACTTAATAATAGTTATTATTATTATGGTAAGAGAACGGGCTTTGGAGTCAGGGCTCATGAGTTCGAATCCCAGCTCTGCCACTTGTCAGCTGTGTGACTGTGGGCGAGTCACTTAACTTCTCTGTGCCTCAGTTCCCTCATCTGTAAAATGGGGATTAAGACTGGGAGCCCCACGTGGGACGACCTGATTCCCCTGTGTCTACCCCAGCGCTTAGAACAGTGCTCGGCACATAGTAAGCGCTTAACAAATACCAACATTATTATTATTATTATTATGGTATTTGTTAAGCGCTTACTATGTGCCAGGCACAGTACTAAGCGCTGGGGTGCATCCAAGCAAATCGGATTGGACCCAGTCCCCGTCCCATGTGGGGCTCACGGTCTCCATCCCCATTTTCCAGATGAGGGAACTGAGGCCTAGAGAAGGAAAGTGACTTGCCCAAGGTCACACAGCGGACAAGTGGGATGACCATGACTTTCTGACTCCCAGGCCCGGGCTCTATCCGCTACACCATGCTGCTTAGCACAGTGCTCGGCACGTAGCGGGCGCTTAACTAACACCACAGTCATTACGATAGCAGGGCTCGGTCAGTTAATCAATCATATTTATTGAGCACTTACCCTGTGTGGAGCACTATCTTAACCGCTTCATGGGTACAACAATATATATATATTTTATATTTTATATAATATATATATATCATATGTATATATCATTACCTTATTTATTTTGTTATTGAGCGGTACATCCCCTTGATTCTCTTTATTGCTATTGTTTTAATGAGATGTACGTCCCCTCGATTCTATTTATGGCTATTGTTTTTGTCTGTCTGTGTCCCCCGATTAGACCGTAAGCCCGTCAATGGGCAGGGACCGTCTCTATCTGTTGCCGATCTGTACATTCCAAGCGCTTAGTCCAGTGCTCTGCACATAGTAAGCGCTCAATAAATACTATTGAATGAATGAACGACCAATAAGCAACGCTAAACGGACACATTCCCTGCCCACAGTCTCCAGGGTCGTTTCCCGCTCTGGGCCCTGGTGATGCGGGAGTTTTTGAGGAGGGGATTTCCGATCCCCTCGGGGACCCGGAGCCTTCATTCATTCGTTCATTCATGCGGTCGTACCGACGGAGCGCTTGCTGTGAGCAGAGCACTGTGCTAAACGCTTGGAGGAGTTCAAACACCCTGAGGTGGTTTGTCCCTAAGCTAGAGCGCAGAGACTGCTCTCCCCTAGAATGCTCTGTTGATGTTTATTTCCCTGGCAGCATCTGCCGTTGGCTCCTCCATCTGGCCTAATTAACGGCGCTTCCTTCCGTACGGTGCGATCCCTCTTTGGACAGACGGCACAGATGGGCTTCGGGAGACACGAGAGAGAGGGAGAGGAGCCCCCCTGCTCGACCACCTCCTCGGCTCTCACCTGCCAGGAACAACCACAGAACGAGAATCAGTCACATCTTTTTTTCTCCTGGTATCTGTTCATCATCATCATCGTCGTCATAACGGTATTTGGTAAGCGCTCATCATCTGCCAGCCACCGTTCTGAGCGCTGGGGGGATCCGAGCAAATAATAATAATGATGTTGGTATTTGTTAAGCGCTTACTATGTGCAGAGCACTGTTCTAAGCGCTGGGGTAGACACAGGGGAATCAGTTGTCCCACGTGGGGCTCACAGTCTTCATCCCCATTTTACAGATGAGGGAACTGAGGCACAGACTAGTGAAGTGACTCGCCCAGAATCACACAGCTGACAAGTGGCAGGGCAGGGATTCAAAGCCATGACCTTTCATTCATTCAATAGTATTTATTGAGCGCTTACTATGTGCAGAGCACTGGACTAAGCGCTTGAGATGAACAAGTCGGCAACAGATAGAGACGGTCCCCGCCGTCTGACGGGCTCACGGTCCGATCGGGGGAGACGGACGGACGGGAACGATGGCGATAGATAGAGTCGAGGGGAAGAATATCTCGTAAAAACCGATGGCACCTAAATAGAATCGAGACTATGTACATTTCATTAACAGAATTAACAAAATAAATAGGGTAATGAAAATATATACAGTCGAGCAGACGAGTACGGTGCTGAGGGGAGGGGAAGGGAGAGGGGGAGGAGCGGAGGGAGATGGGGGGAAAAGAGGGTTAGGCCGCGGAGAGGCGAAGGGGGGGCGGTAGAGGGAGTAGAGGGAGAAGGGGAGCTCGGTCTGGGAAGGCCTCTCGGAGGAGGTGAGTTTTAAGTAGGGTTTCGAAGAGGGAAAGAGAATCGGTTTGGCGGAGGGGAGGAGGGAGGGCGTTCCGGGACCGCGGGAGGACGTGACCCGGGGGTCGACGGCGGGACGGGCGAGACCGAGGGACGGTGAGGAGGTGGGCGGCGGAGGAGCGGAGCGTGCGGGCTGGGCGGTAGAAAGAGAGAAGGGAGGAGAGGTAGGAAGGGGCGAGGTGATGGACGGCCTTGAAGCCTAGAGTGAGGTTCTGACTCCAAAGCCCGGGCTCTTTCCACTGAGCCACGCTGCTTCTCCAAATCAGGACGGACCCAGTCCCCGTCTCCCGTGGGGCTCGCAGTCTTCATCCCCATTTGCCAGATGAGGTCACTGAGGCCCAGAGGAGCGAAGTGACTGGCCCAAGGTCACCCAGCAGATGGGTGGGGGAAGCTGGAATTAGAACCCGTGACCCCCTGGCTCCCAGGCCCGCGCTCTATCCACTTCCGCCACGCTTCCGCACCCAGTCTAGAGCACAAGGATTGGCAAGGACTGTAGAAGACTCCCCACCAGAGAACAGTGATAAGAATAACTGGGGTATTTGTTAAGCGCTTACTACGTGCCAGGAGGCACTGTACTAAGCGCTAGGGTGGATACAAGTTAATCGGTGCTAGACCCAGTCCCCGTCCCACGTAGGGCTCAGGGTCTTAGTCCCTATTTTACAGATGAGGTCACTGAGGCCCAGAGAAGTGAAGTGACTTGGCCAAGGTCACACAGCAGAGAGGTGGCGGAGCGATGGCAGAGGTGACGGAGCCGATCTTCCGGGAGGGGTGAGGGACGTTGAAAGGGGAAAAGGTGAGATCGTGAGCCAAATATCTGAGCTCTGCTGGCTGGAGTCCACCGGTCCCTAAACCAGTGAAAACACAATCAATCAATCAGTCGTATTTATTGAGCACTCACCGTGTGCAGAACACTGTATTAAGCACCTGTCGGGAGTGCCTGGCACATAGCAAGCACTTAATGAACACCTTTATAATTATTATTATTAAGCACTTGGAGGGAGTTGGTAGACACATTCCCTGCCCACAAAGAGTTTACGGTCTAGAGGGGGAGACAGAAATTAATGTATATTTATATATATACACACATATATATGAGAAGCAGCAAGGCTTAGTGGAAAGAGGCCGGGCTCGAGAGTCAGAGGTCGTGGGTTCTAATCCTAGTTCCGCCACTTAACAGCTGTGTGACTTTGGGCCAGTCACTTCACTTGTCTGTGCCTCAGATACCTCATCTGTAAAATGGGGATGAAGACCGTGAGCCCCACGTGGGACATCCTGATGACCTATCTACCTCAGCACTTAGAACAGTGCTTGGCACATAGTAAAGCGCTTAACAAATACCATCATTATTATTATTATTGTATTCCGGATTTGGACATGAGTGCTGTGTAGGGTTGAGGGTGGGGGGAATGAAGCGGGGGAAATCCGAGGTCGATGCAGAAGGGAGAGGGAGATGTGTGTCATCTCGTTCTTGGCTTGGGAATTACACTGGGGTGTTGGGGAGGGGGGGGGGTCTTTCCTCTAGACTGGCAGCTCGGTGTGGGCAGGGAATGTCTCTGTTTAGGGTTCTGTTGTCCTCTCCCAAGAGCTTAGTACAGAGCTCGGAGCACAGTAAACGCTCAATAAATACGATTGAATGACTGGAGAGCTCTCTTTCAGAAACCCTGTTATACTGTTGATGGTATCGGTCTTCAGCGACAAAAGGTGAGCATAGCTTCGATTCATTCATTCATTCATTCATTCATTCATTCGTATTTCTTGAGCCCTTACTATAGGCAGAGCACTGTACTAAGCTCTTGGAATGGACAGTTCGGCAACAGATAGAGAATCCCTGCCCAATGATGGGCTCATAGTCTAATCGGGGGAGACAGACGGCAGAGAAAAACAGAACGAAACAAAAACAAGACAACGTGTGATTCAAGGAGACGACCCAAGTTCCAGAATTTAATCATTTTTTATCCAGCCTTACCTATCACTCGTTCATTCATTCAGTCGTATTTATTGAGCGCTTACTGGGTGTCAAACCCTGTACTAAGGGCTTGGGAGAGTTCAATGTAACAACAAGCTGAGAAGCAGCATGGCCTAGTGGCTAGAGCCTAGGCCTGGGAATCAGGAGGTCGTGGGTTCTAATTCTGACACCATCACTTGTCTGCTATATGACCTTGGGCCAGTCACTTCTCTGGGCCTCAGTTAACTCATCATTAAAGTAGGGATGGAGACTGTGAGCCCCCAAGTGGGACAGGGACTCTGTCCATCCTGATTTGCTTGGATCCACCCCAACGCTTAGTACAGTGCCTGGCACATAGTAAGCACTTAACAAATTCCATTATTATTATTTTATTATTACTGCTTGTGCTGAGCACTTGAGAGATGCAAGGGAGAAGTCCATGATACATCTCCCGGTTTTATTTTTTTTATGGTATTTGTTAAACGCTTATTATGTTCCTGGTCAACAATTCATTAATCGTGTTTATTGAGCGCTTACTGTACTAAGAGCTTGTGAGACTCCAAAATAACAGATTTGGTAGACACATGCCCTGCCCACAATGAGTTTACAGATTGGGGGACACTGTAATAATAATAATAATAATTAATAATGATGGTATTTGTTAAGCACTTACTATGTGCCAAGCACTGTTCTAAGCGCTGGAGTAGATACGAGGTGATCAGGTTGTCCCTTGTGGGGCTCACTGTCTTCATCCCCATTTTACAGATGAGGTCACTGAGGCACAGAGAAGTTAAGTGACTTGCCCAAGGTCACACAGCAGACAAGTCTGCTTTTATTGCCATTGTTCTTGTCTGCCTGTCTCCCCTCATTAGACTGTAAGCCCGTCAAAGGGCAGGGACTGTCTCTGTTGCCAATTTGTACATTCCAAGCGCTTAGTACAGTGCTCTGCACATAGTAAGCGCTCAATAAATACTATTGAATGAATGAATGAGCAAGTGGCGGAGCCAGGATTAGAACCCACGTCCTCTGGCCCCCAAGCCTGGGCTCTTTCCACTGAGCCATAATAAGCACGAGGCACTGTCGATGTCCCATGAGGGGCTCACAGGTTTACTCCCCGTTTTCACAGATGAAGTGACAGAGGCCCAGAGACATGAAGTGACTTACCCAAGGTCACACAGCAGACAAGTGGAGGAGGCAGGTTGGAACCCAGTTCCTCCAATGCCCAGGCCTGGGCTCTCTCCACTAGGCCACATGGCTTCTCCCCCCCATTCCCCTAGGCCTCGCCTTCCAGACCCCTAAGGAGTTTTCTGCTCTGAAAGAGGATTTATCCCCTTTGGATATTGGCAACCTGGGAAATTAATAATGTTGGTATTTGTTAAGCACTTACTATGTGCAGAGCACTGTGCTAAGCAATGGGGGAGATACAGGATAATCAGGTCGTCCCACATGAGGCTCACAGTCTTCATCCCCATTTTACAGATGAGGGAACTGAGGCCCTGAGAAGTGAAGTGACTTGCCCACAGTCCCACAGCTGACAAGTGGCCGAGCCGGGATTCGAACCCATGAACTCTGACTCCCAAGCCCGGGCTCTTTCCACTGAGCCACGCTGCTTCCCAGTTGTTGGGAAATAATTGTGGGGTTGTGTTACGGATCTTAACTCCTCGAGTAGAAAATGTGCTCAGATCCATTAGAGGACATTAAAAAGGGGAAGACCGTTTCTAACCGCTATTTTAAAGAGGTGATCGAAGTGCCGGAATTAAAAAAAAATCGATATTTAAAACAGCCTTTCAAATAAATTGCAAATATGTTAAATGCTTTAAGTGGCGGGTGGCATGGGCTGTAGGACAAAGTCTCTCTCGGTCTATCTGCCTCCCTCAAAATAAAAGTCAAATCACTTAGCTCTTCTTTTTCTCTGTGGTTTAACTAGCTCCCCATACTCATCTGGCAACGTGGTCTAATGGATAGAGCGCGGACCTGGGAGACAGGAGGACCTGGGTTCTAATTCTGGCTCTCCCTCTTTCTCTGCTGTGAGACCTTGGACAAGTCACTTCCCTTCCCCGGGCCTCAGTTCCCTCATCTGCAAAATGAGGATTGAGACGGTGAGCCCCATGTGGGACAGGGACCGGGTCCAGCCCGATTTGCGTGTATCCCCCCTCCCATTGCTTAGTTCAGTGCCTGGCACACAGTAAGCACTTAACAAACACCACAGTTATTATTTCATCTCTCTCTACCACACACCACTATCTTCCAACACATACAATCCGTCACCAAAACCTGCCGGTCTCACCTTTATAATATTGCCAAGATCCGCCCTCTCCTCTCCACCCAAACAACTATCTTACTGCTAGAGGCTCTCATTATATCCTGGCTAGATTACTGTGTCGGCCTTCTCTCCGATCTCCCTTCCTCCCGTCTCTCCCC